>NW_016107653.1:564336-605700 GCF_001604975.1 Cebus imitator
AAAAAAAAAAAAACCTCACTGAAAACTTTTTTCTTTCTTTCTTTTTTTTGAGACATAGTCTCTCTTGCCCTGGCTGGAGTGCAGTGGCACAATCTTGGCTCACTGCAAACTCCGCCTCCCGGGTTCAAGTGATTCTCTGGACTCAGCCTCCTGAGTAGCTGGGATTATAGGTGTGTGCTACCACCCCCACCTAACTTTTGTATTTTTAGTAGAGACAGGGTTTCTCTATGTTGGTCACGCTGGCAACAAGAGTGAAACTATGTCTTAAAAAAAAAATTATTTCCTTGCATATATCTTTCCTTTTCTCAGGCAATAAGCATTTATAGCTATACAAATCTTATTTTTTAATGTCTGCAAATACCAAAAATTCAGTATTACTCCATTTGCCAGTAGCAGCTGGGGCTTAAAACAACAAAGATAATTAGAAAAACGATGTTCCTGAAGAACACTTTTATTTAATCATGTATATCAATACAGCTTAGTAAATACTATTCACCTGATGAATAAAATTTACACAGGAAAAGTAAATCCAATGGCACCCCTATCTTTTTACAAATGACTCTATCCATTTTCTCTTTCAGATTTGAGCCACCATGATGCTGCTTTGAATTTGCTTACAATGCTCAGAGTTACTGTTCTTAAAATGTTTCTCATCTTCAGAAAATTAAGCGAAAGAGAAGTGTGGAAAACAAAATTGCCAGTGCCTGGAGATTATCTATGTCATTTACAAAGGGAAAAGACTTAGACAGATGCCCCTCAGACCCAAATCTAAATTCGGGCACTAATGACATGAGCCACGATAAGACGCCCTAATGAAACAAGACAGACCACCATTGTTACCGCACAGTGACATGGTGGATAAAGTTTCACCTTATTAGGTGAGCTCCAGTGAAGAAAAAATTCAGTGGTCGCATTGTTCATAACAACTGTAACCAAGATCTAGAAATCACTATCAAAATGAAGACTAAACATAAATTCACTAATCTCCATATAAAACTTGTTATAAAAAAAAAAAAAAAGACTGTCTAAGCTTGGTTATCAACCTGAAAATGTGCAACCTAAAGGTTTTAAAATATGATTTCACAATAAATGCCTTGTTCATGTTTTGTGCCTCTGAAAACTATCTGCTTGTTTCAAGTACGGTACATGCAGAGCTAAAATTTTTTTTTTTTGTTAGTATTGACATTTTAGATGCTTAAAATCACAATGAAATGTATGAGAACATTAACGGACTTTTACCATTTATTAATAAGATAGCTATTATTTTTGCTTGCTATGTTTGAGGACAAGCCCCTCTCCTTTTTTAAATTCTCAACATGCCTATGCTAGGTGCTAGGATGATGATCCTGTCACTGCAGACGGACTGGAGTGTCCAAGGTCATGTGACTGAGATGCTTCAGACATGACAATCTAACCCAAGTGTGCCTGACTCCAAAGCTTAAGTTTCTACTCAGATAGTTCAGAAACAAAACAGTGCTAAAGTTTATGAACATTAAGAAAAAAACTATTCAAGTTCTTCATCTTGATGAAACTACAGGAAGTAATCTTTATCCAAAAATTATCAGATGGGTAAGTCACTTTTTTTTTTCATAATGAAAGAACTCACTTTATACATGTAGTATACATGTATCTTTGAAAAACAAAACACTGTGTGCAATAAAAGGACAAGTCAGTAGATATTCATTATAAAACTCAAAGATGAATGTACTCACAGCCTAGCCTACCACCAGGCAAAACATTTCCTACTAAAGAAAGGAAGCTAAAAATGAAAATTTTAATGCCTTCCTTCCCCCTCTATGAGTTCCCATTCTTTTATGAATGTGGCTTTGGTTCAGAGATTTGGGTCTGCTCAGATACCAGAAGAGCCCTTATAAAACCCATCTACAATCTGCAGGATTTCAATACCACTCCTTTTGAAGACACTACTAATTAAAACATAGGCTGCATATGAGTTTTCAAATTTCTATGACCATAGTTTCTGCTCTTCCAAACAACAACCTATATTATGGAGAGAATGACTGAATTTCTCAATGTTAATATTGTCAGGTAGTTACTTGTTTTCACAAAGGGAGAAGAATAAATATTTTCTTGGCACCTACTAGACAATCATACTCCAATTGATTTCAACCTCATGGCAACCTCAGAGACATTAACAGGGACGGTCTTCACATGACAATTCTTTCTCCTCTTCTCTGGGATTCACATTTGGGCAAGTTCCCAGGGGCCATGCTTATTTTACATGGCCCATCCCTCTTGCCAGGCTGACTCAACGAAGAAAAACACTGATGAAAAATGTTTTTCATCACACATGTATTTATTGAGCACCTACTATGTGCCAGGCACTGGAGATTCAGCACTGACAAAATGGACAGAGCTCTGCCCTTATGGAATTCTTACTATACAGTTGGGGGAAAGAGGCTAAATAAATAGGCAAAACATACAGTATAGTAGATGGTGCTACACAGTATGGAGAAAAATTAAACAGACAAAGGAGACTGAGAATGGGGAAATTTTACTTTTAAATAGGTGGTTAGAAAAAGCCTTACTGCTGAAGGATAACTCTAAGTTGGAAGGGGGAAAAAAAAGCCTCACTGAAGGAGAAGAAAGGGTGAGCCATCATGACAACTTGACGGAAGAACATTCAGGCAAAGGGAACAAGTGCAAAGTCCCTGAAGTAGAATGAATGACTGGAGAGACTGAGAATCAATAAGGAGTCCAGCTTGACTGAGGCAGGGAAATTAAGGGGAGAGGAGTAGGAAATGAGGCTTTTTCTCAAAAAGATATTAGAAGCCCTTGGAGGGTTTTAAGTAAGAAGTGGCATATTTTGCCATAAAGATTTACAGGTTCGCTGTGGCTTCTTTGTTGAGAACAGACTGAGAGGGGGACAAGTACAGAAATAGGAAGAGCTAGACGTGGTGGCACAGGCCTGTAGTCCTAGCTAGTTGGGAGGCTGAGGTGGTAGGATCCCCCTTGAGCCCAGGAGTTTGAGGCTGCCGTGAACTATGATCCCGCTAATGACTCCAGATCCTGGAGAATGAAAGAGAATGAAAGTCTGTCTTTAAAAAAAAGAAAGAAATAGGAAGGGAGCTCAGGAGGCTAGTATAAAAATCCAGACCCAGCGCGGTAGCTCAAGCCTATAATCCCAGCACTTTGGGAAACTGAGCCGGGCGGATCAAGAGGTCAGGAGTTTGAGACCAGCCAGACCAACATGGTGAAACCTCGTCTCTACTAAAAATACAAAAATTAGCCAGACACGGTGGCACACACCTATAATCCCTATTCAGGAGGCTGAGGCAGGAGAATCACGTGAACCTGGGAGGCGGAGCTTGCAGTGAGCCGAGATCATGCCATTGCACTCTAGCTGAGGCGACAAAGCAAGACCCCATCTCAAAACAAACAAACAAACAAAAAAACAAATCCAGGAAAGAGTGAGAACCCTAGAGATGATGCAAAATAGAACCTGGATACATTCTGAAGGTAGCTCTGGCAAGATTTGCTGATGGAGTGGATGTGGACTGTGAGAAAGACGTCATGCCTTAGAGAGAAAGCGTACCACACCTGCTGCCAAGGACCCCAGAGTTGGCCCTGTTTCTGCCCCATCGACGATCTGGTTGTTAGACTATCCCTCCCATGTCCTTCCAACAAATCGCCTCCTTTAAGAGGTTAGAAAACGTTGGTTTCTGCCACTTGTGACCTAAAGGAACTTAACTGCTACAATTATTATCATTTTACAAGGAGAAACCTGAGGTGTAAAAAAGGTTCAGTACTTACCCCAGACCCAGTTACTTGTAGTAGAGTTCAGACATGAAGACCAGTCTGACTGGCTCCTAAGCCTGCACTTATTCCATTAAAGTACACTGCTTCCAAGGCCTTAAGGAGTCCTCTACTTGCCAACAGGTACAGAGAGCTTTAAACAAAAACAAGAGGGAAGGGGCAGGGAAAAAAGGCCAGCAACAATCAGCCTTCAGTCCCAGCAACTTCCCTAGGGAGGTAGGCGTGAGAAGTAGGGATCATCCTATTACGGACAACGCCCCTCCTTTCTCAGCACCCACCAGGTCAAGAGCCTCAGCTCCTGTGTTCAACAAACACGGGAAAGCCCCAGTTCCATGAAGTTGAAAGCTCTGGCTACAGAAGAGGAGAGAAAACAGGGCCAAGGTTGGCAGATCGCCTTTCCTTTTACAATCTTTCTACACTGCTGCAAAATCATTTTCTCTCCTCAAAAATAGTTAATGTGTTGTTATTGGCTTAGCACTCAGGATGTTCTCACAAGGACCCATATTTTAAACAAACATTCAATAAACATTCACACTAGTCCTTTTTTTTTTTTTTTTTTTTTTTAAAGAGACAGGGTCTCACTCTGTCACTCAAGCTGGTGTGCAGTGATACAATTACGGCTCACTGCACCCTCTACTTCCTGGGCTCAAACCACCCTCCCACCTCAGTCTCATGAGTAGCTGGGACTGGCATATGCCACCATGCCGGGGATTTATTTATTTATTTATTTTTGTAGAGACAGGGTAGCCTCACTATGATGCCCAGGCTGGTCTCCCAACTCCTAGTCCCAAGTGATGTTCCCACCTCAGCTTCCCGAAGTGCTGGGATTACAGGTGTGAGCCACTGTACCCGGCCCTAGTCCTATTAGAAGAAAGGGATACATTTGAAGCTGCAAACTTGAGACGACACTACATAGCTACCTCAATTTTTTTCTATAGTCACTAAAGTTGTTTGGGTGGAAAAAAAGGATAATTTTTTTTTTTATATAATTTGAGTTAATAAGCAAGTAAGTGATTGCTTCTTAGTCCTTTTGAAAGTATTCAATTAAAAGGGATACAGAGATTTCAAATTTAAACTATCAAAAAGATCAGTCATAAAATCTCAGAGCCAGATTAGAACCTAATCGGTCTTTCCCTATTTTGTAAAGGAGGAAGCAGAAGCCCAGAGGAGGAAATAATTAGTCAAGGTTAATAAATCATCTTGGTAACAAAAGGAAGACTGAAATCCAGGCTGACTCTCATCCCTGCATGCCACATCCTTTTCAGCAGTCATTCACTTGCCTGGTTAACTGAATAGTAAATGAGGTCTGTAAAGGGTATAGTAAAAGCATGGCATACCATATTCTGTCAAATCTAATTTCTTCTTTCTCTTTTTAATTTCAGTACCTGATAATAATGGGCACTGAAAAAGTGGGGAAGCCTCCCCACAACTTTTTTTTTTGAGACGGAGTCTTGCTCTGTCAACCAAGCTGGAGTGAAGTGGCGCAATCTCGGCTCACGCAACCTCCGCCTCCTGGGTTCAAGCGATTCTTCTGCCTCAGCCTCCCGAGTAGCTGGGAGCACAGGCGTGAACCACAGTGCCCGGCCAAATTTTAAAATTATAGAAATGAACTAAAATTAAGTTAAAAAAGAGCCCCAAAATTAACACAGAACATATCATCAAGTGCAAATTAAAGATAAAGATGAGCTGACCACAAAATAGATCTGTAATATGATTTGAAAACATAAGAGGGTTCCATAAATACGAATAAGACCCTGGAAAACGTAAGCTAAGTGACAACATGTTGTTAAAAACAAGTAAGTCCAAGGCATTTATTTGGGATACAATTGAGGTATTGTAAAATTAAGAACTAAATATTCCACTTTTGAGTGAAAAAAGTAACAGGACACATTGCCAGGACAACAGGTAAAATCAAGACCTTCCCATGCACATCTGGATGTATGGACACACAATATAAATCATACCTATGAAAAACTACACTGTTTCATCCACAGACAAACCCAAGAGATGCAGATCAAAAAGCCACAATTTTTTTTTCTCTCTTTTTTTTTTTTTTTTTATAAAGACGGGGTTTCACCATGTTGGTCAGGCTGGTCTTGAACTCCTGACCTCAGGTGATCCGCCTGCTTTGGCCTCCAAAGTGCTTGGATTACAGGCGTGAACCTTTTTTTTTTTTTTGGAGATGGAGTTTCTTGCTGTCCAGGCTGCAGTGCAGTGACACAGTCTTGGCTCACGGCAACCTCAGCCTCCTGAGTTGGAGTGATTCTCCTGCCTCATACCTGGCTAATTTTTGTATTTTTGGTAGAGATGGGGTGGGTTTTGAGGCCAGGCTGATCTAGAACTCCTGACCTCAGGTGATCTGTCCTTCTCAGCCTCCCAAAGTGCTAGGATTACAAGCGTTGAGCCACCGCGCCCAGCCAAAGCCACAAATTTTTAAAAATCAAGTCTAAAAAGAAAATACCAAAACTCTACAGAATACATTTCTTTCTTCATAAAAATTCACCCTAACTACCTATTTCACTGGCAGATAAAAAGTAAGCCTCCCAAGACTTGTCAATTCCACTTAAAAAAAAAAAATTCTTTCCTAATCCTTCCTGCATTGAACAGGAACAAGGGAGAGAACCAAGGAAAAGAATGAGGTAGGTCATATCATCTCCATGTTACAGACATAGAAGCAGACTCGAGAGATGCTTGATACCTTGGTGGGGATCAGAATCTAAAACCAGGGATGATCCCAAAAGCCTGTTATATCATATTGCCCAGATGGATCCCCAAGTCTCTTAGAACAAGGATAATTTGGAGGGGTACAGTGGCTCATGCCTGTAATCCCAGCACTTTGAGAGGCCAAGGCGGGTGGATCACGAGGTCAGGAGATGGAGACCATCCTGGCTAACACAGTAAAACACCATCTCTACTAAAAATACAAAAAATTAGCCAGGCATGGTAGCACGAGCCTGTTAGTTCCAGCTACTCGGGAGGCTGGGACAGGAGAATCACTTGAACCCAGGAGGCAGAGGTTGCAGTGAGCTGAGATCATGCCACTGCACTCTGGCCTGGGTGACAGAGCAAGACTCTGCCTCAAAAAAAAAAAACAAAAAAAAAACCAGGGATAATTTGGAAGGCCAACGCTCTCCCTCCATCAAGGTGAGTTGGACAGTGTTATCCTCACAGAAGAAGGGGAGGGATGGAGAGGAAGGGAAGGCAGTGTTCACGTACGCCCTGCACACTGGACTTAGCTTTGGTCTACATTTTGCCTCCTTCCACACAAGGCCAGCCAAAGCTCATGGGCTCTGGACCCCACCTTGTCACCAAGATCTTATAACTGGGGAATCAACTAACTTTGGGAATTCTAAAGCCCAAAACCAAATTTCAAGCATCAAAATTGTTCAGTCTAGCAGTCTTCCTCCTCCTTAGTTGCCACCTCCAACAATAACAGTAATAGCACCCACTTAACTGACATTTACTATAGGACAGACCTTGTGCTGATCTTTTTCCATGTATAAAATCTTTCAAACCTGCCAGAAATCCTGGTTAGTAATTTTTTTTAAGTATCTTTCTTATTCTTACAAATTACAAATTAATACACATATACTCTTCATAGAAAAAAGTCAACCAATGGAGGAAATAAAAACCAGCCCCCTAATGACCCACACTGTAAACAGCAGGTAATACATATCCTTTTAAACCCTTTCTACACCACAAAATGCTTTCTTCTCTTTTCACAATGAGGCGGCATAAAGTAGAATGTTAGTTTTTCAAATAACAATGTTTTGTTAGCTGAAAAACTAACATTCTACCTCATTCTCTTTTTTAAGGCTGTTTCCCTATATGATCACATCATAATTTATTTAGAGACAGGCATTATTAGGCTGGGTGTGGTGGCTCATGCCTGTAATCCCAGCACTTTGGGAGGCCAAGGCGGGAGGATCACAAGATCAGGAGATTGAAACCATCCTGGCTAACAACGTGAAACCCTGTCTCTACTAAAAATACAAAAATTAGCCGGGTGTAGTGGCACGTGTCTGTCGTCCCAGCTATTCAGGACACTGAGGCAGGAGAATCACTTGAACCCAGGAGATGGAGGGTGCAGCAAGCGGAGATCACAACACTGCACTCCAGTCTGGGCGACAAAGCGAGACTCTGTATTTAAAATAAAAAAAAAAGTGCAAGGTGAAGCAGCAAGTAATGACAGACAGAAAAGCTGCAGCAAGTTATCCATAAGATCTAGCTAAGATCACTGATGAAGGTGGCTACACTAAACAACACTGTAGGCAATGATAGACAATGATTTTTTCTTTTCTTTTCTTTTTCTTTTGAGACAGAGTCTCGCTCTATTACCCAGGCTGGAGTGCAGTGGTGCAATCTTGGCTCACTGCAACTTATGCCTCCCAGGTTCAAACAATTCTGGTGGCTCAGCCTCCCGAGTAGCTGAAATTACAGGTGCCTGTCACCAGGCCTGGCTAATTTTTGTATTTTTCTTTATATTATTATTTTTAAAATTTTTGTATTTTTAGTAGAGACAGGTTTCACCATGTTGGTCAGGCTGGTCTTGAACTCCTGACCTCAGATCATCCACCCACCTCACCCTCCCAAAGTGTTGGGATTACAGGCGTGAGCCACCACACTTGGCCAAACTTCTTTTTTTTTTTTTTTTTTTTTTTGAGACAGTCAGGCTGGAGTGCAGTGCGGCAATCTTGGCTCACTGCAACTCCGACTCCCTGATCCAAGCTACTCTCCTGCCTCAGCCTCCCAAGTAGCTGGGATTACAGGCACTTGCCACTGTGCCCAGCTAATTTTTAAAAAATATTTTTTAGTAAAGATGGGATTTCACCACATTAGCCAGACGGTCTCAATCTCCTGACATGGTGATCCGCCCACCTAGGCCTCCCAAAGTGCTGGGATTACAGGTGTGAGCCACCGTGCCCAGCCCAAACATAACTTTCATATGCACTGAGAAACCAAAAAATCTGTGTCACTCACTTACTGTGATTATTTGCTTTATTTAAGTAGTCTGGAACCAAACTCGCAATATCTCCAAAGTAAGCCTCTATAGATCTAATCCCCAGGATAGAACTGTCTCCTGCTCAGTCCAGGCCACTTGGCCTTCCTGGATCTCAGGATGCATACACAACTCCAAATTGAAACCCACCTGCCTCACCAGGAGGTTCTCGAACAGAGCCTTCATATAAAGAGGTCTACTCAGCTATTACCACAAAAAGTCAGCACTACAAAGGATCTCAGCAGTTATTAGTCTGAATCCCTCCTCGCTTTACATAGTAAGAGAGATCATAAATTACGGTTTTATGACAAACTAATAAAGCTTCAAACCACAGAAATACACTGAAAATTTCAAAACAAAAGTAAAAAGCAGTTAAGTTTAGATTATGCTAGGTATAGGCCGTGCACAGCAGGGAAGCCAGGAGGTCAACACCAGCCTGGGCAACATAGCTAGATCCTGTCTCTACCAAAACAAACAAACAAAAGGTTAAGAAAACAGATTATACTAGGTACTATTTGGGGGTGAAGAGTGGACTGTGAAGGTAATAAGATTTTGCAAAAATCTAAATGTGTATTAGAGCCTCCAAAAACATTGAGAAACCCATTTCTTGTCTCGTAGTAGTGCAAAATTTTGGTTTTGGTGATTCCTAGCACCAGACTTCTCCTCTGAATATTAGTCAATACCTCATAAACTGGTAGAAACAGGTTTATATAGTATATCATTAACCACAAAGCTGCAGCTTAAGAGACTTCAATAATAATTAGTTGTCATATAACAAAAAAAAGCTGACAAAACACTGAGGTTCACTTTTCCATTACATTTAATCATGGAACTTAGCTACTGTGACTTTACTACCAAAAGCATAAGCAGCTACTATTGCTATTATAAAAATAGCATTTTCCTCTCCTAGTTGCCCCATAGAAGCCTCAGTATCTAATTACTAGCAACTCTCAAAAAGGACAAGAAACCAATTGGACCATGAGGCATTCTTAAGAGTGAAATTTTTAAGGATTTGTTCAATTCCAGAGGCAACTAACCACATAAAGAGATTAAAATTGGGCTCTAGGATTTGTTTTTGCTTTATGGCTAGACATGGCAGATAAAAAGCGCGGCTGGGCACAGTGGCTTGCGCCTGTAATTCCAGCACTGTGGGAGGCTGAGGCAGGTGGATCACCTGAGGTCAGGAGTTCAAGATCAGCCTGGCCAACATGTAGAAACCCTGTCTCTACTAAAAATACAGAAAAACCAGGTGCACATGGTGACAGCCACCTGTAATCCCAGCTGCTCGGGAGTCTGAGACAGGAGGATCACTTAAACCCAGGAGGCAGAGGTTGCAGTGAGCCGACATCACACCATTGCACTCCAGAATGGGACACAAGAGTGAGGGAGTAAAACTCTCAAAACAAAAACAAGAACAAAAAAAATGCGGAAGAAGTCAAAACCCATAGTGTAAGGCAGTATAACATAAATTGGTTACATTTACAGGATCACTCATTCATTCACTTAGGAAAATTTTACTGAGCCCAGCTTGGCCCTGGGGTAAGCTCTGAGCCAACTTCTGCCCTCACTAAACGTGGAGCAGACGCAGAGAAAAGACAGCAGAAAACTGAGGTACAGAACGGCAGGGTGCCACAATATCTCACAGAAGGGCTGCCTGCTCCATCAGGAAAGACTTCCCAAAGGAGGCCACCGGAAGGCTCAGACAGAAAGGAGTTAGCCACAGATGGGAATGAGAGGGTAGGCAGATTATGTTCCAAGAAGACAGAATAACTGGTTAGTGGCAGGGCTAAATTGCTAATCAATGCAGATGAAAACAGGACTGAAGAATATCCCATTAGGAGCTGCTTTCTTCTGTGCCAAAAACTTGACATTTAAATAACCATATCAAGATTTGGTTGTTTCCAGCTATGCTTCTTCATTCCATAAGGTGATAAAGGTCCTCCTCTTACTCATCTTCCAGGCACTAAAAAGTAATCTTTTTATATTTTTATTTTACCTTCTTTTCACTCTTTTCTACTCTATTTACAAAGAACAGAAGTGGAAACTCTCAAAATAATCCAGTGTGTTAAATATACTGACTGTCAAAAAAAAAAAAAAAAAAAAAAAAAAAAAAAATCCAAAAAAAAAAAAAAAAAAAAAAAAAAAAAAAAGGTTACAACTATGAAATCTCCCCAGACACAGGATTCATAAAGTGTTTAAAAGAGAAAGTGGTTTAATTGTAACAGCATTATTAATTAAATGCTGATAAAAATCATTCTTTCAAAATTTTTCTAATTTTAATTATAAACATAAATCCTTTAATCATTAATTACACTACTGCTGTGGTAGTTAAGCAGACTCAAATGCTGCAGCAAACAAGAAAGATAGTTACCCAAAGACATCAATTAGAGAACATCCTCACAAAATGACACCTTCGCATTTTTTTCTTCACCTGTGAAAACTTGCTAGATGACTATCTGAAATCAAGTAATCTCTCTAAAGCTAGAATGTCTTTGAACTGTATTGAATCAAAATCATTCAATATTAAATTTTTTTTTTTTTTTTTAAATACAGACAAGGTCCTTTCTATGTTGCCCAGGCTGGTCTCAGACTCCTGGCCTCAAGCAACCCTTCTGCCTTGGCCTACCAAAATGTTGGGATCACAGGAGTGAGCCACCCACATCCAGCCTAACATTTTAGAGAAAATAAACATTTTGAGGATAACAACACACATCTATAGTGTATAGTTAGTATACACAAGGATCTCTCTCTGCCACCCAGGCTGGAGTACAGTGATAGGATCACAGCTGGCTGCAGCCTCAATCTCCTGGGCTCAGGCATTCCTCCCACCTCAGCCTCTAAAGTATCTGGGGATTATAGATGAGTACCACCACACCAGGCTAATATTTTTTTTAATTTTTAATTTATTATTTTTTTTAGACAGAGTCTCGATCTATGGCCAGGATGGAGTGCAGTGGTGCAATCTTGGCTCACTGCAACCTCCGCCTCCTGGGTTCAAGTGATTCTCCTGCCTCAGCCTACAGAGTAGCTGGGACGAGAGGTGTGGGCCACCACGCCCAGCTAATTTTTTTGTATTTTTACTAGAGATGGTGTTTCACCATGTTGGCCAGGATGGTCTCCATCTCCTGACTTTGTGATCCACCCTCTTCAACCTCCCACAGTGCTGAGATTACAAGCATGAGCCACTGTCCCTGGCCTTATTTTTATTTATTTATTTAATTTCTTTTGGAGACAGAATCTCACTCTGTGACCCAAGCGGGAGTGCAGTGGCTTGATTTCAGCTCACTGCAACCTCCGTCTCTCAGATTCAAGCAAACGTCCTGCTTCAGCCTCTCGAGTAGCAAGGACTACAAGTGCCTGCTACCACACCCAGCTACTTTTTTTGTGTTTTTGGTAGACATCGAGTTTCACCACATTGGCCACGCTGGTCTTGAATCCCTGACCTCAGGTGAATTGCCTGCCTCAGCCTCCCAAAGTCTTGGGATTACAGGCATGAGCTACCGTGCCCAGCCTTTTTTTATGTTTTGTAGAGACAGAGTCTCACTATGTTGCCTAGCCTGGTCTAGAATTCCCGGCCTCAAGTGATCCTCCTGTCTTGGCCTCCCAGAGTACTAGGATTACAGGCGTGAGCCACTGTGACTAGCCCTGTTATAGGTTTTTTTTTTTTTTTTTTTGGAGACAGAGTTTCATTCTTGTCGCCCAGGCTGGAGTACAATAGTGCGATCTTGGCTCACTGCAACCTCCAACTCCCGGGTTCAAGCAATTCTCCTGCCTCAGCCTCCAGAGTAGCTGGGACTACAGGCATGTGCCACCAAGCCCAGCTAATTTTTGTATTTTTTTAAATTTTATTTTTGAGAAAAAGTCTCACTCTGTCACCCAGGCTGGAGTACAGTGGTGCAATCTCAGTTCGCTGCAACCTCTGCCTCCTGACTTCAAGTGATTCTCCTGCCTCAGCCTCCCAAGTAGCTGGGACTGTAGACACATACCACCACACCCAGCTAATTTTTATATTTTTAGTAGGAAAGGGGTTTCCCCAAGTTGGCCAGGCTGGCCTCAAACTCTTGACCTCAGGTGATTCCCCCCAACTTGGCTCCCCAAAGTGCCGGGATTGCAGGTGTGAGTCACCAAGCCTGGCCTCTTATAGGTACTTTATAAGTAACAACTCATTTAAAACTCATAAAACCTAATGAGGGAGGTACTACTAGGACCCTTATTTTACAGATGAGGAAACTGAGACACAGGGAAATTAAGTAACTCATTCAATATTACATGGCTAGGAAATGACAGAGTTGAGATTCAAACCCTGATAGTCTGCTCCAAAATCTGCACTCTTTATTGCCTCCCAGTAGTTTTCCAAACATAAAGCAAGTATTCATAACTGAAAACTACTATAACAAAACCCCAGCCAACTATAATCCTTGAGAAATTAATTATTATGAATGGCAGCATTCTGTGAATGGCTGGGGGTTTAACCCTTCCATCTCAGGCAAAATCTGAAACTGTATTGTACATATGATGGCCAGTGGCACACATGGCTACTAGAACCTGGGGTATGGTTAAGCCAAATTGAGTTCTACCACATACATAAAATATGTTCTGAAATTTGAGAGACCTAATTAGTATGAAGAAAATAATGTAAAATAGCTCATTAATGTTTTATGTTAACTACATATTCAAGTAATATACATGCATATGCATACACACACACACACACACACACACACATTTTTTTGAGTCAGAGTCTCACTCTGTCGCCCAGGCTAGAGTGCAGTGGCACGATCTCAGCTCACTACAACCTCCACTTCCCAGGTTCAAGCAATTCTCCTGCCTCAGCCTCCTGAGTAGCTGAAACTACAAGTGCCCACCACCATACCTAGCTATTTTTTTGTATTTTTAGTAGAGATGGGCTTTCACCGTGTTAGCCAGGATGGTCTTGATCTCCTGACCTCATGATCCACCCACCTCGGCCTCCCGAAGTGCTGAGATTACAGGTGTGAGCCACCGCACCTGGTCTCAAGTATTTTTTTATATAATTAGTTAAATAAAATATGTTACAATTAATTTCAACTTCATTTTTTTACTTTTTTTTTTTTTTTTTTTTAAAAATGTTTTTTTTTTTTTTTTTTTTTTTTTGTGTGACTCTGTCACTCTGTCACCCAGGCTGGAGTGCAGTGGTACAATCTCGGCTCACTGCAATCTCTGCCTCCCAAGTTCATGTGATTCTCATGCCTCAGCTTCTCCAATAGCTGGGATTACAGGCGCGTGTCACTACGTCTGGCTAATTTTTGTATTATTAGTACAGACAGGGTTTCACTATGTTGGCCAGTCTAGTCTTGAACTCCTGACCTCAAGTGATCCACCCGTCTTGGTCTCCCAAAGTTCTGGGATTACAGGTGTAAGCCACCACACTTGGCCTCTTTTGCCTTTTTAATGTGGCTCCTAGAAAACTGCAGCTGGGCACAGTGGCTCTCAAAAAAAAAAAATTAGCCAGGGATGGCGGTGTGTACCTGTAGTCCCAGGTGTTCAGGAGGCTAAGGCAGGAGGATTGTTTGAGCCCAGGAGTTTAAAGTTACAGTGAGCCTGTCACTGTACTCCAGCCTGGGCAGCTATGCAAGATCTTAGCTCTAAAAAAAAAAAAAATCCCAGAAATTTATGTTTCTATTGCACACGGCTCATCTAAAATGTATCCAGTTGCTGTCTACATCACTGATATTATTTACTGTTTTCTTGATGACTCAGTCATCATGAGGAACTTTAACTACTACCCTATGTGTAATGTGTCATCTGTAATTGTGACTATCCTTGGATTGACTAAGGTCAGGCTGCCCACCCTCAGACCTCAACCTCAGGTTGTGCTTGAAGCTATACCTCTGAATGATTTCCAGCATGAGACCACAGTCTCCAGCCAGACTGTCTGCCAACGACTACCCCTCTAGCAACCTCAGATACAGCTTCTAATGGCTTAGAAGCCAGGTAAATTGGAACTGTGTAACATGTAAGAATAAAGGTTATGTGAAGGATTGAGGAGGTCAACAAACTGAATTCAGCTTCAACGCCAGGTTGTTTCACAACTATTTTGATCACTCAGACCCTTCTCTGCCTCGACTATTGTAAAGGACTACTCTCTTCACCTCCAGACACTTAAGGGTACTAATTTTAACTAAAACTGGAGTACTTTACATCTCAGCTTAAGATCCATTGGCTGGGCATGGTAGCTCATGGCTATAATCCCAGCACTTTGGGAGGCCGAGGTGGACGGATCCCCTGAGGTCAGGAGTTCAAGACCAGCCTGGCCAACACGGCAAAACCAGTCTCTATTAAAAATACAAAAATTAGCTGGGCACAGTGATGATCCCTGTAATCCCAGCTACTTGGGAGACTGAGGTGAGTGGACCACCTGAGGTCAGGAGTTTGAGACCAGCATGGACAACATGGTGAAATCCCATTTCTACTAAAATACAAAATTTAGCTAGGTATGTGGTGTGCACCTGTAATCCCAGCTACTCTGAAGGCTGAGGCATAAGAATCGCTTGTACCCAGGAAGCAGAGATCATGCCACTGCACTCCAGCCTGGATGACAGAGCGAGACTCCATCTTAAAAAAAAAAAAAAAGGATGGGACAGCTGGGCACGGTAGCTCACGTCTGTAATCCCAGCACTTTGGGAGGCTAAGGAGGGCGGATCACCTGAGGTCAGAAGTTTGAGACCAGCCTGGTCAACATGGTGAAACCCCATCTCTACTAAAAACATTAAAAAATTAGCGAGGCCTGGTGCTGGGTGCCTGTAATCCCAGCTACTCAGGAGGCTGAGGCAGAATTCCTTGAACCCAGGAGACGCTGCAGTCAGCAGACACGGTACTATTGCACTCTAGCCTGAGCGAGAGATTCTTTCTCCAAAAAAAAAAAAAAAAAAATCCTTCTACCAAAAAGCCCTTCCCCATCACCTTCACTCCTTCTTCCTCAATCTTCCAAATCCCACTCAAATGTCGCCTTCTCTGTGAAACTTCCCAACATCTTGAGGTTGAGAAGACCTCTTTGCCACTGCACTTCGCTACACCTTGTATTCTGACTTTTATCTTTTGGAATGACTTTTTTTTTGGTTACACGATTGTTCTCCACAATATGAGCTCACCAAAAGCAAAGGCAGACCCAGCATGTAATCAATGCATCCTAAAGGCACGCTGAGTTCATTCAATAAGCAAGTACATATTAAATGCCTACCAGAGACTCGCAATGTTCTAAGTGCCAAGGATACTGCACTGGGAAAAGAAAACAAACTCTGCTTTCATGGTGCTTCCACAAATAAACAGCAGTGGATATAAGTACCACAAAGAGGAACTGGCTGGGTGCAGTGGCTCACACTTGTAATCCCAACACTTTGGGAGGCCGAGGCAGGCGGACCACTTGAGGCCAGAAGTTCGAGACCAGCCTGACCAACACGGCGAAAATTAGCTGGGCATGGTGGCGCACACCTGTGGTCCCAGCTGCTTGGGAGGCTGAGGCATGAGAATTGCTTGAACCCGGCAGGCGGAGGTTGCAGTGAGTCAAGATTGCACCAGTGTACTCTAGTCTGGATGACAGAGTGAGACTCTGTCTCAAAAAATACGACAAAGAGGAATAAAGCACAGGAAGGGGAGGGGCGTTTCATACAAGATGGAAGGTACCATCCAGGCAGGGACCACAAAACAGGAAATGAGCTTTTCAGCTGACAGAACACTGCATGAAGTGAACCTTATTCTGGTTCTGAGTTAGGTCTGGATAACAGAAAGCACTGCACAGGGAAGGTAAACTTTAATTTCTTTCTTTATGTTTTTTTTTTTTGAGACGGAGTCTTGCTCTTTCGCCAGGCTGGAGTGAAGTGGCACAATCTCGGCTCACTGCAACCTCCGTCTCCCAGATTCAAGTGATTCCCCTGCCTCACCTCCTGAGTAGCTAGCTGGGACTACAGGTGTGTGCCACCACACTCGGCTAATTTTTTGTATTTTAGTAGAGATGGGGTTTCACCGTGGCCAGGATGGTCTCGATCTCCTGACCTCATGATCCGCCCACCTCAGCCTCCCAAAGTGCTGGGATTATAGGCATGAGCCACCATACCGCCTGCCCCGAGATGGAGTTTCATTCTTGCTGTCCAGGCTGGAGTACAATGGCACGATCTTACTTCACTACAGCCTCTGCCTCCCAGGTTCAAGCTATTCTCCTGCCTCTGCCTCCCAAGTAGTTTGGATTACAAGTGCCCACCACCATACCCAGCTAATTTTTTTGTGTTTTTAGTGAAGACAGGGTTTCCCCATGTTGGTAAAGTTGGTCTCCAACTCCTGACCTCAGATGATCCACCTGCCTTGGCCTCCCAAAGGGCTGGGATTATAGGAGTGAGCCACTGTGCCCAGTTAAACTTCAATTTCTAAGAAAAGCAAACCATTTTCTCTCTGTTCTATTAACTTAATAGATTTTGTGATTACCATGTAGCTTCTCTCAGCATGAAGAGCACAAGCATTCTGCCTCAGAGTAACAGGGTCAGTGTGATCCTTTTCTGACTGAATCTTGTCTGCCAAGAAGTCTTATGATTGCTGGAGAAAAAGTACTTGGTAAATGTTTGCTTTTTTCTTTCTTTTTTTTTTTTAAGACAGGATGTGTTGCCAAGACTCGAGTGCAATGGCATGAAGATGGCTCACTGCAACCTCCACCTCCCAGGCTCAAGGGGTCCTCCTACCTTAGCCTCCTGAGTAGCTGGAAACACAGGTGTGAGCCACCATGCCAAGCTAATTTTTTGTATTATTTTGGTAGAGATGGGGTCTGCCATGATGCCCAGGCTGGTGTTGAACTCCTGGGCTCAAGCAATCCTGCTGCCTCAGCCTCCCACAGTGCTGGCCATGAGCCACTGCCCCCAGCATTTTATTTTATTTTAATTTTTAAAGAAATGGGGTCTCAGGCCTGGTGCGGTGGCTCACGCCTATAATCCCAGAACTTTGGGAGGCCGAGGTGGGTGGATGACCTGAGGTCAGGAGTTTGAGACCAGCCTGACCAACATGGAGAAACCCGATCTCTATTAAAAAAATTAATAAAATTAAAAAAAATTTTTTTAAACAGAAAAAAGAGACGGGATCTCGCTCTATTGCCCAGGCTGAAGTACAGTGGTGTGATCATAGCTCACTGCAGCCTCAACTTCCTGGGCTTAAGTGACCCTCTTGTATTAGCCTCCTGAGTTGCTGGGTTTACAAAGGCATGCCACTATGTCCTGCTGATTTTTTATTTATTTTTTTTTTTTTATAGAGACAGGGTATCACTATGCTCCCCTGTCTAGTGTCAAACTCCTGGCCACAAGCAATCCTTCCACCTTGGTCTCCTGAAGTGCTAGGATTGCAGACATAAGCCATGGCACCTGGTCTACTGACTACCATTTTTTTTTTTTTTTTTTTTTTAAAAGATAGAGTCTTGGTGTCCAGGCTGGAGTGCAGTGGCACGATTCAGCTCACTGCAACCTCTGCTCAAGCAATTTTCCTGCCTCAGCCTCCCAGATAGCTGGGATTACAGGCACCTGCTATCACGCCCAGCTAACATTTTTCTATTTTTAGTAAAGAAGAGGTTTTACCATGTTGGCCAGGCTGCTCTTGAACTCCTGACCTCAAGTGATCCACCTACCTCAGCCTCCCAAAGTGCTGGGATTATAGGTGTGAGCCACCGCACCTGGCCCCCAACTACTTATTACATATAGTAACAGATAATGCTCAAAGCAACTAACAATGCTAACAGCATTATGAAATACAGTGGGGGTTTTTTTTGGCTTTTTTTTGAGATGGAGTCTCGCTCCCATCGCACAGGCTGGAGTGCAGTGGCATAATCTTGGCTCACTGCAACCTCGACCTCCCAGGTTCAAGCAGTTCTCCTTCCTCAGCCTCCCAACTAGCTGGGATTACAGGCATGCACCACCATGCCCAGCTAATTTTTGTATATTTAGTAGAGACAGGGTTTAACTATGTTGGCCAGGCTGGTCTTGAACTCCTGACCTCAGGTGATCCACCCACCTCAGCCTGAAGCACCTGTAATCCCAGCTTATTCTGGAGGCTGAGGCAGGAGAATTGCTTGACTGGGAGGCGGAGGATGCAGTGAGCTGAGATCAAGCCATTGTACTTCAGCCTGGGCAACAGGGTGAGACTGTCTCAGAAAAAAAAACAATAAAATAAAGAAAAAGAAAAAAACGATGAATAATACAAAGACAAGGATGTGAGAAGGTATTTTTAATTACCATTAAAAAAAAAAAAAAAAAAAAAGAATTGTGCAAAGTCACAGAGTTAGTAAGAGGCAAAGCCAGAATATACAGTCTCAGCTCTGCACTTGCTAACAACCACTATGCTCTACACTTTCACATCCGTGTTGGATCAAGTCCAACCCTGTATGGCACACACACACATACAGCTCTTCACAATGGGGCCCAACATGACCTCCACATCATATCTTTCTTCATTCAACAAATATTTACCGAGCACCAACTATGTGCCAGTCATTGGGCTAAGTAGCAGTGTTAAAATGGCAAACAAAAAGAGAGAGCTCCTAGTCTCATGAAGCTCACAGTCTAGGACAAGAAACAGAATCAACCAGTCACACAAATGTTTACGATTACAACTAAGACAAGTACTGCAAAGACACTCCAGGTAAAATAATTTGAAATTAGACAGTGGCAATAGTTGTACAACCTCACGCATACACTAAAAACCAATGAACTGTACACACTAGAAGGTGAATTTTATAGCATATGAATTATCCCATATCCCCCTCCCCAGAAAAAGGCACGGCAGGGTGAGCACTTCCGATGGTAGAGCTGGCCAAAGCAGAGACGGTAAAAGCTTTCCAGAGGAAACAATAGAGTTTACAAATAACATATTTACTAAGCATTTACTACATGCCAGGCAACTTTCAGTGCAGTAATGCATCAACCCAACAATGGAAGGTTACTAATTATGCTCAACTCAGAGACAAGGAAGTGAAGGGTCAAGTAACTTTAAGGTCAGAGAGCCTGTAAGTGGCGATGCCAGCATCCATATTTAAGTAAAACAATGTGAGGGTCTGCACTCTTACCTGCTATAGTAAAGTCACCTAGGCAATGCCTGTTACTCAGAACTACTTATGATGCAATAAACAGACCACTGTATTTCATTTCTGATAAAAAGAAATCTCTCCATCCCCTTTGTCATTACAATGGCCTCTAAGGCCCTACAAGATCCATCCTACACTACTCTCCCCATTACCTTTCTGACTCCACGTCCTCCACTTTCCCCCTTACTCTGCTCCTGCCACACAGGCGTATTTTGTTCCTCCAGCATGCTGGGCATGTTCCTACTACACGGCCTTTGCATTTTCTTGAGCTACGATAATTACAATCACAACGTGTGGCATAAATCATGATTCTGCTAAAACCTCAGTTAACATTTTCTCTAAACACATCAATAGTGCCACTAACAAGATCTTGTACTGAACTGTATACGAATATTTCAAATGGCATTAATTTTGATGAAAATGACCAAATTTTTCCAGTTCTATATTGTTCTAAATGATGTCACCAAAGATTTTTATTTTACAAAATCCAGTAACAGCAGCTTTTGCTTACCAATTAGTCTGAACAACAGTCACACAGCTATCTGTGCAGTGAAATAAAGCAAAGCAATCAAGCCAAGAAAGTGTCACAATAGAATCTGATTACCACCATTCCTCTGTTTAGCCCCAGAACCACAGTTTGTGAAATAACTATGACAACAGCATTTCAAGGCACCAAAATCTCACCACACTTTTGCTGAGAAGCTATTCTCCATCTGTGCAAACACATACAAATGCATGTTGACAACCAGTTATATAACTTCAATACAATAACCCAGTGATATTTTAAGTTCCTATTTTGCCAAAAATCCTAAGAAACTGTGATTCCTAAAACCGTTCAGAGTAGGATGCCGAGAAAGGAATTAAAAAAATACATTTAACACATTTACATTTAAAACTGAGTTGTCCCCAAATTCCAGGTGGAAAATACACCTTTTTGTCAAAAACATTCACCTTGGGATCCTTTTTATTTACTTTGAGACAGAGTCTTGCTCAGTCACCCACGCTAAAGTGCAGAAGCATGACCACAGCTCACTGCAGCATCAACCTCCCAGGCTCAAGTCATCCTCCCGGGCTCAAGTGATCCTCCCACTTCAGCCTCTTCAGTAGCTGGGACTACAGGCACTTGCCACCATGCCCAGCTAGGTTTTTTTTTTATTATTTTTGTAGAGACAGGGTCTCCCTACGTTGCCCAGGCCGGTCTCAAACTTCTGGCCTCAAGGTATCCTCCCACCTCAGCCTCCCAAAGTGCTGGGGTTACAGGCATGAGCCACTGCCCAGCCAAAAAAAGGTTTTTATATACACATTTTTGTATCATTGAGACTTTGTTTTTCCTTTTAGAAATTTTTGGGTAGTCCAAGGCCAGAAACAAATTATCTTAAATGGCACTATTATATGTAATTTTTGTTTTAAAGAAACTAGAGGCTTAAAAAAAAAAGGTTGCGTGCAGTGGCTCACAGCTGTAATCCCAGCACTATGTGAGGCTGAGGCGGGTGGATCACAAGGTCAGGAGTTTGAGATCAGCCTGGCCGACATGGTAAAACCCTATCTCTACTCAAAATACAAAAATTAGCCTGGCGTAGTGGTGGGCACCTATAATCCCAGCTACTAGGGAAGCTGAGGCAGGAGAATTGCTTGAATCCAGAAGGTGGAGGTTGCAGTGAGCCAAGATTGTGCCACTGCGCTCTAGCCTGGGCAACAACAGTAAAACTCCATCTCAAAGAAAAAAAAAAATCTGGTCCAGGCCAGGCACAGTGGCTCATGTCTGTAATTCCAGCACTTCGAGGGGCTGAGGTGGACAGATCATTTGAGGTCAGGAATTCAAGACCAGCTTGGCCAACATGGTGAAACCTTGTCTCTCCTAAAAATACAAAAAAATTACCTGGGCATGGTAGCACACTCCTGTAATCTCAGCTACCAGGGAGGCTGAGGCAGGAGAATCACTTGAACCCGGGAGGCGGAGGTTGCAGTGAGCTGAGATCACACCACTGTACCCCAGCCTGGGTGACAGAGGGAGAATCCATTTCCAAAAAAATAAAATAAAATAAAGAACACAATGTATTGTATATTTCAAAACAGCTACGAGAGCTGCTATTGAAATGTTCCCAACACATAGAAATTATAAGTGCTAGAAGGAATGGATATCCCAAATACCCTGACTTGATCATCACACATTCTATGCATGTAACAAAATATCGCATATACCTCAGAAACATATAGAAATATATCAATTTAAAAAAATTTTTTAGGCTGGGTGCAGTGGCTCACGCCTGTAATCCCTACACTCTGAGAGGCCGAGGCAGGTAGATTACTTAAAGTCAGGAGTTTGTGACTAGCCAGGCCAACATGGCGAAACCCCATCTATACTAAAAATACAAAAAAATTAGCCGGGTGTGGTGGCAGCACCAGTAATCTCAGCTACTCAGGAGGCTGAGTCAGGAGAATCACTTGAACCTGGCAGGCAGAGATTATAGTAAGCTAAGATCATGCCACTGCACTCCAGCCTAGATGACAGATCGAAGACTCCATCTCAAAAGAAAAAAAGAAAAACATTTTTTAAACATAGTCCAGTCTTCGGTGTTTGTTTACTAAATTAGGCTGTAAAATCAAGCTTATCAAGTCACTTAATTACTAATTAAAAATTAATAGTAAACATTTACTGAGCTTTTACTATCTGCTCTATCATAAAAGATGTTTGGGAAATGGAAGAGTTTACTAAAGGCTGCCAAAACAAGTGTCAAGTTGCCTTTGACACAACCAATATGAATTTTAGAGAACTTCATACAAATATCTGCCATAAATCGGCTACTCAAGCAACCATAAATGCCTGAAAATTACTATACCCAACTCATGTGACAGATGAGAAACTGAGGCCCAAAGAGATTAAATCCAAAGGTCTTCACTAACGAGTAGGAATAATAACCCTATTTCCCATTCAGGATTTTGTTGTCAATTATATGTCAGTTGTTTATTTTATTTATTTATTTCTTGAGATGGAGTCTCGTTCTGTTGCCCAGGCTGGAGTGCAGTGGCATGATCTTGGCTCACAGCAACCTCTACTTCTTGGCTCACTGTAACCTCTACCTCCCTGGTTCAAGTAATTCTACTCAAGCCTCCTGAGTAGCTGGGACTACAGGCATGCGCCACCATGCCCAGCTAATTTTTTTGTTTGGTTTTGTATTTTTATTAAAGACAGGGTTTCACCGTATAGGCCAGGCTGCTCTTGAATTCCTGACCTTGTGATCTGTCCACCTTGGCCTCCCAAAGTGGTAGGATTACAGGCGTGAGCCACCAGGCCCAGCCAGTTGTTTATTTAAAAAAGAGAAAAACCTATTCTAGTACCTCAAAATGTTTCTACATAGTTAGGAAGAAAATGAATACCTAGAATAAGTAAATATTTAATGAAAGCTAAATATTAAAAAAAAAAAAAATGTCATCCATACCCTGCAGTAAACATGCTGAAAGAGCTCCTTGGACGGAAATAAGTAGAATCATAGCCACACTTCACAGCAACTCATGGAAGTTAGGTGTCCCACTGCTAACATTACCAAACTCCACCACCAGAGAGCCTTCTTTTTTTTTTTTTTTTTGAGACAGTCTTGTTCTGTCACCCAGGTTGGAGTACAGTGGCACAATCTTGTCTCACTGCAACCTCCACCTCCCAGGGTCAAGCAATTCTCTTGCCTCTGCCTCCCAAGTAGCTGGGACTACAGGCACCCACCACTATGCCCGGCTAATTTTTTATTTTTAGTAGAGATGGTTTCACCATATTGGCCAGGCTGGTCTCGAACTTCTGACTTTGTGATCTGCCCACCTCGGCCTCCCAAAGTGCTGTGATTACAGTATGAGCCACTGCACCAAGCCCAACCCAGAGTGCTGACTTTTTTTTTTTTTAAGGCGGAGTTTTGCTTTCGTTGCCCAGGCTAGAGTTCAATGGCACGATCTTGGCTCATCAACCTCCATCTTCTGGATTCAAGCAATTCTCCTGCCTCAGCCTCCTGAGTAGCTGAGATTACAGGAATGAGCAACCACAACTGGCTAATTTTTGCATTTTTAGTAGAGATGGGATTTCCCCATGTTGGCCAGGCTGGTCTTGAACTCCTGACCTCAGGTAATCTGCCTGCCTCAGCCTCCCAAAGTGCTGGGATTATACCACACCCAGCCCAGAGTGTCTTCTTTACGAAGAAAACACACTTCAGAGCTACAGAACACTTCTTGACTCACTATTCTTTTGGAAAATAAAAAGTACCCTGGCCAGGCACGGTGGCTCAGGCCTATAATCCCAGCACTTTGGGGGGCTGAGGCAGGCAGATCACTTGAGGCCAGGAATTCGAAATCAGCCTGGCCCACATGGCAAAACCCCTGCCTCTACCAAAAATTACAAAAAATTAGGTAGGCTTGGTGGCATGCATATGTAGTCTCAGCTACTCTGGAGGCTGGGACACCAGAATCAGTTGAGCTGGGGATGCAGAGGTTACAGTGAGCTGAGATTCTGCCATTGCACTCCAGCCTCGGCGACAGAGCAAGACTCTTGTCTCAAGAAAAAAAAAAAAAAAAATTATATGTATATAAACACACACACACACACACACACACACACACACACATATGCCAAGTCAAGGCAGTTTTCATCCTTTCTATAATCTGAATTGGGCTCTCCATTTTTACTAAAATTCTTTCTTCTGTCAAAGTTGTAAATGCATGGCCTAAATGATTGCAGGCGCAGATCTTAGGGACTAACTGAAGATTATTATTTAAATGATCCCCTTTTTTCCTGGGAAAACATTTTTAAAATGTCATCCATTGACAAAAACATTGACAAAAAGGTGAGTAACTACAGATACCAAAAAACAATACTATTTTCCATAAGAGAAAAATCCCAAAATATAATTTAGATTAAAAATGGAAAGGCCAGGTGTGGGGTCGGGGGTTGGATCACACCTATAAACCCAGCACTCTGGAAGGCTGAGGTGGGTAGATCACTTGAGCTCAGAAATTCGAGACCAGCTTGGGCAACATGGTGAATCCCATCTCTACTTAAAAATACAGAAATTAGCCAGGTATAGTGGCATGTGCCTGTGGTCCCAGCTACTCGGGAGGCTGAGGCAGGAGAATAGATCAAATCCAGGAGGTGGAGGTTGCAATGAGTTGAGATCGTGCCACTGCACTCCAGCCTGGGCAACAGAGCAAGACACCATCTCAAAAAAGAAAAAGCTGGGCACGGTGGCTCACACCTGTAATCTCAGGACTTTGGGAGGCCAAGACAGGCAGATCACGAGGCCAGGAGTTCAAGACCATCCTGGCCAACATGGTAAAACCCCGTCTCTATTAAAAATACAAAAAAATTAGCTGAGCATGGTGGCTTACGCCTGTAGTCCCAGCTACTCAGGAGGCTGAGGCAGGAGAACTGCTTGAACCCAGGAGGTGGAGATTGCAGTGAGCTGAGATTGCATCACTGCACTACAGCCTGGGCGACAGTGTGAGACTCCATCTTAAAAAAAAAAAAAAAAAAGTTAGCACAGACATTATATACTAATTGCCAATTTTCAAATAAAATAAAATATACTCTAAGCCTACGTTGTCCAACATGGTAGCCACTAACCACTTGTAGCTATTTCGCACTGGAAATGTGCTAGTCTGAACTGACATGTGCTGTAAAATGCAAAGTGTCACCAGATTTACACCAGATTTCAAACAGTACCAAAAAATATATAGAATATCTCAATAGTGATTTATTCATATTGATTACACATTAAAGTGATATTTTGGATATGCTGAGTTAATAAAAAATATTGTTGGCCGGGCGTGGTAGCTCACGCCTGTAATCCTAGCACTTTGGGAGGCTGAGGTGGGTGGATCACCTGAGGTCAGGAGTTCAAGACCAGCCTGGCCATCACGGTGAAACCCCATCTTTAAAAAAAAATTTTTTTTTTAAATAAATAAAATAAAAAATATTGTTAAAATTAATACTTTCTCAACCTGTTTCATGCAGTTACCACAAAATTTAAAACTGCATTTGTGGCTTGCTTTAGATTTTTATTGGACAGTGCTACCCTACACAAACTGAAAATATGATCCAACTTTCCTTTAATGATTCATCATGATGATGAATACCAAATATATAATAAATTGAGAAAAATCTTATTTACATTTTGGATACACAGATTAACATATTACTAAGTGGCTAATGCCCTTTTCGGCCTTAGCCCACCTGCACCCAGGTGAATTAAAAATTAAAATTTAAATTAGAAAAGAGAAAAAAGATATTATCAAGTAAGAATGGCATTTCTGAAAACTCCTACTAAATTTACAACCAACTCCAGCTGTGTTAATAGAAGAAGGGCTCAGTCCCACAGGTAGTATTTTTAGAAAACACGAAGGAAATACAAAAGTAAAAGTCATAAAAGAGAGTCTAAGAGAAGTACCATATGTTTCTAAAAGGCAAACAAAAGCAATGTGTTTTAAACTGATAATAGACCTTTTTTTTTTAAAAAAAAAAAAAAAAAGGTATAGAATTTTGGGTTCTACTTTTTTAACCTAGCATTAAAGCAAAATATATTTAAGAAAAAAAAATTATATCAAATTTGAATATACTCTTCAAAGGTCTAAGTTTTAAAATTAAGTCCATTTGGATGTTGGGAAAAAAAAAAAAAAAAAGTATATTGTTTTGAGAAATTTGAAGAAATGTCCCAATTGCCAGCTAAATAAACTTGTTAAAAAGGAAACCTGTTAAGGTAGGAACTCAAAACTCTAATCACGTGGAATAGAAGTAAAATAACTGAATGAATCATATGGAAAATGTAAACCAAGTTTCTTAGCAGGATATTCATAATTAAATATTATACAATGAAGCCAACCAAAATTTTTCTAGATATATTTCAATGCCACCATAGTATGAATGCATCGATCGACTATTACAGGATTTAAGTAAAACTACTTTCAAAATTCTGAAACACCATAATGCCTTCCAAAATCTAGCCAGTGAGAATTAGAGAGGGAAGTTTCCTGCAACAGCTGGGGCTGCAAAAAATAAAAAATAAAAAAATAAAAATAAATAAAGGGAGGGACGTTTCCAAATGCCTTATTTTATAGAGATTAAAATTAAAAATTGAAAATTCAAAGCTATATTAACAATATCTGCATGACATTCTGTTCAGCAAGCATTTTTGGACCATCATCCTATCTGATCCTCAAGACAGCTCTCAGATATTGGTATATTTTTATCCCTACTTTGGAGGTAATTCCAGGCTCAAAGACCTTGACTTGTTCAAGGTCACATAGCTAAAAAGTGGGAGTACCAGTGTTTGACTCCAGATCTTCTGATGCTCATTCAATTCTCTTTCCATTACAAGACAATTATTCATTTAAAACCAAATATTTAGAAACCCAACAAGCCTAATGCTAAAGAAAGATCTAAGTATCAAGTAGATCAAACCTTAAGACTTGGAAAACACTGAAAACCAGCTACAAAACATGCTGAAATGAGTTAAAAAAGGGGAGAAGACATTATCAAGAGAAAGGAAATGAAAGGGGGTGGAATCTAATCGAAACGTCCTCGGTTGCAGCATACCAGAATAGCAATATTCAAGTAGAAAATGCAGAGAAATTGTGCTTTCCTGTGACATGTGATTTGCAAAGTAGTATTGTAGGTTATAAAACTGATTGTGTTACTTTACTATAAACGTGTTTGAGAATTTTACTTACTCCATAGGCACTCAGAAAACCAAAGCCTCCCCAACTGGGTACGATCAGTCCCACATTTTTTCCGTAAGTCACGATGCTTACCTCCCAAAAAGCCAATTTTTAAAAATCAGAATTCAGCATACCCTATTTAGATTACAGGTAAAGGGAAGGGTTGGTAGGACGATGGCAAATTTAATGGCCAATGTCTTTCCAGGCGAAAGCATCCTTAAGGGCAGGACAAAGGCACCGCCACTACAAACGAACCTCGTTCAACCTTCAGAACACGGAGAACAAACCACTTACAGCAAAACGAACCAAGACTGCAGACACGGGAAAAGGGAATTCCTAAGATGGCTCTGCAAATCCGTGCACTCGGCACCGTCCTCAGTAAACCGCGAAGGCCACGGGAACGCGGGCGCCGGGCGTGGGAACTCCGGGCGCGGGTGCCCACCCCAGCGACTCCCAGCGCGACCCCAGGACGTTCGTTTCAGGCGGGTCTCGGCTGAGCCACCCACGAGACCGGCCCCACCGTCCGACCGCGCGCCGGAGAAGCCGAGACGATGACCGGCCCCAAAAGCATCTGCTTCTCTCCCCGGAAGCCCCGGCGGCCCCGCGGCCGGGGAGGCCGAGCAGGAAGGGCCCGCAGGCGGCCCCCGCCCCGCGCTGACAGCCCGGCGCCGCCCCACCTGCCCGCCCGGGGGGCGCCGCGGCCGGGCGCGCCCGCCCAGCCACTTCCTTCCCCGCCCGCCCGGCCTCGCACCGGCCCGCGGGGGCCGGGAGCCGCGGGAGGAAGGCGGCTTGGCCGGCGGCCCACGGAAGAAGCCACCGCCGCCCGCCCGCACCCACCGGCATCATCGCGGCGCGAGTCCGCGGCGCCCCCAGCCGCCGCCTGACAGGACGCTCCGCGCTGAGCTGTGCCGGCCGCTCCGGCCGCCTTCTAAGGCCGCGCGCCCGCCGCCGTGCTCTCCGACCTGGCCGCGGCGAGGCGGCGGCTGCGGCGGGCTGCGGGGCTTTCGCGGGCCCTGTCGCGGCCGCGCTGCGTCGCTGTCCCGGGCACCCGGCCGCCGCCGCCGCCGCCTCAGCCCCAGCCCTACCGCCTCTGGCCCGCCCTCCCGCTCGCTCTTCAGCCCCCGCAAGCCCCGCCCCCAGCGCGACGCCCCGCACGGGTCCCGTCCTTCCCTCTGATTGGCCGGGAGGGCGCGGGGGCGGGGAAAGGGCGGGGCTTCCCGGCTCCGCCCGCCACCCTCGCTCTCGGCGGCGGCCAGGTGCGTGCGCGTCCGCGCTCCCGGCGGCGGGGGAGGGGCAGGCGCGTTGTGGGCTCCAGTGGCCGCCCCGGCCCCTGCGTGAGCCCCGAGTCCGGGAGACCGCGGACGGTGGGAGGACGGAGGCCCGACAGGGAAGGGTCGGGCCGGGTCCCGTAGCGGATCGCGGCAGGGCCGGGACTCGAACCTGGGCTCCCGGAGGTCGACGGTGGGCGGGGCGCGTCCCTGCGGCGACAGCGCGCGCCCGCGCTCTGACCGCGGCCTGACCCCCGCACCGGGCGCCCTGAGGCTGCGGCCCGGAGGCCGGTGGGAGGGGCGCGGGGGGCCCCCGAGAGCGGGCACGTGACCCGGCGCCCTCGGTCGGCGGCTGCTTCCCTGCCGGCGTCTTCTGCGGCTCCCGGGGCCGCGTCCCCACCCCCACGCCGGCTCCCGAGCCTTGCCTTCGCCCGAGCGAGCTCACTCCTAGAAGCCTGCGCCCACCTGCGCCCACCTGTGCTCACCTGCGCCAGCATCCCTCGGTGTCCAGCTCCAGCGTCCCCGGGCAGGGTCCGGACCCCGTCTCTAGGGCCCGGGTCTCCCCCTGCAGCCGGGTCTCCGGGGACGCCGCCCCCTCGGACCTGAGCGCCGAAGTGACAGAGCCCCGGGCAGGGCCCCGAGCAGACCCTCAGCAAAGGCTGCCAGGAGGGCAGGCAGCCGTTCGGGGCCCCCCACATGGTGCCATTCGCCCGGACCGCCGCGGAGTGCAGACCGGGGGGCTAAGGTGCTCCCCGCCACAGCACCGAACCCCCACGGGCACGAGAAGGGAAGGTCTGCGGATGGCCCCAGACACACAAGGCGTAAGCCGCCCTGGGAAGGGCCGGCTCTGTGGAGAAGGCCGCCGCGGGGTCAGGGTCAGTCTGGAGCCTGTCTGGCGCTCGGAGAGGCTTCTGGCTGCTGCAGAGCGGGGGCAGAGCAAGGGAGGAGGCCAGGGAGCTCCCACCAGCCCATTCCTGGGGAGCCACCCCTGTCCCTCAGAGGCCACTGGGGCTCGTGTTCGACAGTGCAGACTTTCCAGTTAGACAGACTTGGTTCAGCACCGCCTCTGTCACACCCTCGCCTGGGATCCTAAATAAGCCGCATCTTTTCTGCATTGTAGTGTGTTTGTATCTGTGATGGGAGAGTGTAGGGATGATAGTGCTTGCCTCGTGTCGGGAAGTGGGGGGGCCTGTTCGGATGCGAGGGCTGGAAAACTCCCAGCACAATTTGTGGCACGTGGTAGCTGGTCCATAGATAGCATTCTGTAGTGGGTGATTAGCAAGAGGCTTCGTATACAGACCTGGGATGCTGAAACCTAACCCACACCGGGGCATGGATGGCTAACGACACCCCTCTTCTGGGAGCAGGGTTTGGAGAGAGGAGGAAGCTCTACATAATCTAGATAATGAGCCGAGGCTGGAAGTTAGAGACATAACCCGAGTTCTAATTCCAGCTGCTCTGCTTCTGACCTCCTGTGGGGCCTTAGGCAACTTGTACTCCTCCTCTGGGCCTTGGTTTCCCCAGCTTTGACAGCTGATGTCCCTTAGTCACCAAGGGGCACGGCTGGCCCACGAAGTCTGACCAGGGACAGGTTTTGCCAAAGCTCTTCAGAGAGGTGCCCCCCTGGGGTAAATAAGCCTGCTCTCCCAGGAAGGGGCGCATTGGCAGAAGGGCCTCCCTCTTTCCTGCAGGACCTGTGGGCACAGACAGTGGCAGCTACCCTGCCTCACACCGAAACCCCCCTGTATCCTCCACGCAGGGGTCCATTTGAAGCAGGCTGGTCAGCTCCCCCTCAAGGCCTCCCTGCTGGTCCCACTCCTCTCCACCCAGCCTGCACTCCAGGCATCAGCCCATCACCTCCCACCTGGACCAAGCTCCTTTGTTACTGGTCCACTGCTCTACTCCACGCTCCCACCATTCCCCACAAGCTCCGGCCTTCCATCTTCCTGGAGCACAAATGGCCCCACCCCATAAAGCCCTCGTGCGTCTCCCCATTACCCAGACTAAAGTTTGCAAGAGGCCCATCAGGAATCGCCATTTATGGTGGAGTGCAGCGGCTCACACCTGTAATCCTGGTACTTTGGGAGGCCAAGATGGGAGGATTACTTGGAGCCAGGAGTTTAAGACCAGCCTGGTCAACATAATGAGATTCCCCCATCTCTTTAAAAAAAAAAAAAAAAAAAAAAGGCCAGGCACAGTGGCTCACACCTGTAATCCCAGCACTTTGAGATGCTGAAGTGGATGGATCATGAGGTCAGGAGTTCAAGACAAGCCTGACCAATATGGTGAAACCCCATCTCTACTAAAAATATGAAAATTAGCCAGGCGTGGTGGCAAGTGCCTGTAGTCCCAGCTACTCCAGAGGCTGAGGCAGGAGAATCGCTTGAACCTGGGAGGGGGAGGTTGCAGTGGGCCAAGATCACACCACTGTACTCCAGCCTAGGTGACAGAGCAAGACTCCATCTCAAAAAAAGAGGGATATAGGCATTAGAGTTATGGAAGAAAACGTCCATATTTTTCAGAGATGCATCCTAGCCTGTGTAAAGCGTCTGCAATTCATTTAAAAACAATTCAGCCAGAGGGAAAGAAAGCGAGGCAGCTAGGAATAGCGGAAACATACGTGGCAAATTCTTGATAACATTTGAACTTTGATGCTGGGTATTTTGGGCTGCATTGTACTTTACGTCTGAAATATATTGAAAATGATTAAATGGGCTGGGCAGGGTGGCTCATGCTTGTAATCCCAGGATTTTGGGAGGCCAAGGTGGGTGGATCACTTAAGGTCAGGAGTTGGAAATCAGCCTGGCCAACATGGTGAAACCCCGTCTCTACTAAAGTACAAACTTAGCCGGGCATGGTGGTATATGCTGGTAGTCCCAACTACTTGGGAGGCTGAGGCCGGATAATCGTTTCCACCTGGAAGGTGGAGGTTGCAGTGGGCTGAGGTGGAACCACTGCACTCCAACATAGGCAACAGACCAAGACTTCATCTCATAAATAAATAAATAAAAATTAGCAAGGCATAGGTGCTCACTTGTAGTCCTGGCTCCTCAGAAGGCTGAGGCAACAGGTTCACTTGTGCCCAGGAGATGGAGGCTGCAGTGAGCCAAGGTCATGCCACTGCACTCCAGCCTGGGCAACATAGACCATGCCTCAGGAAAAAAAAAAAAGATTAAAGGTTGGAGATTAAGGCTGGGCATGGCTGGGCACGGTGGCTCACTCCTGTAATTCCAGCACTTTGGAAGGCTGAGGAGGGCAGATTGCATGGTGGCACATGCATGTAGTCCTAGCTGCTCAGGAGGCTGAGGCAGGAGAATCACTTGAACCCAGGAGGCGGAGGTTACAGTGAGCTGAGATCAAGTCTGCACTCTAGTCTGGGCAACACAGCGAGACTCCATCTCAAAAAAAAAAAAAAAAAATTAGCTGGGCGTGTTGGTGGGCACTTGTAATTTCAGCTTCTCAGGAATCTGAGGCAGGAAAATCTCAAACCTTGAAAGCAGAGGTTGTAGTGAGTTGAGATTGCGCCACTGCACCTTAGCCTTGACAACAGAGAGAGACTGTTTCAAAATAAAAACAAAAATAAAGCCTGGGCATGATTGCTTACACCTGTAACCCCAGCGTTTTAGGAGGTCAAAACAGGAAGATCGCCTGAGCCCAAGAGTTTGAGACCAACCTGGGCAACATAGCGAGACCTCCATCTCTATTTTAATAAAAAAATTAAAATTTAAAAAAATTAAATACTCTCTAAAAACAGATGAAAAATCCATTTAGGAGGGAGAGCAGGGCCAGGCGCGGTGGCTCACACCGTAATCCTAGCACTTCGGGAGGCCGAGGTGGGTGGATCACCTGAGGTCAGGAGTTCAAGACCAGCCTGGCCATCAGGGTGAAACCGCATCTTTAAAAAAAAAAAGGAGGGAGATCAGAAGATATTCATATTGACATGAAGAAATTCTAGACAAATCCAGAGAACACTAATAAAGTGATGACTACACGTCGGATTGGGAACTGGGTAGATAAGGGTCAGAAATCAGAGTGAGGCTTTTCACTATCACTTTTTAAAGTATAAACTTTATTAGGCCAGACACAGTGGTTCACGCCTGTAATCCCAGCACTTTCAGAGGCCAAGGCAGGCGGATCACCTGAGGTCAGGAGTTCAGGATCAGCCTGACCAACACAGTGAAACCCCATCTCTGCTAAAGCCAAGTATGGTGGTACATGCCTATAATCCCAGCTACTTGGGAGGCTGAGGCAGGAGAATCACTTGAACCTAGAAGGCGGAGGTTGTGGTGAGCCAAGATCATGCCATTGCACTCCAGCCTGGGCAACAAGAACAAAACTTCATCTCAAAAAAATAATAAAAATAAACTTTATTTTTAGAACAGTTTTAGATTTACAGAAAAATTGCAGAGTTTGAAATACTGAGTTCCCAGATACCCCTTTCCCCATCCAGCTTTTCCCATTTTTTAACATCTTACATCAGTATAGTACCTCTTTTACAATTAATGAACCAACGTCTGTACGTTAGTGTCAACTCGGGTCCATACATTTTCTAGATTTGCTTAGTTTTTTTTTTTTTTTTTTTTTTTTTTGAGACGGANTTTTTTTTTTTTTTTTTTTTTTTTTGAGACGGAGTTTCACTCTTGTTACCCAGGCTGGAGTGCAATGGCGCAATCTCGGCTCACCACAACCTCCGCCTCCTAGGTTCAGGCAATTCTCCTGCCTCAGCCTCCTGAGTAGCTGGGATTACAGGCACGGATTTGCTTAGTTTTTAGCTAGTGTCCTTTATCTCAGAACATCACATGATGTTTAGTCGTTGTGTCTCCTTAGGTTCCTCTTGGCTGTGACAGGTTCTCAGCTTTCCTTGTTTTTTTTCTTTCTTGTTGTTGTTTTTTGTTTCTTTTTTTTTGAGGGAGTTTCACTCTTGTTGCCCAGGCTGGAGTGCAGTGGTGCAATCTCTGCTCACTGCAACCTCCACCTCCCAGGTTCAAGCCATTCTCCTGCCTCAGCCTCCCGAGTAGCTGTGATTACAGGTGTGCGCCACCACGCCCAACTAATTTTGTATTTTTGTAGAGATGGGGTTTCTCCATATTGGTCAGGCTGGTCTTGAACTCCTGAACTCAGGTAATCCACCTGCCTCGGCCTCCCAAAGTACTGGGATTACGGGCCTGAGCCACCACACTGGGCCCACTTTCCTTGTTTTTTAGGCTTTGATAGTTTTGAGTGCTCATCAGGTATTTTGTAGACTGCCTGTCAGTTGAAATGTATGTGATGTTTTTCTCATGATTACACAGGTTATAGGTTTGCAGGAGAAAGACCACAGAGATACAGGACCATTCTCATCCAATTGTATCAAGGACACATATGGTCAGCACCACAGCACCGTTGATGGTGACCTTCATCTCTCGGATGCTGTTGCATTTCATGTTAGATTTTTTTTTTTCTTTTTTTTGAGATGGAGTTTTGCTCTTGTCGCCCAGACTGGAGTGCAATGACATGACCTTGGCTCACTGCAACCTCTGCCTCCCAGGTTCAAGCAATTCTTCTGACAGCCTCCCAAGTAGCTGGAATTACAGGCACCCCCCACCACACCCAGCTAATTTTTTGTATTATTATTTGAGACAGGGCTTCATCATGTTGGCCAGGCTGGTCTCAAACTCCTGACCTCAGGTGATCCACCTGCCTCAGCCTCCCAAAGTTCAGGGATTACAGGCATGAGCCACTGTACCCAGCCTCCTGTTTGATTTTTGAATCAGGTGACCATATTACTAAATTACAATAATATTTTTTAAAACTTGGCTGGGCGCAGTGGCTCATGCCTGTAATCCCAGCACTTTGGGAGGCTGAGGTGGGTGGATCACAGGGTCAAGAGATCGAGGCCATCCTGTCAAACATAGTGAAATCCTGTCTCTACTAAAATATAAAAATTAGCTGGGCGTGGTGGTGCACATCTATAGTCCAAGCTACTCAGGAGGGTGAGGCAGGAGAATTGCTTGAACCCGGGAGGTGGAGGTTGCAGTGAGCTGAGATCTCGCCACTGCACTCCAGCCTGGCGACAGAGCGAGACTCTGTCTCTAAATAAATAATTAATTAATTAATTAAAAAAATTAAAACTTGCTGGGCTCTTCCAAGGCCTCTTGCGGTGGCTGGCAGATGCCCTCCCTCTTGCGGGCTCCTCACTCAGTCTTCTGCTGTGTGCCCCTGCCTGGTGTCTCTCTTTTCATAGGTCATAGTCACATTGCATTAGCGCCCAGCTGTGGGACTTCATTTCACCTGATTACGTCTCTGAAGACCCTACCTCCAGGCCCTTGTCCATCTACCCGTGTGTGCTAGAAAGCACTCTGTGTGTCCCGCAGAAGTGCTACCTTTTCCTGTTGAAAATCAAAGCCTTCTTTGTTTTGTCTTGTTTGAGATGGAGTTTAGCTCTTGTTGCCCAGGCTGGAGTGCAATGGCGCGATCTCGGCTCACCACAAGCTCCACCTTACAGGTTCAAGTCATTCTCCTGCCTCAGCCTCCCGAGTAGCTGGGATTACAGGCATGTGCCACCATGCCAAGCTAATTTTGTTTTTTATTTTTTGTTCTTTTTTGAGATGGAGTCTCACTCTGTCGCCTGGGCTGGAGTGCAATGGCGCGATCTCAGCGTGCTGCACCCTCCGCCTCCTGGGTTCAAGCAATTCTCCTGCCTCAGCTTCCCGAGTAGCTGGGACCACAGGTGCACACTGCCACACCCAGCTAATTTTTTTTTGTATTTTAGTAGAGACAGGGTTTTACTGTGTTGCCCAGACTGGTCTCGAACTCTTGAGCTCAGGCAATTCCACCGCCTTGGCATCCCAAAGTGCTAGGATTACAGGCACAAGCCACGGCACCCAGCCTAATTTTGTATTTTTTGTAGAGATGGGGTTTCTCCACGTTCATCAGGCTGATCTTGAACTCCTGACCTCAGGTGATCTGCCCGCCTCAGCCTCCCAAAGTGCTAGGATGAAGCCTTCTTCCGCAAGGTTTCCCCAGATTGCCCAAGGATGATGCATCTCACCACATTCTTCCAGATTGCCCAGACCTGGGTCACCCATCACAGTCTGCCACCTTGGAGCTGTCTAGGTACCTGTTGCCCAGGGGCCAGCAGGCTCCGTTAACAGGTGTCCACTGTTTTTTTCTATGTGCCTCACCCAGGTCCAGGCCCTGGTGACGCAGCCTTGAGCAAAACAGTGAGGTCCCTGTCCTCACAGAGTTTGTATGCTGGTCAGGGGAGAAGATGATAGACAAGAACTGAAACACTGGGAAGTGTATCTTTAACAATAAGGTCAGGCTGGGTGCAGTGGCTCACGCCTGTAATCCCAGCACTTTGGGAGGCTGGAGCAGGAGGATCACTTGAGACCAGGAGTTCAAGACCAGCCTGGGAAACATAAGGAGATCCTGTTTCTACAGCAAAATACAAAAAGTAGTCAGGCATGGTGGAGTGCGCCTGCAGGAGGCTGAGGTGGGAGGCTGCAGTGAGCCCAGATTGTACTACTACACTCCAGCCTGGGCGAGAGAGTGAGACCCTGTCTCAATAATGATAACAGTAAAAATAGTAATAATAAAGCCAGATACTGTGACAGAGCCAGGAGAAGGTGAATTTGGGTTGTGGGCTGCCCACAGGTAAGGGAATGTGCTGGAGGCTGCGGAGGGAGGTGGGGTCAAGCTTCCTGTTGGTGAGTCTGGCTTTTGTTGGCCTTGAGGGAAAGCCCTCTGCCCTTTGGTGTTTCCAGGGGAAACGCTGACAGCTGATATACAGTCTTCAGCATCCGGTGGCCCGTCTGGGGAAGCTGGCTGGCCTTCCGAAGAAGTGGAGGAGGGCGGTCCCCTAGGAAGTGGATGTGGGGAAGGGCTTCCATCTGGGGCGAGGTTTGAAGTGCGGAAGTTGGGAGGAGGAAACGAAGGACTCAGATGGCCCTGGTGCACGCGATGTGTTGTCCAGGCTAAAAAAGGGCACCGTTGGCTCTGTGCTGACATCTGCTTGGCCACGCTGTCCCCAAGAAGGCCATATTTCATGACTGCCCTTCCTGTCCAGCCTGGGCCTGTGGCCCACCCTAGGATCCATGTGGCACTGCTGCCAAATGCCAGGTATTATCTGTGCCCCCCACCCCCTCAGTCCTTCCTTCCCATCCCAGCCTGAGCTGCCCTCACCTCTCCTCCAAGTTAGCTTCTCTCCCACTGGAAAATCTCACCCAACCACTCCCCACCTGGACCCCTCAGGGCCTCCCCTCGGCCCTCCAGGCCAAGGGTAGTTAAACCCCTAAGGCCCTCACCTACCCCCCCCCCCCCCCCAGGCCAACTCCCAACCCCACCCTAGGCCCGGCTGGCAGCTCCTCCCCAGTGTGGGGGTGGGGACTCTGGGACAATGGGACGTGCAGCTCCTGTTCCGCCCGCACAGTTGCCCGGGGAAACCTGTTTTCACACGTGTTGGCTCTGAACTGATCACAGTTCCATTCGCTCCTCTGGGGCATTAAGTAACATTTTTTGTTATCCAGGTTAGAAAAGAAGTTGGTGGGAAAACACCCAGCGATCTGCTGTTTTTCATCTTTTGGAGCTGTGGGGCTGCACCTGTGTCCCCCACCAAATCCCCAGTGCCCAGCACACAGTAGGTACCTAATCAATGTCCATGGAGGGCAGACTCCATTGCTGCAAAGAAGGTACAGGTGGAAAGCTAGCAACAACCACCCCAGGACACAGAGAGGGCGTCTTTGCCAGGAGTTCCCACGCAGGAGTCTTGGAACTCAGGGAGGGGTCTCTGAAGCCACCCACGTGTTTCCATTCCTGCAACATGCCACTGTCACAGGGTCACAGTCCAGGGATGGGGGTCCCCATGCCCATAACTTGGCAAGTGTTCAAGCGACTGCAGCCTGGTCTTCCTGCCAGGACTCGGAGTCAGGCTAGTGTGCTCTGAAGCCCAGAGAGGTTTTGCCACTTGCTCAGGGCCACAGAGCTACTGAGCCTATGGCTCAAACCCAGAGCCAAGTCAATGGCCTCCGCCTGTCGGCTGCTGCCTCCAAAAACTCCCAGCTCCATTGAGTCCCACCCTCCACCTTGGCAGGGTTTTGCTGGGTGTCCTACGCACACAGCACTGGTCTTTCAGGGTCTAAACCTCTCTTTCTCCCTTCCTTTTGGAATCAGCCTGAGGCCCTGTGAGGAAGAAAAGGGTCCTGTGCTGCTCAGGACACTTCATTCATTCATTCATTCATTCATTCATTCATTCAGGGAGGTTAGGAGTCTCGGCCCCGCACACAGCGAGCTTTCCCTCTGGAGGTCGTGGCACACACTTTCATCTTCCGTCTTTTCTTCTTCACCAGCATCCTACCCTAAGCGCCCTCCTGCCCCTGCCCTTATTTCGGGTTTTCCCTGACATTCTTCCACCTAACCCACTGCTTGTCCCCAGCTGTGTCTCTCAGATGCTTCCAGTTCCTGCCAGTACTCACGACACTGTCACATCAGTCAGGGTCCCATGGGGAAACAGATGGTTTCCGAAAATTAGGGAAATTCCAGGAGGGCGATTTACAAAGGGGGATGCTGACAGAAGGAGTGGGGGGATGACTAGGGGAATCGGGACTCTGGGAGGGGAGGTCTCTGGCAAAGAAGAAAGTCTAAGGAGGCCGGCCTGGAAGGCAGTGGCATTGGTCAAAGGACGTTATCCGAGGCAGGCTCGAGGAGGGAGGGCATCCATTCCCACATCACTCTCTCGCCTGGCTCTGACCCCCCACGGGGCACCTCCACCTTCGGCTGCAGCCCATAGGGATGGCCCCGAAAGACGAAAGCAGGGTGAAGGATGGAGCATCCCTCCCTCTGGGAGGGTGAAAGCCGGACACCCAGCACAGGCATGCAGGAAATTTGTGCACAAACACCTTTCTTCTTTGTAGGAGATTTCTGTTGTGTGAGCCTTCGCGGGAATGCCTGCACCACAGCCTTCCTGGTTTGTAACAACTGCATTTTAACAAGACCCCCAAATAGGAATGTCACTGCCCCACTGAAGGCCCTTCCATAGCACCATCAGTGGCTGTCATGTAATAGCCACAGCTGGTGGCCCCACCTGCAGGGTCCTCACCCTGCTCCCAGCAAGCCAGACTGCCGTGTCCTCTCTGCCTGTCCCTGTGGTCTGGGCTTTGGCTCTCCAAGGTCCTTGTCTTCCACTCTAGGTGGATCTGCTGACACTGAGTCTGTCCCTCAAGGGCTCCTCTGATAGCGCAAATGTATTTCCAAATACCACCACCTTGAGGGTTAGGTTTTCAACACATGAATTCGGGGAGAGCGCAGACATTCAGTCCATAACAAGCAAAGCCTCGGGAATGGGATTAATACCCTTATAAAAGGGACCTTAGAGGCCGGGCGCAGTGGTCCACGCCTGTAATCTCAGCACTTTAGGAGGCTGAGGCAGGTGGATCATGAGGTCAAGAGATTGAGGCCATCCTGGCCAACATGGTGGAACCCCATCTTTACTAAAAATACAAAAAAAAAAAAAAAAAATTAGCTGGGCATAGTGGCGCACATCTGTAGTCCCAGCTACTTGGGAGGCTGAGGCAGGAGAATTGCTTGAACCTGGGAGGCGGAGGTTGCAGTGAGCTGAAGTCATGCCACTGCACTCCAGCCTGGTGCCTGGTGACTGAATGAGACTCTGTCTCAAAAAAAAAAAAAGTGGGGGGGGGCCTTAGAGAGCCCCTCTCACCCCTTCTGCCGTGTGTGCACACTGTCAAAAGATGCTGTCTATGAAGCAGAAAGTAGGCCTTCCTCAGACCCTGCACCTTCTGGTGCCTTGATCTTGGACTTTCCAGTCTCCAGAACTGTGAGCAATACATTTTTCTTGTGAGCGATACATTTTTGTTGTTGACAACTACCCAGCTGGTATTTTGTTACAGCAGCCGGAACGAAGACACCACCCCAGCCTACCCCACTCACTCCCAATTCCCCAAACCCTGTGCAGACCATAGCAGTGCCTAGCCACATCTCTAAAACTTCTCCACCCTCGGCACCTGAGAATCTCCTGGAAGGCTGGGTCCATCCCCAGGGCGTCTGACCCAGTAGGCCTGCTATGGGCCCAAGAATCTGCATTTCTAACAAGTTCCCCCGTGATGCTGATGCTGCTGGTCCAAGGACCACACTTGGAGAACCACTGCCCCAGGCTGTCACCGCCCCACCCATCTGGCAGCACCTGGGGTCGTGGGAGGCCACTCCAGTATCCCGGCTGTGTGCAGGGAGCAGTCCTCACAAAGATCATGGGGCTGGTGGAATCCCTGGCTCCCTCCCGCAACAGGCCGGCTTGGCTTGGATGTACATTCCACGCAGCTGCCCAGAGGCCACTGAGCCCGGGTGGGCACAAGGGCACCCAGTGCAGGTATGCAGCTGCACTTTCTCCTCCCCTCCCCAGCTTGCTTCCTAGGATTGCTTTCCAGACCCACAGCCAGCCCTGGAATCCCAGTCTCTGGGCACCCAACCCAGGACACTGTTCTACCATTTCTCTTTCCCTAATATATACTGCCTTCCAATATAACATTTTGTTCACATATTTATTATATTTATTGTTTATTGACTTCTTCCTAGTAAAATGTACGTTCCAGGAAGGCAGGGATCTGTATATGTGTCTTAAGCACTTAGAACAGTGCCTGAACACTCAGTAATTAACCACCAAGGAAGGAAAGGAGGAAGGGAGGGAGAGAAGGAAGGGAGAGAGGGAAGGAGGAAGGAAGGGAGGGATGGAGAGGGGAGGAGGCATGGATGGAGGGATGAAGGGGGAGGGAGGAAGAAAGGGAGTGATGGAGGGAGGGAGAGAAGGAATGAAGGAAGGAGGGAGAGAAGCAAAGAAGATCGGTTCACATGAGCTGGTCCGGTGGGGACAGATGTGGGGCCTTCCTAGCACCTGGTCCCATAAACCTCTGCAGGTGTTTAGTGAATGTTGAGGGTGGGGAAGGGGAAGGGAGGGAGGCCCAAGAGGAAGGGGTGCCTCTGAAATTGGCTGACCACCTTGGAGGACCGCTCCTGGGCTCCTTCACGGGTAACTAAGGGATGGGGAGTGTTGCCAGCTCTGCTCAGTTAAGCCGCTGGGAAGCCATTCCCAGCTCAGGCCACCCCTGCTCAGTCCCTTGCCGGTTTCCAGGCCCTGTGGTCCCCCGGCACCCGTCTCCCTGTAGTCACCTGCATGGGCATTCAAGGCACTGTCTCTGTCCAACTCTCGGTCCGAATGCCCGGTTCCCTGGCCCACCTGGAGCTGTCTGACCGTCTGTGCTCCCTGTCACAGGGGCCCCTGGTGGGAGGAAGTTGAGCCCTGGGGAGAAGTGACCCGGCTGGCACACTGGCCTCCAGCCCGCTCTGTCCTTCCAGCCAGCCATCTGCTTCCAGCTCAGCCTTGGCTCCCACTCCTGGGGACAGTGTCCCTTCACCGTCCCAAGCAGGAGTGCTGATTCCATCATCTGTCTTGTATCAAAACCCCTTCTCGAAGCTTTTCAGATGTCCCTGCTTTCCTGGCCTGGGGTTTCTCTCCTAGTCCATCTCTTTTTTTTTTTTTTTTTTTTTTTTTTTTTTTT
>NW_016107653.1:606340-609140 GCF_001604975.1 Cebus imitator
CAGTTACATAAGTTTCTGTGCCTTGGTTGGTTCACCTGTAGATGGGGATAATAACAGTGCCTCCCTCAAGGATTTTTTCTTTTTTTTTTTGACAGAGTCTCACTCTGTTGCCCAGGCTGGAGTGCAACCAGCCTCGGCTCACTGCAACCTCCACCTCCCGGGTTCAAGTGATTCTCCTGCCTCAGCGTCCCAAGTAGTTGGGAATACATGCCACCACGCCCGGCTAATTTTTTGGATTTTTAGTAGAGATGGGTTTCACCATGTTAGCCAAGATGGTCTCAACCTCCCGACCTCGTGATCTACCGTCTTCGGCCTTCCAAAGTGCTGGAATTACAGGCGTGAGCCACTGCGCCCAGCATTTTTTTTTTTTTGGAGACAGAGTCTTGTTTCGTCTCCAGGCGCCAGGCTGGAGTGCAGTGGCGCGACCTCGGCTCACCGCAATCTCCGCTCACCGCAACCTCCGCCTCCCGGGTTCAAGCAATTCTCCTGCCTCAGCCTCCCGAGCAGCTGGGACTACAGGCGTGCGCCACCATACCCAGCTAATTTTTGTATTTTTAGTAGAGATGGGGTTTCACCATGTTGGCCAGGATGGTCTCAATCTCTTGACCTCGTTCTCCACCTGCCTTGGCCTCCCAAAGTGCTGGGATTACAAGTGTGAGACATCACGCCCAGCCTTTTTTCTTTTCTTTTTTTATTTTAGACCGATTCTTGCTCTGTCACCCAGCTGGAGTGCAGTGGTGAGAGCTCGGCTCACTGCCACTTCCACCTCCTGGGTTCTATTCTGCTGCCTCAGCCTCCCGAGTAGCTGGGACTACAAGCATGCACCACCATGCCCGACTAATTTATATTTTTAGTATCACGTTTTGCTGTTGGTGTTTTAACATGTTGGCCAGGCTGGTCTCGAACTCCTGACCTCAGCTGGTCTGCCTGCCTCAGCCTCCCAAAGTGCTAGGATTATAAGTGTGAGCCACCACACTCAGCCTCCCTCAAGGATTTTTGTCAGTTACATGAAACAATGCATGTGTCATATGGTAAGCACCACATAGGCATTTGCTGTTTCCCTGCACTGGGTGAGGCGCTGCTGCCTGCTGGGGAGGGCCCCCATCTCCTGGCCAGCGAGCTCATCCGCTGATCTGCCTGGAGTGTGAAGGCTGCCAACTTGACCTTGAAACACCCCCACCAGTTTAACAGCAGCATCTTCTCTCACTGGGTCGCCCACACCAGCCTCCCCCACGCAGACAGGAGTACAAAGGGGAACAAGGTGATCTGTCCTTTTTGCCAACACCAGCGAAGGCAGCTGGCCGCGGTCTTTGGAGATAAGGCGGCTGACTGCTGCAATTTGGGCTGGGGTCCCTGAGATGGTTCTGAGAAGTTCAGGAAACACCTCTGAAGTGAAGTAGGAGGACACGGTACATACAGTCCAGAGATGCTGAAAGAAAGTTGCCGGCTGGCCCTTTAGCTTACCCGGCTAAGCCAGGGGGCTGCTCAGCTGAGCGAGGCCTGAAGAGCACAGGCGAGCCCAGGAGGAGGCTTTGCTGGAGGATATTGGTTTTGAAAGATGGGTCCAGCTGGGGACGGGAGTAACCTACACATATACACACACACACACACACACCACACACACCGGTAGATCTTACACACACACAGACACACAGACACATGCACATGCACACACCAGCGGATGTCTTGAGGACACGAGTTTGGGATCGGCTGGCCAACATGGTGAAACCCCGTCCCTACTAAAAATACAAACATTAGCCCAGGAGCAGTGGCTCACACCTGTAATTCCAGCACTTTGGGAGGCAGAGGCGGGTGGATCACAAGGTCAGGAGTTTGAGACTAGCCTGGCCAACATAGTGAAACCCCATCTCTACTAAAAATACAAAAAAAAAATTAGCCGGGCATGGTGGCGAGTGCCTGTAATCTCAGTTACTTGGGAGAATAAGGCAGGAGAATCGCTTGAACCTGAGAGACAGAGGTTGCAATGAGCCAAGATTGTGCCATTGTACTCCAGCCCAGGCAACAGTGTGTGACTCCGTCTTAAAAAAAAAAAATGTGTCACCGGTAGAGGGTCTTGACTGCAGGTTCTTGGCATTTTGAACAAAGAATTGGATAAAACACCCACCAAAGCAAAGAAAGAATGAAGCAACGAAAGAATGAAAGCAGGGATTTCTTGAAAATGAAAGTACACTCCGCAGTGTGGAGCAGCCCAAACAGTGAGTGGCTCAAGAGCCAGATATAGAATGTTCTCCCGTCCAGATAACCCCTCCAGGTTTCCCATTGGCCACTTGGTGGTTACCTCATGTAAATGAAGTGGTGGCCCGCAGACCAATCAGAGGCTGAAGTGAAGTTACAAAGGTCACACTCCTGTGCAAACATCTGATTGGTTGCAGAAACTGACCAATCAGAGGCTGAAGTAACAAAGTTATACTCCTGTGCTAATGAAGACTTGGCCAGCAATGAGTCTGATTGGTTGCAGACAGCCAGTGTCCCACCTGCCACACAGAAAAGGTGGGGCTTCAGGCCACAGCAGTGGCTCACGCCTGTAATCGCAGCACTTTGGGAGACTGAGGAGAGCAGATCACTTGAGGTTAGAAGTTCAGGACCAGCCTGGCCAATGTGGCAAAACCCCATCTCTAGCAAAAATATAACAAAATTAACAGGATGCGGTGGTGGTGTGTGCCTGTGGTCCCAGCTACTCAGGAGGCTGAGGCAGGAGAATCACTTGAACTTGGGAGGCAGAGGTTGCAGTGAGCCAAGATTGTGCCACTGCACTCCCGCCTTGGGCAACAGAGTGAGA
>NW_016107653.1:610885-625178 GCF_001604975.1 Cebus imitator
TTAGTAGAGACGGGGTTTCACCATGTTGACCAGGATGGTCTCGATCTCTTGACCTCGTGATCCACCTGCCTCGGCCTCCCAAAGTGCTGGGATTACAGGCGTGAGCCACCGCGCCCGGCCGATTATTCCCATTTAAATATTGTTCATGGCTGATCCAAATTGTGTACAGATTGTTTTGATATAACATGTGTTTTATTAATGCAAATTAGCTCACAGGTGATTTGTAAACTGTGGAATGATGTCATAAAACCCAGAAGTTGAGCTGCTCCTACAAAATTTTCCCTAGCATATTAAACTACGGAGCCATCAAGGGCAAGCATCTCAACAATTAAAAAGAGGACCTTAGCAATAAATGAAGCCCTTTAAAAAAGGCAAGTTGGCTGGGTGCCTTGGCTCACACCTATAATCCCAGCACTTTGGGAGGCCAAGGTGGGCAGATCACCTGAGGTCAGGAGTTTGAGACCAGCCTTGTCAACGTGACAAAACCCTGTATCTACTAAAAACACAAAAATTAGGGGGCCAGGTGTGGTGGCTCACGCCTGTAATCCCAGCACTTTGGGAGGCTGAGACGGGTGGATCACCTGAGGTCAAGAGATCGAGATCATCCTGGTCAACATGGTGATACCCCATCTCTACTAAAAATACAAAAATTAGCTGGGTGTGGTGGCACATGCCTGTAGTCCCAGCTACTCAGGAGGCTGAGGCAGGAAAATTGTTTGAACCCGGGAGGTGGAGATTGCAGTGAGCCGAGATCGCGCCACTGTACTCCAGCCTGAGACAGAGTAAGACTCCATTTAAAAAAAAAAAAAAATTAGCCAGATGTGGTGGGCACCTGTAATCCCAGCTACTTGGGAGGCTGAGGTAAGAGGATCACTTGAGCCCAGGAGTTTGAGGCTGCAGTGAGCCACAATCACATCAACCTCTGCACTCCAGCCTGGGCGATAGAGTGAGACCCTGTCTCTTAAAAAAAAACAGAAACAAAAAAAGGTATGCTGATCAAGTCACACTATATATAAAAAAAGGCAAACTAAAAATTCTACAGAAAAGCCTTCTCTTTGAGGCAGAGTAGTGTAGAACCACTTGGCTCCCCTCTTCTTCAGTCCACCTGGGGAAGCTGAGTGTGCAGATGAGGAAGATGCAAAGAAGTTCCCCCATGCTAAAACATTTTGTTTCTGCATTGATAAAGAAGACTGCCTTGGTCAGGCACAATGTCTCAGGTCTGTAATCCCAGCACTTTGGGAGGTTTAGATGGACAGATCACCTGTGTTAAGAGTTCCAGACCAGCCTGAGCACCATGGTGAAACCCAGTCTTTACTAAAAATACAAACCTTAGCCAGGCGTGATACACACCTGTATCCCAGCTACTTGGGAGGTTGAGGTGGGAGGATCGTCTGGTCCCAGGGAGTTAAGGCTATAGTGAATTTTGATGGCACCACTGCACTCTAGCCTGAGCGATGGGAGTGAAACCTTGCCTCAAAAAAAAGAGGCTGGGCGTGGTGGCTCATGCCTGTAATCCCAGGAGGAGACCAAGGTGGGTGGGTCACAAGATCAGGAGTTCAAGACCAGATTGGCCAAGATGGTGAAACCCCGTGTGTACTAAAAATAAAAAAATTAGCCAGGCGTGGTGGTGGACGCCTGTAATCCCAGCTACTCAGGAGGCTGAGGCAGGAGAATTGCTTGAACCTGGGGAGCGGAGGTTGCAGTGAACCAAGATCATGCCACTGCACTCCAGCCTGGGACGCAGAGTGAGACTCCATCTAAAATAAATAAATAAATAAATAACAGCTACCTCTAAATTGTATATTTAATTTTGATGAAACCCCTCTTTTGGAGGTAAATATCTTCAAGGATCTACATTTCCATGGAGGAAGCGCAAGCCTCAGGGCTACAGCTGCAAATGAGGCCTCGTTGTGACTTCAGGTGCTAGTGCCAGAGGAGCAATGACTGTGTTGGGAATAGTGTCCTTGTTTTTATTAGGGCTGTGGTTCCAAAGCTGCAAGATGCAAAACAGAAACCTAATAAAGGACCTGTATCCAGAGTTTATAAAAACACTTATAACTCCATAAGACAAACCACCTAATAAAAAATGAGCAAAACATTTGAACAGACACTTCAGCAGAGATGTACATGACATATCAGCGCATGAAAGGATCATCATTAGTCATCATCAGACCTGCTATCAAGGCTAAAATGAAGACGCTTGCTGGTATCGTGTTGCTGAGGATGTGGAGCAACTGGAATTCTTGCACATTGCTGGTGCAATTGCAAAATGGCTCAGTCCTTTTGGAAAACAATGTGGCATTTTCTTTTTCTTTCTTTTTCTTTCTTTTTTTTTTTGAGACAGAGTTTTCCTCTGTTGCCAGGCTGGAGTATAGTGGCGCAGTCTTGGCTCACTGCAATCTCGCCTTCCAGGTTCAAGAGATTCTCCTGCCTCAGCCTCCAGAGTATCTGGGATTACAGGCACCCATCACCACACTCAGCTATATTTTTATATTTTGAGTAGAGACAGGGTTTCACCATGTTGGCCAGGCTGGTCTTGATCTACTGACCTTGTGAAGTGCCCACCTCAGCCTCCTGAAGTGCCGGGATTACAGATGTGAGCCACTGCACCCCACCCTAGTTTGGCATTTTCTTATGCTATGTGCATATATATATATATATATATATATATATATAGAGAGAGAGAGAGAGAGAGAGAGAGAAAATTATAAAATATATATAACATATAAAATTATATATTATTAAAAATATATATATATACATATATTTTGAGATGGAGTTTTGCCTTGTCGCCCAGGCTGGAGTGCAGTGATGCAATCTCAGCTCACTGCAACCTCCACTTCCCGGGTTCAAGTGATTCTCCTGCCTCAGCCTCTTAAAGTGCTGGGATTATAGGTGTGCGCCACCATGCTGGGCAAATTTTTGTATTTTTAGTAGAGAGAGACTTTCACCATGTTGGCCAGGCTGGTCTCGAACTCCTGACCTCAGGTGATCTGCCCACCTCAGCCTCCAAAAGTGCTTCTGTAGCACATGTATATCAATATAACAAACCGGTCCATGTATCCCAGAACTTAAAAAAAAAAGCCTTTTAAAAATTAGCTGTCACTGTGGTGCAGGCCTCTAGTCCCAGCTACTTCAGCGGCTGAGGCGGGAGGATCACCTGAGCCTGGGAGGCAGAGGTTGCATCAAGCTGTGAACACACCTCCAGCCTGCACCACTCCAGCCTGGGCGACAGAGCAACACCCCGTCCAAAAAAAAAAAAAACTACGTGTGAATGTCCATCGCAGCTTTAGTCATTATAACCCCAGCTGGAAAGACCCTGGCGTCCGTTTGCCTGGTGAAGGTGGTGTAGCTCCACTGTCGCTCAGCAGTGGAGGAAAGGAACGTTAACTGATCCACACAGCAAGATGGGAACATCCAAAAAGAACAGCATGCGGAGTGAAAGGAGTCAGGACGCCCTGGGCGTGGGCCTCCTGTGCTGGGGACCTGTCTGACCACAGTGGTCCACGAAGCCGACCCCGCTCCTCCTGCCCCGTCTGCTCAAACGTCTCATCAGTGAGGCTGCCCTAACCCTTCCCCAACCTCTGGCATACCCTTTCCCCTGTCCCTGGTTAACCTTCCCTGAGCACTCCAGAGAACATTCTAACATCATCTAATGTCTGGCTCTGGCTTCCGGAGCAGGTGTTCAGGCAGGAGGAGCTTCCCTGAGACAGTGCCCAGCCGTTACACATCCCAGGTCCTGCATCCATCCATCAGTACATAAATACTTTTTTTGTTTGCTTTTTAAAGACAGAGTCTTGCTCTGTGACCCAGGCTGGAATGCAATGGCGCAATCATAGCTCACTGTATTCTCGAGCTCCTGGGCTCAAGCCATTCACCCACCTCAGCCTAAGTGTTGGGATTATAGGCGTGAGCCACTGCCCCTGACTCTCAATAAATATCTTGAATGAACAGATGAATGAATGAGTGAGTGAGTGAGTGAATAAATGCGTGAATGGGCTTTCGTCTCACGGGTGCCCCTGTTCGGGCACTTGGGTTGCAGCACAGACCTGCTACGTCACCCTTCAGCTGCCTGTTGCCTTCAAAACAGGGTTCGACTCTGGTGCACTGTCTTTCCTTCCGTGGCCTTGCTGCTGGGCCCTCCGGACCGCAGCAGCCAGAACCCCTGTTCCGCCCATGTTGCCCCGTCTCATTGGGCCCCTTGCCCATTCTCGGCCCCAGCTTTTTCCTTCAAAAATCAGGTTTTCGGCTGGGTGCAGTGGCTCATGCCTGTAATCCCAGCTTTTTGGGAGGCTGAGGCGGGCAGAACACCTGAGGTCAGGAGTTTGAGACCAGCCTGGCCAACATGGTGAAACCCTGTCTCTACTCAAAATACAAAAATGAGCCAAGCATGGTGGCGGGCACCTGTAATCCAGTTACTCAGGAGGCTGAAGCAGGAGAATCACTTGAACCCAGGAGGTGGAGGTTGCAGTGAGCCGAGATCGTGCCACTGCACTCCGGCCTGGGCGACAGAGAGAGACTGTCTCCAAAAAAAAAAAAGAAAAGAAAAAAAGTCAGTTTTTCACGCCTGACTTCTTTCTGGCACTCAGCTTGATAAGTGCTCGCAGCTCTCCCTGGAGGAAGGTCATACAATTGTCACTCACAACTTTTTAGGCGAGTGAATGGAGTCAGAGGAGTTGGGCAACTCCCTCAAGGCCACACAGCTGCTAGGTGGTGAGGCAGAGCCTTAGCCTCGGGCCACTGATTGCAACGACCTGTGCTGGGAGCCCATGTCACACCATTCATGTAATTAGCCTCTGGGGTGGGACTGAGCTACCTGCCAAGTAGTTTTGGGGCTGCTGAAGGGAACTTGGAACTTGTTCCTCTTTTCTGGAGCCTTCCAGAGCCAATGCCTGCCTCCCACGTCCCAAGAAGGAACAGCTTAGCACAGCAGCACAGAAAGGACAGGCGGCTGTCCCACGGCCTCCCAGCTGGGCTGGGGCTACGGAGGGCCTTGCTGGACATCCCGGAAGTTGCACGGGCCTCAGGACAGGAATGGTGCAGGTCACCTTCTCCCCTGACGATGACGGGCCATGACCAGTGGGTCCAGTCATTCAGTCTTTTTTTTTTTTTTTTGAGACAGAGTCTCACACTGTCGCCCAGGCTGGAGTGCAATGGCACCATCTCGGCTCACTGCAACCTCTGCCTCCCGGGTTCAAGCGATTCTCCTGCCTCAGCCTCCTGAGTAGCTGGGATTACAGACACATGCCACCACGCCTGGCTAATTTTTGTATTTTTAGTAGAGAAAGGGTTTCACCATGTTGGCCAAAGCTGGTCTCAAACTCCTGACCTCATGATCCGCCCTCCCTGGCCTCCCAAAATGCTCGGATTACAGGCGTGAGCCACTGCGACCAGCCGCCATTCCAGTCTTGAAAGCCCAGAGACACACTCACTACAGTGCTGGGGCGAGGGCAGGGGACCCACAGGAGACGGGAGGGCCTGCAGCTATGCCTGGCGAGGCGCTCCATTGCTGGAGGGACTCTGAGAGGGGTTCAAGCATCGGCGGATGTTCCGGAACCTTCCTGCTGGAAACCTTCCCGGGCACCTTCTGCCACCTCGTGACCTCCTGGAAGGTGTGTGGGCTTGTCGGGTAGCTCTGACTTTGCTTTGTGGGGTGCTGTCTCATCCTTCCTCCCTGCGCCTTGGCTGTAGCTCCCGGGAGACTTTTACACACCTTGTCTCTTTCATCCTCAGACAGCCTCCAGGATGTAAGCACTGTTGTCATTCCTACTTGACAGATGAGGAAACCAAGGCCCAGAGAGGCCAATTAACCTGCCATTAGGTCACACAGGCAGGACGGGGCCTGGAGCCCCTGCAACCTCAGGCTCAGTTCCAGGTGCGCCCAAACCTATGGGCCGCCATGGCTGTGCATTTCCACCATCAAAGCAGCCTTGCCCAGGGCCCAGCTGAGTGGAGTGCCAGGCAGTGCCAGGCAGGGGGCGGGGCTGGGGGCTGGCAGTCACGCCTGGGCCTGCAGGTGCTGGCTTGGGGCCTGCCACCCCAGGAGAAACAATCCATCTGGCTCGTTGTCAGGTTCGGGTTTCTTACCTCCTCAGAGGGGCGCATGCCGCTGGCTGGCCGTGGGGGAAACTCAGTGGAGCGGGCCCCTCGTCTCCAATCCCCTGACTTCCGTGCCCCCGTGCCCTCCTGGTCTGGGGCACTGACCAGACCTGACTGTAACTGTGCAATGCTGCCACCCCGGGAGGGCCGGTCTTGTGGGCAAACAGTGTCAGGTGTGTCTGGGAGGTGGTTCCCCCAGCCTTCCTGGTGCTGCTTCAGAGCTTGACACAGAAGTGACCTGCTGGTGTCCACAGGACCCCAAATGCTGAAGGAGGCCTCCCTGGCTCCTGCTCCCCTCGGCCCTCCATTCCAGCTCCTCAGGCTTCGCCTCCCCCGCCTCATTCCCTTGCCCGCGCCACCCTCGCCCGTGCCGTGGGTTGACCCCACAGTGTCCTTGCTTCCATCCTCTCTAGTGAAAATCGGTCATGGCCTTCAAGTCTCAGCTCAGGCACTTCCTCCTCCAAGAAGCGGTCCCTGGTCCACCCGGGCTCAGGGGGGCCAGCCTCACCCACACTTCTGCTCTCCCAGACACCCTGCTCAGAAACTCAGGGCAGGCTGGAGGGTCCTCCAAGAAGCGGTCCCTGGTCCACCCGGGCTCAGGGAGGCCAGCCTCACCCACACTTTCTGCTCTCCTAGACACCCTGCTCAGAAACTCAGGGCAGGCCGGAGGGAAGGAGATGGGCCGGGCCCTCGGATCCCCTCTCCTGAGGGCTCACCCTGGACTTCACTCTAAGGGATCTCTGCCCCAAGACTGGAGATGCCCCAAGGCTCTGGCAGGGCACAGCTGGCTGCTCAGGGATACAGGGATGGGGCTTCAGCACCCTGCCCACTCTGGGCCCCCAGGGCCTATGCTCCCACCCCAGGAAGCATGGCTACTCACTGACAGCGACTTACACCACTTGGACCCTCAGTCTCTTCATTTGTGAATTGGAGATAATAAGACCTACTTCAAAGCCCAGGTCTGTGCTGCCAAAGTGCAGGCTGCAGCATGTCAGGCCTCTGCAACGCTGCTGGGCTTCAGACTTACTGGCAGTTACTGGGAGCTGCTACTAATGACATCCGTTCAGTCCCGCCCAGGGGTGAGAGCCAGTGCTGGGTGCTGGTGCGGGGGAGGGGGGTGGAGGTAGTGAGGGCAACCCCGGGCTCTGCCCCATCCCACCTTCAAGCGCCAACTCTGATGTCCCCACCCTGACCTCCTCCGTCTCCCTCTTCTCTGTCCCCATGGTCACATGTGCCACCCCCCATGTACCTGCCTGTTGTTCTACTGTGTGTGTGTGCACCTCTCTGTGACCCCAGCACTCTGCAAGGGCCTGGCACCCAGAAGTACATGGGGTGAAGTACACAGATGGGGAAGCTGAGGCTCAGGGCGGTAGGGGCTGAGACACAGCGAAGTGGGGCAGCGTTGGGAGGCAACAAGCCAAACCAGGGACCTTAAACCAGGTCTTTGGTTTGATCTCAGGTGGGGATCTGGGTTCCGGAAGGCTCCAAGAGCTGCAGTTACAGGTCTGTTTTCAGGACAGCGTGCGGGGCATCCTGGGGACACGGCTGGGCATCCTGCAGCCTGCCCCAGCTGGAGCTCAGGTGTCTGTAGCAGTCTGGGTGGCAGGGGTGGGGGATGGGGTGAGTTCCTCTGCACAAAGGGCTTCTGGGAAGTCAAGCAGCACCCGCTCTGCTGGGTCTTCAGGGAAAGGGACGAGCCCACAGACATGGTGGTACGACTGTCCCGGACGTCCCCGGGCTTTCTCTGGACACCAGCCCCTTTGCTGTACCCCCTGGTCCCCGCACAGCACACCCTACTGCCCTCTCCATGGACAGCAGTGCCATTCACTGGGCTTCCTGTCCCCAGCCACAGCGGCCTGTTGAAACTCAAATCTGATCAGCCCATCCTGAAACCTTTCTGGCTTCTGATTGCCTGCAGGATAAAGCCCAACCTCCTTTTCATGACATTCGAGGCTCTTTGTCTCTTCCTCCAACGTCTGAACTGCCTGAAGGAAGGCGGGACGGTGTTCCATAGACAGGAGGCGGCAGTGCGGGGCCCGTCAAGACGCAGGCTCTGGAGGCTCCACCGCCCAACTCCCCTCCAGGCCTGGTCTCAGAGGACACTGCAGGAAAAGTCTGCCCTTGGTCAGAAGAGCCTAGAGGTTGGCCACGGGATGGCACGTGGGGCCCAAAACTGGGCCTCTGGCCCCTGCAGAGGGAGTCTCAGGCCTGGCTCCCTGGCCCAGCTGGAGCCACGTGACTGGGCCTCCTCTCCCCATCTGCCTGCTGGGCTCCTGCTCAGCCCCAGGAGCCAAGCCAGATTTGAGGCCACAGGGCTCGACCAGGTTGGTTACTGCTAGGTGGCTCTGCACAGAACCCCCTCACAGCCCGTCCGACTGGACCTTCTGCACTAGCCTTGTTGGGCCCTGTCTGCCTGACCCTGTGTGGCACCTCAGGACTGCAGCCTTGGTCTGGGGCCCAGCCACTGGTCACCTTCTGCCCTGAGGCCTGCCCTCCCTGATGTCTGCAGCTGTCAGCTGGACCTTGGAGCATGCCCATCCCAGGCCCATTCCTGGCTCTGACCACCGTGAGGGCCCTAGTCCCATCCTCCTTGGGCGCGGTCTCCCTGGATGCTGGCTGCTCAGGTGGAATCACTTGCTAGTGGAGTAACAAGCCAGGAGAGGTGGCTAATCCCAATACTTTGGGAGGCCAAGGTGGGAGGATCGCTTGAGGCCAGGAGGTTGAGGCTGCACTGAGCTATGTATCACTGTATAACAGAGCGAAACCCTGTCTAAAAAAAAAAACTAAACCCAAAAACCAAAACAAAAAGAAAACTCTCCTTGACACTTTCGTGTGTAAGTGCATTGAAGGACAGCTGTGATTATTTTGAAAGCATGTATTGTTACAGGTATTGGGACATCTGGACTTTCTCTGGTAGGACTGTGTCCGTGCGGGTATATTTAGGCTGTTCCCTTAGCTGTAAGCATCTCGTGACCACAAGTCGTGGCCGGCAAGGAATGTACCTTGTTAGTCTCAGGATGGAGCTGAACTTACGATGGCATCGCTCTGGCTCTCCTGGGCTCCTGTTTCTCCAATGGGCTGGGCGCCATGGCTCGAGCCTGTAATCCCAGTGCTTTGGGAGCCCCAGGAAGGAGGATCGCTTGAGCTCAGGGGTTCAAAACCAGCCTGGGCAACATATTGAGACCTTATCTCTACAAAAAATTTAAAAATTAGCTAGGCATGATGGCTTGCACCTGTCGTCCCAGCTGCTGGGTAGGCTGCAGTAGGAAGGTCTCTAGAGCCTGGGAGGTGGAGGCTGCAGTGGGCAGAGATCAGGCCCTGTTAAAAAAGAAGGTGATAATCCCCAGGTGGGTGCAGGTCAGTGGTGGCAGCGGCCATGGTGCTGTGGCTGATATTCTTGTCCTGTGTTTCTGGCCATCCCTGGCTCCAGAGTTCAGGGCCTCCTGTTCCCAGGAGGGTTCAGATGAGAGGCCCTGAGCAGCCCGACAGGCAGAGCTTCTTCCTGGGGAGACAGCGCTCCCTGGGGTGAGCAAGTGGGCAGGCTCTGGATCTCTCCATTCCTGAACACCTTCTACTGACCCTGGCCCAGGCTCAGGCACGGTCCAGCCCAGCCGACCCTTCCCATGGGTCTGTGACTGTCCTAGGCAGGGAGAGCCACATGGTGGTGGCCGCCACCCCATCGCTGAGAACCTGCGAAGGCCCCTGTGTAGAGATGAGAGCACACTGGCTGGGGAACGTTGGAGAAGCCCAGAGGCAGCCGGGCGGGTCTTCCTGCCTGCTGGTGGAGGGGGACGCGGCAGGGGCAGGTGGCAGCCAGCTGGCTTCAGGACGCTTGACAAGGGTTTTGGCTGAGGGTGCGCCCGGGGCTCTGGAGTGCCCAGGGACCCTGCCACTGACAGAGGGAGGGGGGCATGACGTCAGGGTACATGGCCTCGGGGGCGTGGCCTGCGCCAGCTCTTGCCTTTCCTGAGCCCAGGGGGCACCTCTTGCCGGCCACGTTTCCTTCCTGCTGGGGGGGTTTCTGTTTTCCCAGACCTAGTCGGTGTTCTTTCCCCCCGCTGCCCCTCCCCCACCCATCCCGGCCTTGCCTGCCACAGCCACCTTCTTCTCTGATCCTGTGTCCTGGACTTGGTGACAATGGCAACTTGACAAGAAGGCGAGCTTGGGCCTTTCCTGCAGCAGCGTCCACTTTGCCCACCCCTCCCTGGGTGGGTGCCCACCATGCGCCCAGCCTGCCACGTGCGCGCCAAGCCTCCGAGTCTTATGGAAGAAGGCCTGGTGTCTGGGTAGTGCTGTGGCTGTGCGTGGGCATCCGGGCACAGTCAGATGTGCCATCTCCGGAGGTCACTTCCATAGCGGCCACCAACAGCACGGCAAACTCGGTCGCAGGATCTTCTCCTATCAATCCCAAGAGGGACTCTTCCCCAGGCATGCGACCTGCGGCTGTGGACCCTGCTCCCTGAGCTGGAGGAATAGGAGGAGACAGAACAGAATGGGCAGGTCGAGGCCTGCAGGAAGGAAGGACCATGCCTCGTTCATATCTATTTCTCCTCCACAGGCCACACTAGGAGGTCTCGAAGTTTTTTTAAGGGGGAAAGGAGGTTTCCAGAACCACAGCCGCTCAGCCGAAAGTCTCCACCAACAGAATCTGTGGTGCACATTCCTCAACAGCTGAAGAAGGGACTGGAGGGGCTCATGGCATCCCTTCCAGAGCCAGGCCTAGGGCCCTGGGTGCAGCGGGGCTCTGCATCTGAACCGTTGTTAAGAAAATGACATTCGGCCACACAAAGTGGCTCCTGCCTGTAATCCCAGCACTTTGGGAGGCTGAAGCTGGCAGATTGCTTGGACTCAGGAGTTCGAGACCAGCCTGAGTAACTTGGTGAAAACTCATTTTTTTTTTTTTTTTTTTTTTTGAGACAGGGTCTCACTGTGTCACCCAGACTGGAGGGAGTGGTGTTATCTCGGCTCACCGCAACCTCCGCCTCCCAGGTTCAAGCGATTCTCCTGCCTCAGCCTCCTGAGTAGCTGGGATTACAAGCATCCACCACCATGCCTGGCTAATTTTTGTATTTTTAGTAGAGAAGGGGTTTTACTATGTTGGCCAGGCTGGTCTCAAACTCCTGACCTCAAAGGATCCACCCGCCCTGGCCTCCCAAAGTGCTGGGATTACAGGTGTGAGCCACCGCACCCACCCCTCATTTCTACAAAAAATACAAAAAATAGCCAGGCGTGGCACACACCTTTAGTCCCAAGTACTCAAGAGGATGAAGTGGGAGGATCACTTGAACCTGGGGAGGTGGAGGCTGCAGTGAGCCATGTTCCTGCCACTGTACTCCAGCCTGTGTGACAGTGAGACCCTGTCTTAAAAAAAAAAAAGAAGGCGACACTTCTTGAGGCCTTCTGTGTGGTTTTTGAGCACTACTATGTGCTGCATGATTTTGATGCTCACTCTCTAATTCACAGGGCCCCGAAGACAAGACTTCAGCTCACAGCTGTATCCCAGGGCCTAGAACTGTGTCTGATATATACTAGGTACTTAATAAACTCTTGCCACACAAACCCCCTAGAACACTTCACAGTGCTTTTCTTTTTTTAAATTTATTATTATTTTTTTTTATAGCAGGGTCTCACTCTGTCACCCAGGCTGGAGTGCAGTGGTGCAATTTTGGTTCACTGCAACCTCTGCCTCTCTAGCTCAAGCGATCCTCCCATCTCAGCCTCCCGAGTAGCTGGAACCACAGGCGGGTACCACCATGCCCCACTAATTTTTTGGATTTTTAGTAGAGAAGGGGTTTTGCCATGTTGCCCAGGATGTTCTCAAACTCCTGAGCTCAAGCGATCTACCCACCTTGCCCTCTCAAAGTGCTGGGATTACAGGCATGAGCCACCATACTCAGCCTTATTTCTCATTTATACAGATAGCGATTGGAGGCTCAGAAAGGGAAATTCATAGCTCAAGGTTGAACACTCAGTGGGAGAAACAGGCCAGGACATGGCAGGAAGGGCTCCAAAGCTGAGGGTGTTGCTGTAGAGCCTATCCTGAAGCTGGGGGGGGGTGGTCTGCAGAAGGAGGCTGGAGACTGCTGGACAGTCACTACTACTGGTGACATCATTGTTCTGCTGTGACCTGACCCCTGAGTTGGTCACACTTGGCCCTGTGGGCCACCCCTGCTTCTCCAGCTCTCTGCTGCCCTGGCCTGAGACTGGTTATTCAAGCATCTTCCTCACTGTCTCCCCTAAACAAGAAGTCTCTTTTGATGCTCTTGCATCTGGGGCTTCTCATCTCATGTGGTCACTGCTGCCTTACAGGTCAGTCTGGCCCTTGTACTGGAAGCTCTCTGAGGGCAGAGCTCATGGTGCTGGCTCTGGGAAGGTAACAGCAGGTGACACATGGAAGGGTGGGTAGGTGGATGGGCAGATGAATGGATGGGCAAGTGGAAGGGTGGACAGATGTATGTGTGTGTGGACAGGTGGGTGGATGGATGGATGTATAGGTAGGTAACGATGAATAGATGGGGGATGGATGGATAAATGGAAAGGTGGGTGGGTGGATGGATGGATGGACAGGTGGGTGGATGGATGGATGAATGGAAAGGTGGGTGGGTGGGTGGATGGATGGATGGATAGATGGATGGATAGGTGGGTGGGTGGATGGATGGGTGAATGGAAAGGTGGGTGGGTGGATGGATGGATGGATAGATGGATGGATGGATGGGTGGGTGGATGGATGGATAGATGGATGGATAGGTGGGTGGGTGGATGGATGGATAGATGGATGNGATGGATGGATAGGTGGGTGGGTGGATGGATGGATAGATGGATGGATAGGTGGGTGGGTGGATGGATGGATGGATAGGTGGGTGGATGGATAGATGGATGGATAGGTGGGTAGGTGGATGGATGGGTGAATGGAAAGGTGGGTGGGTGGATGGATGGATGGATAGATGGATGGATAGGTGGGTGGGTGGATGGATGGGTGAATGGAAAGGTGGGTGGATGGATGGGTGGGTGAATGGATGGATGGATAGGTGGGTGGGTGGATGGATGGGTGAATGGAAAGGTGGGTGGATGGATGGATGGATGGACAGGGGCGTGGATGGATGGATGGGTGGGTGAATGGATGGATGGATGGATAGATGGACGGGTGGGTAGATGGATGGATGGCTGGGTGGGTGGATAGGTGGATGGGTGGATGGATGGATGGACAGGTGCATGGGTGGGTGAATGAATGGATGAATGGGTGGGTGAGTGGCTGAGCAGATAGTTGGATGGGTGGATGGATACGTGGACAGGTGAGTCGGGGGTTGGGTGGATGGTTGGATGGATGGAGGGATGAATAGGTGGGTGGGTGGATGGATAGATGGGTGGGTGGATGGCCAGGTATGGCAGCTCACATCTGTAATCCTAGAACTTTGGGAGGCAGAGGAAGGCAGGTCACCTGAGATCAGGAGTTTGAAACCGGTCTGGCCAATATGGCAAAACCCTGCCTCTACTGAAAAAAAAATACAAAAAATTAGCCAGGGATAGTGGCACGTGCTTATAATCCCAGCTACTCAGGAGGCTGAAGCAGAAGTGCTTGAACCGAGAAGGCGAAGGCTGCAGTGAGCCGAGATCACGCCACTGCTCTCTAGACGGCAACAGAGCAAGACTCTGTCTCAAACAAACAAACAAACAAAAAAAGATGGGTGGGTGAATGGGTGGATGGTGGGTGGGTGGGTGGACAAGTAGGTAGGTGGATGGGTGGGTGGGTGGAGAGATAGGTGGATGCGTGGCTGAATGGTATGTTCTCAGCAGCAGCCAGAGGACCACCCTGTCTCCCTGTACATGCTGAGTTGCTGGGGTTTCTGGCCAGAAAGGATCACATAGGCTGTCCATAAAACAGCTGGAGAGGTCCGGAAAGTTTATTCTGCAGAAGACAAGGCTCAGGGGAGCAGGAGAGCTGCCTTTGAAGATTTGGAGGGCTGTCTCTTGGGAGTAGGCAAGGACACTCCTTCTGAGCCTCGTGGCTCTGCAGATGGACCAGGAAGCAGTGGTGGAAGCAGCAGCGAGGCAGATGGTGTCGTGAGGCGCAAGCCGCCTGCTGGTTTTGAACGCCTCTTCCTCTGCTTCTGACAAATGGTAAATGGAACCGAATTTTTTTCACACTTAAACGTTTTTAGTTCTGAAATGGTTGGTGACTCCAAAGATTTTTATA
>NW_016107653.1:627323-635047 GCF_001604975.1 Cebus imitator
GGGTTTCACCATGTTGGCCAGGCTGGTCTCGAACTCCTGATCTTGTGATTCACCTGCCTTGGCCTCCCAAAGTGCTGGGATTACAGGCGTGAGCGACTGCGCCTGACCACTAGTTATGCTTTCTGTACTCGCATACTAAAATGTCAAGGATAGTTTTCCTTAAATGCTGTCAGCACACCTGCATGTAGGCACCTCTTAGTTTAATCTTTATATAGATAAGACCTCCACATAAGAAAAACTTAAAGCCGGTGGCATCTCCTCTGCTTTCTGAGAATGTCCTGCTTTGTAACTGAGGGGCTTTCAATAAATGAGCTTTTAGGCCAGGTGCAGTGGCTCATGCCTGTAATCCCAGCACTTTGGGAGGCCGAACTGGTGGAACTTGAGGTCAGGTATGAGACTAGCCTGGACAACATAGTGAAATCCCATCTCTACTAAAAAAAGAAAAAATAAAAAAATTGGCTGGGCATGGTGGTGCATGCCTGTAATCCCAGCTACTCAGGAGGCTGAGGCAGGAAAATCGCTTGAACCCAGGAGGCAGAGGTTGCAGTGAGCAGATATTGCACCACTGGATGAGTGACAGAGTGAGACTCCACCTAAAAAACAAACAAACAAAAAGATCCATGAACCGTCTCTTAAGGTCCGAATCTAAACCCCCTTTTCCAGTAACACTACCATACAACCCAGCAATTCGGTCTTTAGTAGGAGTCAAACATAAACGTTTATATGTTTAGTAGGAGTCAAAACAAAGAAGAAACAGCAATTCCACTCTTTGGTATAGATCTAAGAGAAATTAAAAGGTACGTCCACATAGAAACCTGGACATGAGTGTTTGTTAGCAGTGTTATTCACAATGGCCAAAAGAGGGAGACAACCGAAAAGCCCATCAGCAGATGAATGGATAACAAGATGTGGTCCGTCCATCCATACGGTGGAATATTATAAAGTCATCAAAAGGAATGAAGTACTGACAGACACATGCTACACTAATCAAAACTGTGTGCTAAGTGAAAGAAGCCAGACACAAAAAGCACACATTTTGTATTCAGTGTTCTCCCCTTATCCATGAGGACACATTCCAAGAACCCCAGCGGATGCCTGAAGCTGCAAGAGTGGCAGACCCCACAGAGACCATGCTTTACGCATACACACATACGTGTCTACGGTAAAGTCTAATGCATAGATTAGGCACAGTAAAAGTTATTTCATAGAACTTTTCCTTTTTGGAGATAGGGTCTCACTCTGTCACCCAGGCTGGAGGGCAGCGGCACGATCACGGCTCACTGTAGCCTTGACCTCCCTGGCTCAGGTGATTCTCCCACCTCAGCATCCTGAGTAGCTGGGACTATAGGTGTGTGCCACCACGTTCAGCTAATTTTATTTTATTTTTTTGTAGAAATGGGGTTTCATCATGTTGTCCGAGCTGTGATTTTGTTTTGTTTTTATTATATTATGATTATGTTTTTTGACACAGTGTCTTGCTCTGTCACGCAGGCTGCAGTGCAGTGGCTCAATCGTGGCTTACTGCAGCCTTGACCTCCTGGGCTCAAACGATCCTCCCACCTCATGCTCAGCTAATTTTTTTATATGTTTAGTGGAGACAGGGTCTCCCGATGTTGTCCAGGCTGATCTTGACTCCTGGGCTTGAGCAATCCTCCTGTGTCAGCCCCAAAGTGCTAGGATAACAGGCACGAGCCACTGGCCAAATTGTGCATTGTAAAAGGGTATGTTTTGTCTGGGCGAGGTGGCTCACACCTATAATCCAAGCACTTTGGGAAGCAGGGGTGGGAGGGTCGATTGAGGCCAGGAGTTTGAGACCTTATCTCTACAAAATAAATAAATACATAAATAAAATGTTAAAAAGGCCGAGTGTGGTGGCTCACACCTGTAATCCCAGCACTTCGGGAGGCGGAGGCAGACAGATCATCTGAGGTCAGGAGTTCAGGACCAGCCTGGCCAACATGGTAAAATCCCATCTCTACTAAAAACACAAACTATTAGCTGGGCGTGGTGGCAGACACCTGTAATTCCAGCTACTCTGGAGACTGAGGCAGGAAAATTGCTTGAACCAGGGAGGTGGAGGTTGCAGTGAGCTGAGGTTGTGCCACAGCTCTCCAGCCTGGGTGGCAGAGGGAGATTTCATTTAAAAAAAAAAAATTAGCCTGGCTTGGTGGCAAGTGCCTGTAGTCCCAACTACGGGAGAGGCTGAGACAGGAGAATCACTTGAACCCAGGAGGCGGAGGTTGCAGTAAGCCGAGATCCCGTCATTGCACTCCAGCCTGGGTGACAGAGCAAAACTCCATCTCAAAGAAAGAAAGAAAGAAAGAAACATACTCGCTGTGTACTGAGAGCTTCCAGGGACCAGGGCTATGGCCCTAAGTGTTTCACAGGGGTCACTCATTAGACCTCATGGTGACCTTGAGGTTGGGTACCACGTTCCCATTTTACAAAGGAGGAAACTGAGGTTTCAAGACATCATATGACCATGAAAAGGCAGCAGAGCTGGGACTGGTGCCCAGGCCTCTCCCAGAACAGGGCCACCTCCGAGAATGCGGTTCTTGTGGTTGGAAGCATCACCCTCTTCATTGGCTTTCTGTGGCCACGGATGGGTGTTCCTTACCGGTGCCCACCTACACTTACTCATGTCATGTGGTTAAGCCCTTTTGGCAATGTAAGACCTTTCCCAACAATGTGCCTCGGTGCAGAGGAAGGCAGAAGGGGCAGCCCCTCCTCCCCAGGATGCTGAGCCCTCCCTGACCTCACACGGGCAACCTGGGCCGTGGCCAGGAGCTGCCCTGCGGCAGACAATGGGAAGCCTGTGTGTCGTCCTGGGTGCGAGAATTAGACAATATTTACCTCTCCCTTGATGGAAAAGCCTTTCCCCTCCTGCTTTGGGCGGGACCTGGCTACTGCCCCACCCCCACCTGGCCGGGCACACTGGCGGCACCTCTCCGGGCTGCTCCCTGCGTGTGTCCCTGAGCGCTGACTCCAGAGGTTTAATCATTAACCAATACGTTTGGCCTTCGCTCGCGGGCTGGAATTTGGGAACTGTGCCCAGGAACAATGATCTCCGACACATTATTTTGTGTAAAATCACTTTTAGCTGCCATTAGCAGATAAAGCTGGAATGAAGTGGGGTCCATTAACCAGCACTGGCCTCTCGGCCTCGGGGGCTCCCTAGGAGGGACCCAAGGGACCCACCTTTTGAGGACGGTGAGATGTGCTTACTGTTGTGGTGCAGCGCGGACGCGGCTCAGTGTGCTTTTGGCCCCCTGTGCAGCGCCGCGTGTGGTTTTGGGGACTGGCAGAGCACCCTGGAGGCGTGCCCACGTGCTGCGGATCCACCAGGGGAAATGCTGACGCCCGCTCTGCCCCCTGTTCCAGGGTCACAGAATGAGGGGCCTTTGGGGTGAACGGCTCCCCACCCTCCTCGCCCAGGCCAGGGGGCGCCCGGCGGCAACGCCCACCTCGCTTCATCCTGGGAGGAGCCAGTGCTCCGGTAAGCCCTTTTCGTCCTGAGCAGTTTGCTGGAAGTCACCAGTGGGTACCCAAAGCCCAGGCCTCCTCTGTCTCTTTCCCCGGACCTCTGAGACGGCTGGCTGGATGCCCACTCCAGCCCCATTCCCCTGCCCTCGCCTGAGGACAGCCCTGTTGGGAGCGGGGTCTCCCAGCAAGAGCGAGCAGCTGTGCTGTCTGCAGCTCCAGCATTTCGGGGGCAGCTGGCTGGGAGGGTCGGGGTGATTTAGAGAGACCTACTGGCGGGGAGGTGATGGGGCTCCATGCTGCCTGCATGGGAGCCCCTTCTTCCCTGGGCTTCATCCTTAGGGTCCCCAGTTGTTCCTACCCAGGCACGGCCCTCCCTCTCCCTGCCGTTAATTCACTTCCAAGTCCGCCCACAGGCGGGCACCTCCGTCTTAGAGCCGCCTGCCTCCACAGCCCCCGGAATGCTGACCGCCCAAGGGTCCGCATCACAAGGGGACCCCACCAGCCTTTCCTACGGAGGCATCCAGAACCCTCCGGCCTCTCCCCATCTTCCTGCCCTCCCACGTTTCTGCCTCCCTAGCTCTGCCCCAGCCCCAGCACCAGGAGCCCACACCTGCAAACTCAGAAGCTGCCTTCGCCTCTCCTGTGGGCAGGCCTGTCACCTGCAGCCTGTGTCTGTGTCTCCCTCCACTGCCATGCCTCTGCGCAGGCCAACTGGCTGGCACACTTGGGCTCAGGGACAACTTCAAGGTCAGCGCGTGGCTGTGCATAGCCCTGGACACCTGGAACATGGAGCCAGTCAGTCAGCAGCTTCCAGACGGGGAAGGGCCAGGGCCAGTACCAGGCACTGGCCGCCACCACCACCTGTTTTCCCCCAGCAGCCCCGGGCTCTCCCCGGGTAGCTCTGCTCTGTGACTGCGAGCTGGTTCTTGGACCTCAGTTCCCTGCTGTTCTGGGAGGCTTGGGGCCTAGCTGACCTTGGGGGCTTCCTGCCTGCCAGCCCCTGACTCCAGATGGCCAGACACACTCCCAGAAACTCCACCCGGCCCCTTGTTGGCCACCGGAAGGGCTGGCCGGAGCTGCAGGATAGGCACACCCCTGCTGAGGGCTTACCCACCGCCCCTCTCTCTGGGAGACTTCCTGGAATCCGGGAAATGAAGGCGCTCTCAGGCAGGACATCCCAGCCAGATCTGCCTCCCTGCCGGGCTCCAGGCCCTGCTCCTGGCCCTACCAGGGAAGCCAGACCCAACTGCCCAAGAACAGACCCTGCCTGCAGAAGGGCTACCGGGGAGACAGCCAGGACCTCACCGGGGACAGACCCCGGGGAGACAGCCAGGGCCTCACTGAGAACAGACCCCGGGGAGACAGCCAGGACCTCACCGGGGACAGACCCCCCCCGGTTCTTTTGGAGCCTGTCCCTCCTTTGCATGCCTGCTGCCTCCTCATCCCCATTGCCTAGCGGGTCTCTCGCCTCTGCTTGCCCTGCCACAGTTCCCTGGATTAGAGTGGTTTCCTGGTCTCTGCTACTTTTAGGATCAAACCTAAAGTCTTACAGAATTTGACACACAAAGAGCTGTCTCTGCCGATCAGTGCGGGAAAGGGTAGACTATTCCTGCATAGGGCTTAGACAACTCTCAAGAGAGAAAGCTGGTTTATTTCACATCATTCAGAGAGATCCCCTGCAGAAGGATTCAACAACTCTCCAACATAGAAAATACTTGAGCACGAGCCCTCCCAAGGAGGGGCGTTCACCCCCAAAGTGGGGTGGTTCTCCAGGGTCATCCCTGAAAACACTTGACTACATAAATGCCCCAGTGGCTCTGGGCAGAGCCGGGAAGGTGCATCTCCCCAAACAAACAAGCTGTCTCGTCTCCGGCACGTGGGAGAGAGAAGCGATGTTTTCCAGATGTTCGGGACCTGCCTCCTACTTCCCGGCCCTGCCCAAGCTGAGTGCCTGCTGAATGCTTTATGTATGTGCCAAATGGCAGGGCTTGCGCCCTAGGGCCGGATGGAACAGAAGGGAGGCCCTGGGCCTGGGTGGGGGCGCTGGGGCCCTGCCAACACCCACGGGAGGGCCTGGGAGCACCAGCCCTGGAAAACTGCACCTGGCCTCAGGCACTCCGCTCCTGGTTGGGGACAGAATGGTGCAGCCCACTCCAGTTCAGCGGCAAGTGGAGACACTCCTGCAGGGCAGCCGGCTGGGTGTCGACGCTGCACGCAAGCCGCAGTCCTGCGTGCAGGACCTAGTTAACCTTGCTCTGCACACAACATGGTCCCTGGGCACCACCAAGACCAACCAGCCCTGGCCTGGTCCCAGGGAGCTTGTCTCTGGAGACCAGCGGGCAGGCCAGGCGCGCTTCAGAAGCTGCCTGGACGGGATGCTGTGCTTGTCGAGGAGACGCAGACAGACTTGGCGCATCCCCTGCTGTTGCTCTGCGACCGAGTTCCCTGAGCCTGGCTTTTCTCAGCTGTGGACAGGGATAAGAATCAGGGCGCCTCGGGTGGATCACAAGGTCAAAAGATCAAGACTATCCTGGCTATCATGGTGAAACCCTGTCTCTACTAAAAATACAAAAATTAGCTGGGCGTGGTGGAGCGCACCTAAAGTCCCAGCTACTTGAGAGGCTGAGGCGGAGGTGGCAGTGAGCCGAGATCCCGCCACTGCACTCCAGCCTGGTGGACAGAGTGAGACTCAATCTCAAAAAAATAAAAAAGAATCAGGGAGCCTGCCTCAAGGGTGGCTGTGGGGCTGAGATGGCGCGCCCCAGGTGCCCGGGCACAGTCAGCACTCCCGAAGGTGCTCTGGGTATGCCCCAGGCGCGCAGTGCACACGGGGCGGGGATGAGGGGCTTTCACAGGTCTGGAAGTTTCCTGGGTCTGTGCTGGATGGTCTGCGCTGACACGTGGATGGGAGCACCCTGGCGTGCAGGGCACAGGATGCACAGAAACTCCAAGGCCAGGAGGTAGTGAGAGGCTGTCCCACCACGGCCCTGGAGAGCCGCTGTGGTCCGGAAGGGACTGCGTGCCAGACGCTCCTCCTGGGCGTCTCCCAGCCTCCTGCGGTCTGTCACGACCTCCTCTGGCTCCCGGAAGGCCTGGGCCACTTCACTTCCACTCAAGATTCCCAAGACAATGGTGGGCGCATGCCTGGAGTCCCAGCTCCTCTTGGGGCTGAGTCAGGAGGCCCACTGAGCCCAGGAGTTTGAGTCCTGAGGAACATCTCTAAAAATAATAATAATAATAATTAAATGAAAACAAAAGATTCTCCCAGCACTTTGGGAGGTTGAGGTGGGCAGATCACGAGGTCAGTAGTTTGTGACCAGCCTGGCGAATCCCCATCTCTAGCAAAAATACAAAATTAGCCAGGCGTATTGGTATGCTCCTGTAATGTCAGCTGCTCCAGGGGCTGAGGCGGGCGGATCACCTGAGGTCAGGAGTTCAAGACCAGCCTGGCCAACATGGTGAAACCCCGTCTCTACTAAAATACAAAAATTAACCGGGCATGGTGGTACACATCTGTAATCCCAGCTACTCCCGAGGCTGAGGCAGGAGAATTGCTTGAATCCGGGAGGCAGAGGTTGCAGAAAGCTGAGATCGTGCCACTGCGTTCCAGTCTGGGCAATAGAGCGAGACTCCATCTCAAAAATACAATAAAATTTAAATTTAAAGAGATTCTCAAGATGCTCCCAAAGGACTTGGCAGATGCCCAGTAGTGAGGGCTCTGTAAATGTTCGTTTGAGAATCCACCTTGTCTCGAGAGTCTCCTCCCCACCCCCCTACTGCTCCATCAATTCCATGAGCTTGGTCCTTGAAGTTTTTTTTTTTTTCAAACAGGGTCTTGCTGTGTTGCCCAGGCTGGAGTGCAGGTGGCACCATCATGGCTCACTGCAGCCTTGACCTACCAGGCTCAAGCAATTCTCCCATTTCGGCCTCTTGAGTAGACAGGACCACAAGTGCGCATCACCTTGCATTTTTTTTTTTTTTTTTGAGACAGAGTCTCGCTCTATCGCCAGGCTGGAGTAGCGTGGTGCAATCCCGGCTCGCTGCAACCTCTACCTCCCAGGTTCAAGTGATTCTCCTGCCTCAGCCTCCCAAGTAGCTGGGATTACAGGCATGCACCACCATGCCTGGCTAATTTTTTATATTTTTAGTAGAGATGGGGTTTTACCATATTGACAAGGCTGGTCTTGAACTCCTGACCTTGTGATCTGCCCACCTCAGCCTCCCAAAGAGCTGGGATTACA
>NW_016107653.1:635086-649669 GCF_001604975.1 Cebus imitator
CATTTTCCGGTTTCAAGCAGTTCTCCTGCCTCAGCCTCCCAAGTAGCTGGGACTACAGGCACGCACCACCACGCCCGGCTAATTTTTTGTACTTTTAATAGAGATGGGGTTTCACCATGTTGGCCAGGATGGAACTGATCTCTTGACCTCGTGATCCGCCCTCCTCAGCCTCCCAAAGTGCTGGGATTACAGATGTGAGCTGCCGCACCCGGCCTAATTTTTGTATTTTTTTAGAGATGAGGACTTGCCATGTTGCCCAGGCTGGTCTCAAACTCCTGGGCTCAAGCAATCCTCCTGCCTCAGCCTCCCAAAGTACTGGGATTCGTGAGCCACCACGCCCAGCTCGGTTTCTTTACAGAAGAGGGAAGTGAGGCTTAGGGAGGAGAGAGCTCGCCCAGAGTCCCACAGCTGGTCCAAAGCCAGTCCCAAAGCCCACTGTTCTCCCAGGGGGCAGCCCTGGTTCTGCCGTAATTGCTGTGTGTTCCTGGGTTAATCATTTCCCCTCTCTGAGCCTCCATTTCCCCATTTACAAAACGAGGGTGCCTGAGGCCCCTTCTGGCTTGGACGGCTCTGCAGTGGACTTTCCTGCCTGGTGGTCATGGCAGTCCCTAAGGAGTGGGGTCCGGCTCACAGGGAGGCCAGTCACCGGCTTCTTCTACAAGACCCAGCACGCCAGCACCAAGCCGGATGCCCTTCATACAGACCCTCAGCCACCAAGTGCTGAAAACTCTGCATGTTACCATCCCTTCTCCAGGCTCTCGGTAGAGAACCAGCATCCAGAAAAGCGGACCCAGGGGTCGGCTGTGGTGGCTTATGCCTATAATCCCAGCACCTTAGGATGCCGAGGCAGGCGGAACACAAGGTAAGAGACGAAGAGCAACCTGGCCAGTGTGGTGAAACCTCATCTCTAAGAAAAATACAAATATTAACTGGGCATGGTGGTGGGCACCTGTAATCCCCGCTATTTGGGAGGCTGAGGCAGGATAATCGCTTGAGGTAGAGGTTGCAGTGAGCTGAGATCATGCCACTGCACTCCAGCCTGGGGACAGAGCGACACTCCGTGTAGGGGGAAAAAAAAAGAAAAGCTGACCCAGGACTCCCAGGAGGTGCGGGGCGGGGGGAACCCTGGCCACTACTGCCCTATTCTTTCAGTACACTTTGCCCCAGCCTGGTGAGGTTTTATCAGGGAGCCTGTCAGGGACCAAAGAAGGGGCTGGTCTTGGCTCCACCCACGGCCACTAAGGTTGGCCCGTCTCTACCATATCCCAAATTCCTTTGGCCCAGAGTCCCCCCATGCCTGCTCCCTACCAGCCTCCCTCTGGTGGTCCCTCCAGCAAACTCCTGCATGCTCAGGAGTGTCCTTGTCCTGCCACAACTAAGGCCAGGGCTGGTGGTGCTGACCTTGAAAGTAGTCATGGCCACAGGGGTCTTTGCTGGCCTGCTCTGGTGGGTGAGGGCCCCACCCTTGCCTGCAGCCCTGAGGTTCCTGCATGTGGGGAGGCTGCTGTGGGCACTGCCCACCTGTGAGAGGGCAGATGGCAGACCAAGGGCCTGGAGGTGGGAGACTGATGGCAGCCACCACAGGGGATCACAATGGTGAGGTAGAGCCCACCGTAGGGGCTCCTGGCCACTTCCGTTCTCCAGGAGTGTCCCTGACATGGGGTGGCCCAGGTCTGGGCTGGGTCATCCTGTCCCACGGGTTTCAGCCTATTGGTCCCCCAGGGGGCCCTGACTTCAGCTGAGGGTCAGACTCTCCTCCAAAGAGATCCAAGCTGGCTGATCACTAGCAGCTCGGGATTGTAGCTCCCAGTGAAAGCACAGAGAACGAGAGGACGCCACACTTTCAGAAGAATTTTTGTTGCTCACGCACCCAGGAGATTCCCAGCGGAGGAGCCCCACGGGTCGCCAGCGTGACTCTTGTGGCTGGCGTGGCGGTTTTGCTGCTGCCTTGGAGCGGCGGTTCTTGGTGCAGAGTCAGAAAAGCACCATCAATCTTAAAGCCGCTGTTTTGGCCGGCACAGTGGGTTGCTCAGATTTTAGCGCTGGGAATCAACAAGTTGGACGTCCACTCAGAAACCCAATTATAAAGACAGTAATTGTAAAGACCACAGATGGATGGATCTGTGAGGAAGAGAAGAAAACAGCCTAAAAAGGCTGAGAATATCCAAAATCAGAACGCCTCTCCCTCTACAGGGGATCACAGTTCCTCATCAGCAACAGAACAAGGCCTGATGGAGAACGAGTGTGTTCCATTAACAGAAGCTGACTTCAAAAGGTGGATGATAAGAAATTTCTATGAATTAAAAGAACTTGTTCTAATCCAATGCAAACAAACTAAGAACTTTGAAAAAAGGTTTGACGAAATGTTAACAAGAGTACACAATTTAGAGAGGAATATAAGTGAATTAATGGAGCTGAAAAACACAATATGAGAACTTCACGAACTATACACAAGTTTTAACAGCTGAATCGATCAAGCAGAAGAAAAGATATCAGAGGTTGAAGACCAACTTCATGAAATAAAACAAGAAGACAAGATTAGAGAAAAAAGGATAAAAAGGAATGAGCAAAGTCTCCAAGAAATATGGGACTATGTGAAAAGTCCTAATCTACGTTTGATAGGTGTACCTGAATGTGACGAAGAGAATCGATCCAAGCTGGAAAATACGCTTCAGGATATTATTCAGGAAAACTTTCCCAACCTAGCAAGGCAGGACGATATTCAACTCCAGGTAATACAGAGAACACCACAAAGATATTCCTCAAGAAGACAAACCTCAAGGCACATAATCATCAGATTCACCAGGGTTGAAATGAAGGAGAAAATACTAAGGGCAGCCAGAGAGAAAGGTCAGGTTACCCATAAAGGGAAGCCTATCAGACTCACAGCAGATCTCTCAGCAGAAACCCTACAAGACGGAAGAGAGTGGGGGCCAATATTCAACATCCTTAAAGAAAAGAGCTTGCAACCCAGAATTTTACATCCAGCCAAACTAAGTTTCAAAAGCAAAGGAAAAATAAAATCCTTTGTGAACAAGCAAGCACTCAGAGATTTCATCACCACCAGGCCTGCTTTACAAGAGCTTCTGAAAGAACCACTACACATAGAAAGGAACAACCAGCATCAGCCTTTCTAAAAAATACCAAAAAATAAACAGCATCAACATAATCAAGAATTTACATCAACTAATGGGCAAAACAGCCAGCTAACATTAAATGGCAGTATTAAACTCACATATATTATTATTAATTCTAAATTTAAATCGACCAAATCCCCCAATCCAAAGACACAGGCAAAAAAAGCCAAAACCCATCGGTATGCTGCATCCAGACGCATCTCACATGCAAGGATACACAAAGACTCAAAACAAAGGGATGGAGAAAGATTTACCAACCAAATGGAGAGCAAAAATAAATAAATAAATAAAAAGCAGGAGTTGCTTTAAAGCAACAAAGATCAAAAGAAGCAAAGAAGGATATTACATAAAGATAAAAGGATCAATGTAACAAGAAGAGCTAAAGATCCTAAATATATACGCACCCAATACAGGAATACCCAGATATATAAGACTTATAAAGAGACTTAGACTCCCACACAATGATAGTGGGAAACTTCAACATCAATATTAGACAGATCAATGAGACAGAAAATTATCAACGATACCCAGGATTTGAACTCAGATCCGGAACAAGTAAACTTAATTAACATTTATAGAACTCTCCACTTTAAATACACAAAATATACACTCTTATCAGTACTGCATCACATCTATTTACAGGTTTCAATGAAACATTGGTTGGCTGCTTGTTATTTTCTTCCCTCATTTTTGTTTTCATGTCTCTGTTATTAAGCACAATTATAGGCATACCTATTTTTAGACTGCATTCTAGCCCGGGCAATAAAGCAACACCCCTGTTCTCTCCCCGTCTTCCTCTTTCTCTTTCTTTCTCTCCTTTTTTCTTTCTTTCTTTCTTCTTTTTTTAAAAAAAAAGAGAAATAAAAAAAAAAAGACTCTCCTCCAGAAGCCTGAGGCCAGGGAGGAGCCCCCAGGGTGGGGGGAAGTGGGCGAGGGGAGACAGGGCCACTGCATTGGTGTACTGGTGGAGCAATGAACATATTCATAGTCCACATACAAACCTTTCCTTCAGCCTAAAAGTCCATTTTCTCCTGATTTCAGAAGAAATGAAATCATTTCTATGAGCCCCCAGAAATATCACGAGCCTCAGTACTGAGCTGGTTGGGCCTCAGAGAGACACTGACCTGCCTACAGGTGGCCCCAGTTTCAAGGCTGTGGACTGAAGAGTGAGCTCCCCTTTCACCAGAGACATTCCACCTCCTTCCAGGAGAGTCTTCTTTTGTCCTGAGTTGCCCTGAACTGATGCCTGAGCACTGGTGGCCAAGAGCCACCGTCCCCACCATGGCTGTGACCTGTGAACCCAGCTGGGCTGCATTAGCCATCACTGCTGCAGCGGGCACTCATTGCGCAGGTGAAGGTACTGAGATACCCCTGAAGTGAGGGGACGCAAATCCCGGTTCTGTGGATCCACTGCCAGGGGCCCCAGAGATAAAGTAGTTCAGAATTGTTCTTTTTTTTTCTTTTTTTTTGAGACGGAGTCTTACCCTGTCACCCAGGTTGGAGAGCCGTGCCATCTCAGCTCACTGCAGCCTCTGCCTCCCGGGTTCAAGCGATTCTCCTGCCTCAGCCTCCCGAGTAGCTGGGATTACAGGCGCGTGCCACCACACTCAGCTAATTTTTGTATTTTTAGTGGAGATGGGGTTTCACCATGTTGTTCAGACTGGTGTCAAACCCCTGACCTCATGATCCGAGGGCCTTGGCCTCCCAAAGGGCTGGGATTGCAGGCGTGAGCCACCTGTGGCCAGGCATGGTGTTGCACACACACAGTGCCAGCTACTTGGGAGACCGAGGCGGGAGAACTGCTGGAGCCCAGGAGTCCTGTTCGACGCTGCGCGGCACTGATCGTGCCTGTGAACAGCTCCTGCACCCCTGAGGAACGCAGCGAGACCCTGGCTCTCATGGGGGAAAAAAAAGCTAAGTAGTCTCCTGATTGCTCCAGCCCACTCCTTCCTTCCTCTCTGGTTCCACAGGGTCTGGCAGGAGGCCGTGTGACAGAAGGCATCTGGGGGTGGGGGAGTGTCGGGCAGGAGAGACAGGCCTGCGGGCAGCAGCTGCTGCAGACCCTGCCCCTGGGTGGGGGTGTCCACTGCTGTCGCCAAGGCCGCCCTGCAGCAGGAGGACCCCTCTGGGGAGGCGGGTAGGAGCCACCCATTTCACGGATCTGTGCAGAAAGCAGGACCAGGCTTGGGTGAGAAGCCAGCCCCGTAGAGCCCCTCAGCCTTCACCAAGAACCGGAAAAGAAGCAGGAAGTGTGGATGTAAGAATAGACGCTCCAGCCGGGCTGAGCAGGCCCGGAGGGCGCAGCCCCACGCCTTCCATCTGCCCCGAGGCTGGCGGCGGGGCTTCCGCAGGCCCAACCCCAGCCTGGCTGCCCCCCGAGCCTCCCTTCCGTTTGCTTTCTGGGTACCCCTGGGCCACTGAGGCCTTCTGGGCTGGACACCGTGGAGGTGGTGCTGGAATTCTCTGGGGAGTGGGGGCCAGCCAGGCCCGGACTGACAGAGCTGAAACCGGCCCAGTGAGGCGGAGTGGAGGCTGGGGGACCCGGCCCCACCCTCTCCCCACAGGCCAGGCTTCTCCGCGTGGGAGCCAGCAGATGGGAGCGTGAGGAGCCTGAAGCCAAGGCCGGTCAGCTTCCCAGCCAGCCAGGCCTGAGCACACTCGCACCCGAGCTCGCTCTCCTGCCCCATCCAGCTGGAGGGGTGGATGGTGCCTTCTCACCCTGCCCCTCGCTTACGCAGACGGGCTGTGCCCTCCTCAGCTGCCTTTGACCCCTAACTTTTCCCTGCCAGGCAGGTGAGGCCAAAGGCCTGGCAGGGGCTCATGAATGTCCCCAGGCCTGGCATCTGCTGTGCACCCGCCCTGGCTGCTGCCCTGGCTCCTCTCACCCTCCGGCAGGGCCTCTGGCTCTCCTCCCTCTCCCCTCAGCTTGGGCTGAGCCTGGCCATCCCAAAGGACACTGGGCTGAGAGATGGGAGCCTGGCAGTGCATTCCGGCCGCAGGAGGAAGGTCTCTAGGAGGCAGCCACAGAAGCTACCCAGGTTTCTGCAGGATGGCCCCTGGTCATGTTTGTCTACTTTTTTCTTTTTCTTTTTTTTTTTTGAGACAGAGTTTTGCTCTTGTTGCCCAGGCTGGAGTGCAGTGGTGTAATCTCGGCTCATCGCAACCTCCGCCTCCTGGGTTCAAGCAGTTCTCCTGCCTCAGCCTCCTGAGTAGCTGGCATTATAGGTGTGTGCCACCACGCCCGGCTAATTTTGTATTTCTAGTAGAGACGGTTTCCCCATGTTGATCAGGCTGGTCTCGAACCCCCGACCTCAGGTGATCTGCCCACCTCGGTCTCCCAAAGTGCTGGGATTACAGGCATGAGCCACCGCGCCTGGCCTCCTTTTTCTTTTTGAGACCAGGTCTTCCTCTGTTGCCCAGGCTGGAGTGCAGTGCTGTGCTGCACCCGTGACCTCCTGGGCTCAGGTGATCCTCCCACCTCAGCCTCCGGAGTAGCTGGGTCCACAGGCATGTGCTATCACGCCCTGGCTAATTTTCTATATTTCGTTGGTGTCACTATGTTGCCCAAGCTGTTCTCAAACTCCTGGGCTCAAGGGATCCTCTTCTCAAAGCGCTGGGTCACACGCCTGAGCCATCTTGCAGGTTTGCCTCCTGACCTTGGGTCCCCACGAAGTTGTTCAGCTTCTGGGCCTCACTCAGCCGATGCCGAAGGTGAGTCATGCTCAGTGATGACCTGAGGAGCAGAAGGTGCAGGTGAGTCACCCGAGGGGAAGTGGGTCATGGCCAGCGCTGTCACTACCAGGCCAGAGCACAAGAGTGACCTCATAGCCAGTGGTCTTCCGGCAGGGACAGGAAGCACCTGCCAGGCTTCCCGGCGGCCGTACCCCTGTCCACCCCCGTGCCCGGGGCCTGTGCTGGGCCTCACAGCTGAGAGGCACAGGGGCTGAGGCCCCAGTTTAGGCTCATGGGACTTGTGGGCAGAGCAGGAGGCAGAGCCGTGCCCGGAGCCTCCCTCACCAAGGGCCTCAACTGCAAGCCCTTATCATGTTCTCCAGTGAGTTACCGTGGGGCTGGCAAGTGGAAGGCTGCACAGTGAAATGTAAGCTTCAGGCACGTCACGGTGTTTGATTTGGCACGCCCCCACTTCCTCTCTTTTTAAACCCAAATCCCCATACAATGCAAATGCCTCTGGCCTCTAAGTCTCTTGGGAAAGCCCCTTAGAGAATCCAAGCTCCTGCGAGGGGACCAGGGTGCAGCCAGCCAGCTCCCCGGGGGCCCTGTGGTAGGCGGGTTGCAGCCTTGCAGCGGGCTGGGGGGCCCTTAGAGGCCATGGCCCTCAATGCCCTGCCCAGGAGAACATCAGTTACCAGCCCCAGTGCCCAGCTCTGCAAGCTCCCCTCTGTACATGGGGGAAATCGGCCACCTGTGCACCTGTTGTTCTGGGACGGAGGGGGGAGGCACGTGGTTCGGTGGGGTGCTGCCCGATCCACTCACGCCGCCCGGACACCAGGGCAGGGTAGAAGCAGAATCTCTCTTTCCTTCCTGGTGGAGGCAGCCTCTGCACAGCCTCAGTGGGGGACCTGGGACAAAGGGCTGAGATGGGGAGAATGGGGCCTGCGCAGCCCCTGGGCAGGGCACTGCAGGGGAAGCTGAGGCGTGCGTGGAGTTCCTCAGGGCTCGGGCTGGGCTGTGGGTGGAACACCAGTGCCTGTGGTTGGGGCAGTCAGGCCTGGACACCTAGACACTGACCTCACCCGGAGTTCCCCAAGCCCCGCCCCCAGCACGATCTTATCATCTGCTGCCCACCCCCTCAGCTGGACTGGGCTATTACTTTATTGTTTCTAAAGCGTCCTGTTGTTATTTTCTGATTACCAAGGCGGTGCATGTTCACTTAAACACCATGTGGGTGGTGTTATTTGCTCCAGTTGGTGGATGGGGCCATGACTGGCCCAGCTGCAATTCATCAGCATCAGCAGCAGTGACAGCAAAAAGGATTTAGTCAATGTCCCTTAGACACAGTGCTGGCAAAGCCATTGGCAGAGACTCAGTGAGCCCCAGTCCCTTCCGACATAAAGGTGACCAAAAATTTGGGTATTTTATTTTCTTTCTGAGATGGAATCTTACTCTGTCGCCAGGCTGGAGTGCAGCGGTACGATCTCGGATCACTGCAACCTCCGCCTCCCGGGTTCAAGGGATTCTCCTGCCTCAGACTCCTGAGTAGCTGGGACTACAGTCATGTGCCACCACGCCCAACTAATTTTTATACTTTTAGTAGAGATGGGGTTTCACCATGTTGGCCAGGGTGGTCTCGATCTCTTGATCTCGTGATCCGCCTGCCTCAGCCTCCCAAAGTGCTGGGATTACAGGTGTGAGCCACCACGCCTGGCCTAAATTTGGGTATTTTCTAGACAACTGGGTGGGGCAGCTCAGCCCCGCCAAGGCCAGCCTTGTTTCTCCAGCCACCTCCTGCTCTGGGTCTGGGGTTGGGGGCGTGGACCCCAGAGCTGCCCTGATGGCCTGGAGCCTCTCCAGCGACGGGGGAGGCCACTGAGAGCACAGGGTCCCTCTCCCTCTGTGGGGCAGGCTGGGCATGCAAGGCTCTCTGGGGAACCCAGGGCTCAGGCTGGAGGCCTGCTGAGTGGCTGTTTTCCTGGCTCTGATTTTAGGGCTGACCCCCTCCCCTCAATACACACCCCATCTCAAATTGTAGTATCCTGAGGAGCATGGGGCACCTCATTCACTCTCAGGCTGTCTCACCATGGCCCGCTGATGTGGACGTTACAACCCCATTTTACAGATGAGGAAATGGAGGCTTGGGGTGGAGGTGAAGTTCGCTGACTCAGTCACACATTGCTAAGTGGCCAGATCTGACTTGAGCCTGGTGTCGTGTGATTTCAGGCAGCCCATCTGTACCCCACATGGGCAACAGGTCCAGGCAAGGAAGCGTCAGCAGCTGGGAGGCAGGAGGCAGGAGGGTGGGCAGCCCGACCCTGGGCGGGGGCTCCTGTTCTCACACTGCTTTGGGGTGGGTGACATGGTGGGGTGCTAGGACCTGGGACTCTGGCTTCCGGTGGCCTGCCTAGGTCTCAGCGCGGGCTCTGCTGAATGCTAGCTGTGTGTCCTTGGGCCACACTTGTCATCTCCCGTGTCAGAGCCTCGCTTCCTCATCATGAAAGGTGGGGAGGATGACCTTGTCCACCTCCAAGCTGCTGTGAGAGGAACTGAGCAGATGTGTGCCTGGTCTGTGAATGCTGGCTGGGATCCCAGGGGCAGGTGGAGAAGGGCTAGCAGCGTCCACCTTGGGGCGAGGCCCACCGGCCTGGCTCCCAGAAGCCATGCTTCCTGGCCAGGGTCCTGAGAAAGGTTGCTCCCTGGCCTGCTTGGAGCTCAGCACAGAGGCTGGCACGCAGCAGCACCGCCCTGTGTGGCACTGGGGGCTCCTGCCTTTCCCCCTCTGGTTCCCACAGCCACTGAGGCTGCCTGCAAGTACTGCTTTCCCACAGGTGCATCAGCAGGAGCCTCAGGGTCCCGATGTCCACAGTTCTCCAGGGAGCGTCTGACGGGTGGGCTTGGCCTGTGAATGCTGGGATCCTGTGACTCCAGCCTAGTTCCTACGCTCACTTTTCCGGGCCAGGCCTCAGCTGGGACTTATTTCCCAGCCTCAGGCCCTGGTCGGGGCACTGGTTCCCTCCCACTTGCCAAGGATGTCCCTGGTCCTGGGCTTCCCCTCCCCATTGCTGGTGTCCCTCTGGCCTGCCCAGGTGGCCTTCTCCTCTGCCCTCTAACCGGGCTCTGCGCCCTCCCCTGCCTCAGCTGCCACAGCTCTGCTCTCCAGGGCCTGAGCCCGTGCACCTGGTGCTGCCGTCTGCAGCGAGCAATTCTTCCCGATGCACCGGAGCCCGCGGGCCCCTGGCAGCAGGTGTGGCCTCCTGGGAGCTTGCCCTGGAACTTGTTTTTCCTGGCGCCCTCCTGGAGGCTGCATTCCACTGGGCCTGACATACTCACACTCCTCCCAGGCCTTGTGGGGGATCTTCTGGCCAGGGTGACCAGAGCTGGGGAACACGCCAGCACCCACAGGAGCCTGGGACCGCGCTTGCAGCTGGAGGCTGCACCCTAGGCTGCACCCTAGAGCGGGGCTTCTGGGAGCATTTGCTGAAGGTGCCCACAGGGATGCGTGATTGTGGGCACACTTGGCTGGCTTAGAGACACCGGGGCGTTTGGGCCCAGAGGCAGGCTTGGGAAAAGTTATCGGGAAGGGGCTGGACACTGGTCTGGGGAGGACCAATGGCAGAACGCCGAGGAGGCCCAAAAGGGCAGCAGGGGTCTGCGGCTCTGGTCTGAAGCCCAGGCGCACCCTGCTGGAGTGCTTCGGGTGTTTGCAGAAGTCCTCCAGATTACCTGTTTCTGTTATCTCCTCACTGCTGGGATATCAGGTTCTAGGGCCTCTTTTGGTTTTTCTCTGTATTTCACTGTGTGGCTAATTCATTTTGGTCTGACACACTTTCTCTTTTGAAGCAAACATTCATGAGTGTGTGGCATGAGGAGCACTATTGTGGGATCTTTGGGCATCTCCAAGCACTGAGGCAGCACTGCTGAAGTGGTCCCCAGTGCCCAGGGCTGGATGCGAGGTTCCCCTCGTCCAGCCCTCACTGCAGCTGTCTGCTGGGCTTCGTGCCTCTCCAGGCCAGGGCCCGCTTTGGAGTCGTCTCTGACCCAGGGTCCAGCTTGAGGCCAGCATGGAGGAGGCAGCAGCACATGCTTGTTGAATGAATAAATGACCTGGAGTGGAGATGCTGGGGAGACAGGAGTGAGGGCCAAAGGCACGGCCCTCATCAGGCTCTGAGGGTGTGATTCTCCCACACCCTTGCAAGAAGGATGCTATTTTAAATTTTATTCATTTAAAATCACATAGTAATTCTTGAACTCTTTCATAAAGATTAAAGCATTACTGATACAATTCAAGTCTATCTTGATCAATACCCTTTAGTCTTGCCCCTCCTGGTGTATTCACTGTTTTGTTTGCTGTCTGCATATTTGCCAGACGTTTCTCCATGTGTGCTGACATGTGAATTCACAGTTTTCTAAGGCCTGTGGATGGCTTGAGACCAGGAGTTCGAGACCAGCCTGAGCAACATGGCAGAACCCCATCTCTATGAGAAATACAAAAATTGGTGGCACGTGCCTATGGTCCCAGCTACTTGGGAAGCTGAAGCAGGAAGATCGCTTGAGCCCAGGAGGTTGAGGCTGCAGTGAGCCATGATTGCACCGCTGCACTCCAGCCAGGGTGGTGGAAGCCTTCTGGGTGCGCTCTGCCACACCTAGCTTATTTTATTTATTTTTGAGATGGAGTGTCGCTCTGTCGCCCAGGCTGGAGTGCAGTGGTGCGATCACGGCTCACTGTAACCTCTGCCTCCTGGGTTCAAGCGATTCTCCTGCCTCAGCCTCCTGAGTAGCTGGGGTTATAGGCATCCACCAGCATGTCTGGCTAATTTTTGTATTTTTAGTAGAGATGGGGCTTCTCCATGTTGGCCAGGCTGGTCTCGAACTCCTGACCTCAGGTGATCCATCCACCTGAGCCTCCCAAAGTGCTGGTATTACAGGCGCGAGCCACCGCACTCGGCCAGAGTCTGTAGTTTTATTTGTGTGTGAGTGCATGTGCCTGCATGTGCGTGTTGTAAATCAGGTGCGTGTGTGCATGGGTGTGCGCATATGTTGTAAATCAAGTGGCATTGCTCTGTATCTGTCATCACGTAAATCAGCCCCTGGAGCCCTTGCCGCGTCAGTGTGTAGAGATCTGCTCTATGACGTGTGAGGACTGCAGAGGGTCCTCAGACCACAGCGGATGTCCGCCACAGGGGCAAGCCTGTTTTGTGGATGAGGAAGTAACCCACAGGACCACAGGTAGACTGTCCAAGCCACACCACCAGAGCAGGGGCCTGGGCACACAGGCCTACCAGTCACACCCACTCTGTGGAGTAGGACCCCTCCTCCCTGGTACCAACCCTTTATGCAAACATCCCGAGTGACACAGAGGCAAAGCCTGTCCACCATGGTGCCACTGAGCCACCAAGCACTGGTGGCCTCTGAGTGGGATGGGAATAAGGTGGCCAGGTGCAGCCCAGCCCTGGGGAAATCAGGCCAAGGACGCTGTGCCAGGCTTGGCAGCAGGGACACACCCTCACCTCACCCTGAGTGCCTCCCACCCCCACCCTGGGGGCGCCCTGACCTCCATGAGACTCATGCCGTGGACTAGAGGTGGGTCAGCTGAGGCAGCCAAATTTAGGGAGAATGGGGCAAGGCCTGCGACCTGGCAGATGCCCTCAGTGTGAAGCCCTTGGGTGATCTCTGGCTGACAGACAGGCCAGCATGAGTCAGAAGGAAGCCGCACTTGGGAAGGCCAGAGGCCACTTCTGGGGGCTCCTCCCTCTCCCTGGGAAGCTGCCCTAATTAGCACCTCAACCAGGCGCTTCACGGGAAGCTCGGCAGGGTGCGTCCTCCGCCCGCCAGTGGCCTGGCCTTTCCTGCACGTGCCTGCTCACCTAAGTCCTAGAGGGTGGACACCCAGCCCCATGCTGATGATCTCCCATGGAGATGTGGGGGGCAGGGCCCACCCCCGCGTCCCCTGGGCATGAAGGGGCTTCCACCTGTCCTCGAGAGCAGCGCTGGCCTGGTCACCTCCAGCCCTGCATACCTACCCAGCCCAGGACAGCCAAGGAGGAGGGGAGCCGGGGCCTGGAGGAGGATGTGTGGGGCTGGCCAGTGCCTGGGTGATTTCTCCAAGTCCCTGGAGCACTCAGTGTCACTCAGTGGCCGCACTGCAGCCAGAATCCACAGGCTTCCCAGAGCCCCTGGTGCCCCCGCCCCCTCCACACGGGCTTTGCTTTTGTCCCCGGGCCTGCCACACCTCGCCCATGCCCCATACTGGCTCATCAGGCCTCCCCCCTCAGCCCTCCCAGACCCTGGCCCTCACTGTGGGTGGCAACCTTTGACAGGTCACACAACATCTTTTTTTTTTTTTTTGAGATGGAGTCTTGCTCTGTAGCCCAGGCTGGAGTGCAGTGGCACAATCTCAGCTCACTGCAAGCTCCGCCTCCCGGGTCCTGGTTCAAGCAATTCTCCTACCTCAGCCTCCTAAGTAGCTGGGATGACAGGCACGAGCCACCATGCCCAGCTAATTTTTTTGTGTTTTTCAGTAGCGACAGGGTTTCACCATGTTGGCCAGTCTGGTCTTGAACCCTTCACCTCATGATCCACCTGCCTCGGCCTCCCAAAGTGCTGCCACCACGCCCTGCTAATTTTTAAATATTTAGTAGAGATGGGGTTTCACCATGTTGGCCAGGATGGTCTTGAATTCCCGACCTCAGGTGATCCATCTGCCACGGCCTCCCAAAGTGCTGGGATTACAGGTGTGAGCCACCGCGCCTAGCTGTCCTGTGGGTTTCTTAAGCTATAAAATGGATACCCTAAGCCCAGCCTCACGCAGCTGTTACCTGGACCAGGCAGAACCCTGTGCTCTCAGGCTCCCGCACTGGGGGGCTGTGGTGCCCTCTTCTGTCTGAGCCAGCGTCCCCTCCTACATGGCCACAGTCCCATCAAATCCTGTGGGATTCCCTCCTGGCCTTCCCAACCTGGCTATACAGATGAATTTGTGGGGAGCATTTTTTTTAAAAGTGAAGGGGTCTCTGTCACCCAGGCTGGAGTGCAGTTGTGTGATTATGGCTCACTGCAGCCTTGACCTGGGCTCAAGCTCCTCCCACTTCAGCCTCCCAAGTAACTAGGACTAGTGGCTCGCACCGCCCTAGGAATTTAATTCAGTCATCCAGAGTGAGACTCAGAGTCATCGCCCAGGCACTGGCCAGCCCCGTGCTCTCTCCTCCAGGCACTTGGCTCCCCACTTCCACGGCTGGCCTGGGCCGGGTAGGTTTGCAGGGCTGGGCCCAGAAGGCTGTATTTCAGCAAAGCTCTCTGCCAGACTTGAAGGCGCAGCCCAGGGTAAGTGCTTGGAGACCTGTAGCACCCCTTCCAGGAGGATCTGTGAGGCGTGCTGAGACCCCAGAGGACATGGGGATGCCCGTACTGCCATGGCCTCACCCTGACGGGTAGCACTGCCTTCCTGCCAGACAGGAGAGAAACCACAAGGTGGAGCTGGGCCATGTGGAAAAGATCCCGCGTCTTCCTCGCCACGTGGGGACGGATCCCGCCTTCCTCCCCGCCACGTGGGGACGGATCCTGCCTTCCTCCCCGCCATGTGGAGATGATCTCGCCTTCCTCACCCGCCATGTGGGGATGGATCCCGCCTTCCTCCCCGCCATGTGGAGGTGATCCCGCCTTCCTCCCCGCCATGTGGAGGTGATCCCGCCTTCCTCCCCGCCATGTGGAGGTGATCCCGCCTTCCTTCCCGCCATGTGGGGATGGATCCCGCCTTCCTTCCCGCCATGTGGGGATG
>NW_016107653.1:649894-665667 GCF_001604975.1 Cebus imitator
CGCCTTCCTTCCCGCCATGTGGGGATGGATCCCGCCTTCCTTCCCGCCATGTGGGGATGGATCCCGCCTTCCTCCCCGCCATGTGGAGGTGATCCTGTCTTCCTCCCCACCTTGTGGGCCTGTCAGGGGACAGGGAGGGACAGGTAGATCCCCTCCAGGCTCCTGCCAGCCCATGAGATCCCTCAGTCTGGGGAGAGCAAGGACCTGTGTGGGATAACCCAGGCCAACGTGGCTAACTGGTAGCTGCAAGGCTGCATCTTCCCTGGGCCTGGGCCAGACGGCTCCCATCAAAGGAGAGCCTGGTGCTGGCAGAGCCTCTGACAAAGGATGTTTTGTTCACCCATTAAAATAAACACTTCCCCTGGATACTTACTCCTGGGACTTGAGTGTGATAAGGGGTGTAAGTTACTCTTTAACAGGTGACTCCATCCGGCCATCAAGCTCCTAATTTCCTGGAAGAAAGGCGTTACCACCGCCAGCCCCGGGTTAATGCGTCATTCCTACAGTGGTCATGAAGCAGCAGGGGGTGGTTGTTGCCAGGATGCTGGGCTTACCTTGCAAACTTTGCCCTGAGAACCAGAGCATGGCAGGCTACCCTCATCAGCTTTCCCCAGACCAGCAGGGAGTTGGCAGCAAAACCAGAGGCTTCGCAAGGGTTGCTTTCCTCGCTGCAGTGAGAAACACGTCTGTTTGGTCCCCACCTCCCCTGCAGCCACGTTGAAAGAACTCGGGTGACCATGGGATCCTGGCAGGGAAGAGGTGCCTAGATCGCCAGGCCGGCCCCTGGCTCCGAGGCCCAACGCACCCCCACTGCCATCGCCGTGCAAACCTGGACCTCCAGATCAGGGCTTCTGGGGGAACCATACGTGTCAACCTTTAAAGATGAAATAAAAGTGCATGAAACCGGGAGCTTTAAAAACCAAAATATGGTGAAACCCTGTCTCTACTAAAAATAAAAAAAATTAGCCAGGCATGGTGGTGCACTCCTGTAGTCCCAGCTACTTGGGAGGCTGAGGCAGGAGAATCGCTCGAACCTGGGAGGCAGAGGTTGCAGCGAGCTGAGATCGTGCCACTGCACTCCAACCTGGGTGACAGGGTGAGACTCTGTCTCAAAAAAGAAAACAAAAAACAAAAAAACACAACCAAAATATAAGGGACCCAGATGGGTGTCTCAATGCTGGAAAGAGACGATGAGCAGCGCTTCATCTCTGCTGGGAAGGGACACCCCAGACTCCTGGCCCATCATGCCGCATGGATCACAGGTGGACGCCAGGCCCCAGGGCAGCTCACACACAGGCTGGCCGGAAACCTACAGGCTGGTGCTGAAGATGAGCCGGGCCAGTCGGATGTCCCACACAGCATCATGACGTGCTCCTCGTCAGGAGGAGCAGAGCGGCGCTCCAGGAAGCAGGCGCAGGAAGGACAGCGGACAGCTGGGAAGTGAGTCCAGGAGGCCCAGGGCGACACAGAGCCAGGGTCTCCTAGGTCCACTCTGTGTTCGGGACCAGCCACAGTTCTGGGACCCAGGAGGCCTCGGGCCCACAGTGCCTTCTCGGGTCCCCCCAGGATATGCGTCCTTCCGGGGCCGACGCGGGCAGGCCTCAGCTTCTTTGACTCCCCGGTGAGAACATCTCAGAACAGACATCTGTGGATACTGGAGTCTGTCTGCCTGCTGGGCTCCAGGCTGCCGCAGTTCACTGGCTGGGAAGTAAGGAGCGGAGCTGGGGCTGTCACTTGCATGAGGCGAGGGTGGGCCTGGGTGGTGAGTGTAGAATTGGTCAGACACTCACCTTGCCATGAACTTAGGTCAACTGGTGTTGGCTCAACTGCTGGGCACGCTGGGTCTGAGGGATGCGTGAGCAGGTGGGGAAAGGTGGGCATAAGCCTGGCTCCTAAAGACAGTGGCAACCTGCCAAGGGCGCCGGTGAGTGTGGCACAGCTTTGGCGGGAAATGCCACTGGGAGGGTGGCCAGCAGTGATAGCAGCTACCTCCTGGTTTGGTATCTGTGTATGTATGTATACTTAGCATGCACTGGAGATCGGAGGACAGTCCCTCCACTCCTGGAGAGAGGGGAGCATGGGGAGAAAGGCAGGATCTCTGAGGCCCAGCTTGATGCTCAGCTCAGGGCAGGAAAATAGAGGGGAAGCCCAGCCTCTTTGCCTGACACACAGGATGGAGAGGTGGAGGCTGAGTCCTGTGTCCAGGTCTACCAGAAATTGAGCTTAGGCCATGACCGACTGCTCCCCCAGGCACAGGTAGGTGTGGCTACTTGAATGCACACAGCCAGCATCAGGAGTGGTGTACCATGGGCGCACAGCTGGGCCTCGCCTGCTGCAGTAGGGTGGCAGGGCGGCAGGGGAGGGGAAGGCAGGGCGGCAGGGGAGGGGAAGGCAGGGCGGCAGGGGAGGGGAAGGCAGGGCGGCAGGGGAGGGGAAGGGAGGCGAGCTCCAGCTATGTGGCCTCGCTCTGCAGCTGCTCTCCTCATGACACTCAGAAGCTGGGTCATGGGGGCTTCTCTTTTGCAGGCGGGTGCACGCTGTGCTGTATTTGGAGGAGAACTCTGCTTTGCTGACTGGGCACAAGTGTGGGTGTTCAGGTCCTTGCAGTAGGCCCTGCTCCAGGCCTCCTTCCACGGCAGGCTCTTCCAGGTCGGTTGGCCTGCTCTTGAGTGGGCATCAGAATCTCCTGGAGGGCTCCTAAACACAGAGCCCCGTGCCCTATCCTGGAGGGCCCAAAGCAGGCCTCGGCTGGGGCCCAAGAATCTGCGTTTATAACTGGTTCCTAGATGCTGCTGCCGTGGGCCCAGGAAACCCCTTTGAGAACCGCCGCCACGGGCCATCTCGGTTAGAATTTGATTTCAGACGTTCGCCCCTGCAGTTGCTTTCAGACGGGAAGGCGCCTTCTCAAGCACAAGTGAAACAACTCTCTCCACCTACTGGTGTTCTGGTGCTTGGGCTGGGGGGAAGGGTCTGTGTGTGACGGCAGAGCCCCTCAATTCCTCTGGGTGGGGTGGGGAGATGGCCTGGCAGTACCTGTGGCTGGGGGCAGAGCTATCCTGTGGGCCTGGGGCGCCCGCCTGGGTGGTGAGACACGCTGGCACAGGCTCCGTGCTGGCAGCGCCTTGGCACAGGGGCAGACTTGAGAGCCGCTTGGGCTGGCATGGGAGGCCACAGGTGCTGGCTTCCCTGGAAAAGCTACTCAGTTTTGGGACCAGAGAGGAGATGCGAACATAAGCCTTCACCTTCACCCCTTTCCGAAAGCGAGAAAGCCTGAATCTCAACAGCAGAGCGTCTCCGTCAGTCCCACGGTTGTCCTCAGCCGGGGCAGAGCCTCAGCCAGCCAGGACAGGCAGCTCCTCGTGTGGCTCCCTGTGGTCCCCACAGTAGGCCCTTTATGGGGCAGGGTGACGGGCGTCCCACCAGTCTCCTGATCCTTCAGGACACGGGTGGCCCATTGTGGTGTTCCCGCAGTTTTGGGATATCAAGTCACCTGAAAGCAGGGGATGTGAAGAGCACAGTGGGAGGTGTGGCAGGGTAGCCACCCGGGATACCTCCGTGCTGCCCACGTCTGTCCACGTGCGGATCGTGCTCAGGTGGCTCACTGGGGGGTGTGGAGGCCAGCAGGCTTCTCAGTGCTTATGGAAACAGGAGAGAAGCAGGACCCGGGGTTCAGCCCAGGTTCCGCTGGGGCTTGCAGCAGCTGGATCCCAGAGCGTGCCTGGCAGTCCATGGTCACAGGCTGCAACGGACCACATGAGCCTTCAGCACTTTTTTATTTGAGAAAGGGTCTTACTCTGATGCCCAAGTTGGAGTACATGGCGCCCTCATAGCTCACCGCAGCCTTTAACTCTTGGTTGGGCTCAAGCGATCCTCCCACCTCAGCCTCCTGAGTAACTAAAATTACAAGCACGTGCCACTGTGTCATTAAAATTTTTTTTTTTTTTTACTCCAGCTTTCTCCTGAAAAAAGTAAATAAAATTTTTGAAAAGAAGAAAAGAAAAATTTTTTTTTAGTGATAAGCTCTCACTTTGTTGCCCAGGTTGGGCTGGAACTCCTGGGCTTAGGTGATCCACCTCAAGGTCCGAAAGTGTTGGGATTACAGGCATGGGCTACCCATTCCTGGATGAAATTCTTTTTTTTTTTTTTTTTTGAGGCGGAGTCTCACTGTGTTGCCTAGGCAGGAATAGTGTGCGTGATCTCAGCTAGTGGTGCAATCTCAGCTCACTGCAGCCTCTGCCTCCCAGGTTCAAGCAATTCTCCTGCTTCAGCCTCCTGAGTAGCTGGGATTACAGGCATGTGCCACCATGCCTGGCTAATTCTGTAATTTTTTTTGAGATGGAGTCCCACTCTATTGCCAGGCTGGAGTGCAGTGGTGTGATCTCAGCTCACTGCCACCTCCGCCTCCCCGGCTCAAGCAATTCTCCTGCCTCAGCCTCCTGAGTAGTTGGGACTACAGGCGCGTGCCACTACCCCCAGCTAATTTGTGTATTTTTCGTAGAGATGGAGTTCCACCATGTTGGCCAGGATGGTCTCGATCTCTTGACCTCGTGATCTGCTGGCCTTGGCCTCCTAAAGTGTTGGGACTACAGACGTGAGCCACTGAACCCAGCCCTAATTTTGTATTCTTCTTAGTAGAGATGGGATGTTGGTCAGGCTGGTCTCGAACTCTTGACCTCAGGTAATCCATCTGCCTCAGCCTCCCAAAGTGCTGGGATTACAGGCGTGAGCCACCGTTCCTGGCTGAAATTCTTCTTTCAACCAAGAAAGATGTGTAATGAGCTTTGTGACCCCAGAAAGGCATGTGCAGAGTGTGGCTGAGAGTGGCAGGTATGGGTCCCAGGTGAGAGAGAGAGGCTAAAGAGGAGCTGTTCAATACGGGGTAGGCACTTAGGAAGAGCCAGAGATTCCTGGGCTTGCCGCACCAGCATCTCAGCGTGTTTGGAAAGAAGGGGCCTCACGGTGACTCCCTTTCGGATGCTTTGGGTTGAACCCATTTTTCCTCCCGCAGCCAGAACTCTCGCTCGCAGGTGCGCTGGCGCGCTGTCCAGCAGGGGGCGCTCTTCCCAGGCCGCTTCCCCGCGGAGCCCTCGCTGTCCGGTGCAAGTGGGAGCCGCGCCCCCTCCCGCACCGAGACCTCGGGAAATCCTGACTTGGAACACTCGAAGTTCGCACATGCGAGTCGCGCTTGTCTGTTGTATTCTGAGTATGTTATGCTTCCAATCGATCCTAAGTGAAGTCTACTTTGAATTCAACCAGTGAATGTAATGAAACCTCAGTCATTGAACTGCAGAGAAAGCAAGTTTGAGTTATGTGAAACTAAGTGATCAATTATTTTATTTCATTTTAAATTTTATTATTATTTTTTTGCGACAGAGTCTCCCTCTGTCGCCCAGGATGGGGTGCAGTGGCGGGATCTCGGGTCACTGCAACCTCTACTTCCTGGGTTCAAGCGATTCTCCTGCCTCAGCCTCCCGAGTAGCTGGGATTACAGGTGCCCGCCACTATGCCCAGATAATATTTGTGTTTTTAGTAGAGATGGGGTTTCACCATGTTGGGCAGGTTGCTCTCGAACTCCTGACCTCAGGTGATCCACCCACCTTGGCCTCCCAAAGTGCTGGGATTACAGGTGTGAGCCACCACACCCAGTCTGATAAATTATTTTAAAATAAAGCTTATTGATAACTCATTTAATTCTTAACTTTATGAAGAAGGCTTCTTTATCTTCTTTTGCTGCTTGCAAGTTCACACAGTATCTCAAGCCTGGATTACTGGCAAGAATGATGTATAATTACCACCTCACTTATTCACCTGTAGGTCAGTATTTCTAAATGCTTATGGGTACTTATGGGTTACGACTCCTCAAATATATTATTATTATTATTTGAGATGGAGTCTTGCTCTGTCGCCCAGGCTGGAGAGCAAGTGGCATAATCTCCACTTACTGCAACCTCCGCCTCCCGGGTTCAAGTGATTCTCCTGCCTCATCCTCCTGAGTAGCTGGGATATAGGCGTGCATCACCACATCTGGCTAATTTTTGTATTTTTAGTAGAGATGCGTTTTCGCCATATTGGGCAGGCTGGCCTCAAACTCCTGACCTCAGGTGGTCTGCCTGCCTTCGCCTCCCAGAGTGCTGGGATTACAGGAGTGAGCCACTGCACCTGCCCAGGACTCCTCAAATATTTTAATATTACTCTTGCATATTTTCTTAAATGGCACTAAATTTCCCCATCTGCGAAGAAACTATTTGCTCAAATAAAGGGGTAAATTTCAGCACAGGCACTCTGAGAATTATCACTGGTTTCGAGACAGGATTTAATATATCATATTGGATACTTTTCATTTATTGAAAAACTAGGTCTTTATTTTTTGAAGGTTAGACTAGATTTTTTGTTTGTTTGTTTTGAGACAGGGTCTCACTATGTCTCCCAGGCTGGAGTGCAGTGGTGTGATCATAGCTCACTGCAGCCTCAACCTTCTGGGCTCAAGAAATCTCCCTGCCTCAGCCTCCCAAAGTGCTGGGATTACAGGCATGAACCACCGCGCTTAGCCAGCATAGAATTTTTAGAAATTTTTTTATAGCTTTACTGAAGTATAAAGTCTCCACATATTATGTATACATAATATGGAGGTTATTGATAAGTTTCACATTAATTGCACAATTATATATATATATATACACACACACACACACACACACACACAGTCAAACCATCACCACAATTATAAAATGAAGAGATCCATCACTCCCCAAAGTTTCCTCCTGCCTTTTTGTAAACGGTCTCTCCTCCTCCGTCTCTGCTGTGTTTCCCTTAAATGAGCTCAGGAGTTCAAGACCAGACAGCATCTCTCTCATTCCTGACATTGATTGTATCTTCTTCCTTTATTTTTTCTCCATCAGTCTGGCTAGTGGTTTACCCATTTTATTGATGTTCTCAAAGAACCAGCTTTTGGTTTCATTGATCTTTCTCCATTGTTTTTCTGTTTGTCATTTCATTTTTTTTTTAAGGTGGGGTCCTGCAGCTGGGCACGGTGGCTCACGCCTGTAATCCCAGCACTTTGGTAGGCCGAGGCAGGTGGATCGCAAGGTCAGGAGATCGAGACCATCCTGGCTACACAGCGAAACCCCGTCTCTACTAAAAATATAAAAAATTAGCCGGGCGTAGTGGCACGTGCCTGTAATCCCAGCTACTTGGGAGGCAGGGGCAGGAGAATCGCTTGAACCCGGGGGTGGAGGTTGCAGTGAGCCGAGATCGTACCATTGCACTCCAGCCTGGGCAACAGGAGCAAAACCTCATCTCAAACAAACAAACAAAACAAACAAACAAACAAAAAAGATGGCGTTCTGTTATGTTACCAAGGGTGGTCTTGAATTCCTGAGTTCAAGCAGTCTTTCTACCTCAGCCTGCTGAGTCTGGGATTGTAGGCACATGCCAGTGTGCCTGGCTCTCTGTTTTCTATTCCATTGAAACATCTAATTTCTTCTCTTTCCCATCTTTGGCTTGGGAAACATTTGCTCTTTTCTTTGTAGTTTCTTATGTCTCATATCTGGTCCACCTAACAGTTTTATTTCTGTTAGTGAACCCCGTGGAGTCAGTTAAGCATCAGTATCTTGGAGTTCGGTTATGGGAGACTCGTTGCTTCCAGACTGATTAGCTCTGGAGGACAGGCTAAATCAGATTTCTGCCCTGGCGATGGAAAGAGCTAGCAGGTTCCTGGACCACAGTAGCTGCACTGAGCGTGGTCCTTCCCTCTGGCCTGGCCAGGGAGTCAGAAACCATTCTCTCATTTCCTTGTCATTAGTAATAGAGTAATTGGTAAAATAGTCACTAAAGATATCCCTTATTCTATTTTACCAAGAGCTAGGAAATTACTTTTTAATTGGCATCTTTATTTAATTAAATTCATTAAAATATATGAGTACCTACTATAAATGCCTACTGTAAGTTTGTTAGATATCAGGTTTCCAAGAGATAAATTCATGTCCTTTACATAAATCTGCAATTTATCATCTATCATCCAACAATTGCCTCCATAGTTCACTTTATTTTTGGATGATGCAATTTAGGTTCATTACAAATCCATGAGCTATAGAATTATAGAGCTGAGAGAGACTCTGGAGGCCTTAATTTAGAGATGGGAAAGCCAAGGCCCAGAGAAGTTGCAGAGTTTGCCTGAGGCCACACAGGCAATGAGCAGTAGCTCCAGCTGGAACCTGAATCCAAGCTGTCTGAATGATCTACGGTACAGGGGCACACAGGCGGTGCACAGATAAGGCATTTGCAGAATGATCTGCGGTGCGGGGGCTAACAGGCCGTGCGCAGGTAAGGCATTTGCGGAATGATCTGCGGTGCAGGGGCACACAGGCCGTGCGCAGATAAGGGGGAATGATCTGCGGTGCAGGGGCGCACAGGCCGTGCACAGATAAGGCATTTGTGGAAATTTTTTTTTTTTTTTTTGAGTTTTGCTCCTGTTGCCCAGGCTGGAGTGCAATGGCACCATCTTGGCTCACAGCAACTTCCACCTCCCGGGTTCAAGCGATTCTCCTGCTTCAGTCTCCTGAATAGCTGGGATCATAGGCCTGCACCACCACGACTGGCTAATTTTGTATTTTTAGTAGAGATGGGATTTCTACTAAACTGTTTGGTCAGGCTGGTCTTGAAATCGCGACCTCAGGGATCCACCTGCCTTGGCCTCCCAAAGTGCTGAGATTACAAATGTGAGCAACTGTGCCTGGTTCAGAATTTTTTTTTTTTTTTGAGACAGTCTGTCACCCAGGCTGGAGTGCAGCCTGGTGGGGTGCGCTGGATCATGCCTATAATCCCAGCACTTTGGGAGAGTGAGGCAACTGCAGTGAGCCCTGACAGTGCCACTGCACTCCAGCCTGGGCAGCAAAGCAAGACTCTGTCTCTAAAGGGAAAAAAAGGGGGGCTGGGCATGGTGGCTCAGGCCTGAAATCCCAGCACTTTGGGAGGCTGCGGTGGGCGGATCACGAGGGCAGGAGCTCAAGACCAGACTAGCCAACATGGTGAAACCCCGTCTCTACTAAAAATTACAAAAAATTAGCTGGGCATGGTGTCTCATGCCTGTAATCCCAGCTACTTGGGAGGCTGGGGTAGGAGAATTGCTTGAACTGGGACCTGGGAGGCAGAGGTTGCAATGAGCTGAGATCACGCCACTGCACACCAGCCTGGGCTACCGAGTGAGACTCCATCTCAAAAAAAGAAAAAGAAAAAAAAGGTTTGCCAGGTGCAGTGGCTCATGTCTGTAATCTCAGGACTTTGGGAGGCCGAGGCTGGTGGACTATTTGAGGTCAGGAGTTCGAGAGCAGCCTGACCAACATGGCGAAACCTCATCTCTACTAAAAATACAAAATTAGCCACATGTAGTGGCGCATGCCTGTAATCCCAGCTACTTGGGAGGCTGAGGAAGGAGAATTACTAGAAACTGGGTGGCGGAGGTTGCAGTGAGCCGAGATCACACCATTGCAGTCCAGCCTGGGCAACAAAAGCAAAACTCCATCTCAAAAAAAAAAAAAATAAATAAAGGTTACTTCCTTTGACAGTTAAAAAAAAATTGCCACAATATCAAACCCTTAGTAAAACTGTCCCCAAAGACTGCGACTCTTGGAAACACTTTTTACCTGGCATAATAAAACCAGAATGATACTCTGTGTGCCTTTTACTTGAGGTTTATTATGATTTTAAAAATGTCAGTATTCCTCTTTTACCACTCCTAATTTTCATTCGGTCTGCAAACACTTGTAATATTCCAGCTCCAACATCATGACCTAATTAATAGTTTTTACTGAGGTGGGAGCAGCATCGTTTACTTCCTGTTGATGGACACTGTCCCTGGCACAGCACACGTTCCACAAAGTTCAGGAAGCGTGCCAACCACGGAGACCCCGACCTTCTTCCCCATGCCTTGCGTTTGGTGTCAGCGGCAGTGGTAGAAGCAGTGCCAGGGAGGCCAGTGCTAGCCGCTGCTTTCTCCTGGGGAGGGAGGGTGAAGTCTATGGGAGTCTGCAGCCTCCTCTCAGAGACGTCCCCGGAGTGCAGTTGTCAGGCTGGAGTTGGTGGGCTTTGGTGAACTGCTTTGGGTGCACGAACTGCTCGGGGTTAGACATGGCTAGCAGTGAATAACTCCCTCTCTGAAATACACTCTTTCCCACTTTGTGAAACACCCCTCCTCCGGATGCTGGAGCAAGGATGTCACATCAAACTCTGCCTGCTGCCTGCTGTAATTTGGTTCTGAAATCCCAAGGAGCTACCAGGGCAGTGACTGTAGCTCAAGAGGTTGCCATGTTACCCAGCAGTGGGCCCGCTGTCTGACACTCATAGAAGCCAACACTAGGGCACTGGCTTTTGACAAAAGAAAAAGCTTTACTGAGAATGGACTGCAAGGAGACAGGAGGCAACACTTAATTCTGCCTCCCTCAGCTGGGGGTGGGTCCGGCTTTTGTGGCACTCCTAGTAGGTCCCAGGTGATGCCAGCATAGGTGGCTGGCCAGTTTCTGGGAAGGACGAGAAGGTGGAAGTGTTTCCCATTGGGCACACCTGGGCAATTCTGGCTCTGTGTCAGCTTAGTAACTTCAGCATTGGTTAACTGGCTTGAGCTGGTAATGCCAAGGCTGAGGTTCACTCCTGGAACTCTGAGCTGCCTAAACCTTCAGCTCTTCTTTTGATGGCTTCTGAGACACCCAAATACCAAATGCTCACATTTGGTTTTTTAATTATTCAACTTTTGTTTTCTTTCTTTGAGATGGAGTCTCTCTCTGCTGCCCAGACTAGAGTGCAATGGTGCTATCTCAGCTCACTGCAACCCTCTGCCTCCTGCGTTCAAGCGATTCTCATGCTTCAGCATCCCGAGTAGCTGAGATTACAGGTGTATGCCACCACGTCCGGTTAGTTTTTGTATTTTTAGTAGAGACAGGGTTTTGCCATGTTGGCCAGGCTGGCCTTGAACCCCTGACCTCAGGTGATCCACCCACCTCGGCCTCCCAAAGTGCTGGGATTACAGGCGTGAGCCACCACGCTCGGCCTGCACTTGCATTTCTAAAACCAAAGACATTTTCTTTAATAACTGCGATACCATCGGTGATGATCACCTAATAAAATTAACAATTCAACATTACTTAATGCCCAGCCCATGTTCAAGTTTCCCTGTATGTGCCAGCAATGCCTACAGGTGGCTGGTTTGTCTGAAGGATGGAGGCCAGGGCCATGCTCAGAGGCTGTTGAGCAGACGCTGGGCTTGCCCGCCGGCCCGTGTGCAGCGAGGCAGGATGACGGCACCCATCAGGCGGTTCCCAACAGCACAGACGTTCAGTCCTGTGCCTGCCAAGCATGGCACTGTGTGTTTGCAGGTCCGCTCTGTAGACTCTGTGTTCAGGGAGTGAAGGAGTCTGTGCTAACCACCACTGCATCCCCGATGGTGATGCACGCCCAGCACAGGGGAAGGAGCTGTCCGAAGCTGGGCTGTAGTCGCAGTCCCGATTCTGAAGCGGGTCAGGTTTTCAGCCCTGGTCTACCAGTTAACTAGTTGGTTTGTTAACCAGGTAGTTATCCTCTAATACAAACTACTTATCCTGTCTGGGCCTCCATTTCTTCATCTGCGAAGTGGGGTGATGGCATGAGCTCACAGAATACTGTGCAGATAAATATGAAGCAGAGCCCGGCCTGGTACCCCAGAACTCTTTATCTGGTACCTCTACAGAGACACACCCCGTTAAGGATGGCAGGAAGCACACCCTCCGAAGCCTCCGGCTGGGGTGTGTGCACTCCTGGGATACACGGTGACAAGCAGGAAGAAACACCATGCCTCCCCGAGAGGCTCACTTAAGGAGATCACAGGGTTTACAATGACACCTTCAGCTGCTGGGAGCCACATTCTCTCCTCCCAGCCTTGGGGGCTACTCTGTAGTACACTTTGTAAAGCACTGCATTAAGTCAGAGGAGAATGTGGAGGCTTTGGGATAAGAAGCCTCTGGGATTCCTTCCTGAAGTGGCTGTCCCCTGTGTGCTCCCGGGGCTCACTGTGCGTACCTCTTACCCACTGGCACCGCCCCCCGAAATGCTCCTTTAAACAGGTCCCTGGGGCCCCGTGCTCCATGCCCACAGGGAAGCCCAGGTGACATCCTCTGGCTCCACCTACAGGCTGCCTTTGGGATAAGACCTGGTTGTTTCCAAAACCCTGAGGATTCAGTGTGTAAGTGGGTTCTGGGATAGCAAATACAATTCTTTTTTTTTTTTTTCCTTTTTGAGATGGTCTTGCTTTGTTGCTCATGCTGGAATGCAGTCTTGACCTCCTAAGCTCAAGCAATCCTCCTGCATCAGCCTCCCCAGCAGCTGGATTACAGGCGCACACCACCCTGTCTAATTTTTGTATTTTTTGTAGAGATGGGGTTTCACCATGTTGCCCAGGCTGATCTCAAACTCCTGCCTGCCTCAGCCTCCCAAAGTGCAGGTGTGAGCCACCGTGCCCAGCCTACCCTGGTAATTTGTCAAAGGAACCCTTAAGTGGTAAAGGGAGAAGAGGAACGGCCCAGCCTTTGTGGGGTAGCCCTTCCGGGTCAGACACATCAACGTCTGCTCCTGCCTGTCCTCACCTCCCTCTGAACGAGACTGCAGGCTCCTGGGGTGCAAGCCCCAGCCCCAGTGCTTGCTAATTGCAACATCTTTGGCGTGTTTCTGCCTCTCAGCCTGTTTCCTGTTCTGAAAGTCAAGGCCTGTACTGATGCCTCACTAAGGTGGACTAAATGTGCTAAGACTTGTGACACAGGGCTGGAGCCTGGGGCCGAGGGTACGAGGGCTGTGGTAGGACAGGCCTGGGCTCTTTGTGTCATTAGAAATTCTCCAACGGGGTTCCTGGTATCCACATGTCCTGGACAGCTGTTAGACATACGAGTTCTCAGGCTCCTTCCTAGAGCAGTGCAGTCAGAAGCACAGGGGCCCAGCCGGCTGCAGCATGGCCTTCCAGGTGATTCTAATGCATCCTCAAGCCTGAACAGCTGGGCAGATGGATAATTTTAAAGGCAGGGACTTTCTGTAACATAGCAGATTCATTTTCTGGAGGCAGAAGAGAACCAAATGCGTTAGCAGGAAGAATGCGATTCCTGTGTTAGAACCAAACCCTCTGAATCTCACACGACCTGACGCTGACTTCCACTGATGCTGTGTAATGCTTTCCTGCACACTTCTCACAGTCCAACAATGCTGAGGCTGTTGGAGAAAGACATGGCAGGTTTTGGTTGTCTTATGAAAGCTCAGAGAGATCCCAGTCATCTGCTGGGCACCTACCATGGGCCAGACCTAAAGACGTCAAATGCCACACAGATGAGAAACAGGATGGTCTCAGGAGGACAGGACACCCAGGGTGCAGCCATCATCCCCATTCCACAGCTGTTCCCCTGCCCACCCGCGAGTGCCAGACTGAAAACCGAACCCACCTTTACCCCCATGCTTGCTGCTTCAGAATCTTTTTAGCACACAGTTTTACGGATCGTGGTAATTGTCTTAGATGGAGATAAACATTATGCAGTATGCGTTTGATTTTAGCCTAACTAGAATCAATGGGCTTTATTTTTTTCAACTGGCCTTATTATGTACTTGGCCTTGTGATTATTTCCTGATGCATTTTTCTCCTAGAGCTCATAATTTCAACTATGTCATCGAATGCTACCTTATTTCTAAAACATTTCATAGTTTAAATCTTTCTCTTATTTATCCTCCTAACTGTAAGTTAGCGCTTACATAATTAACATCTCCATTTTCCAAATAAGAAAACAGAGACTCAGAGAGGTCACAAGTAGCAGGATCAAGTTTAATACACGTTTATTGAGCAGTGCCTGGATCCTGATCACCAGCTCCTGTGACAACTGAGATAATGATTTTATAATGACGGGTGGCTCAGTGAGACTCTGACTGCATCTGCTGCATGACAAATGATCTACAAAGAGTATGCCTGGCACACTGGAGTGGCTGGGCGGGGAACGCAGTGAAAGCAGTACCAGGTAGCAGAGCATCTCACAGATCCATTTATTCATGCCATGAAGTAAATGGTACTCATACAAGTGTACAGTGATGGTCCACGTGCCCCATCTAACACTGCTTGCTCAAATTTACAGGCAGACTGATGTTTTCTTTCACAGGTACTCCAAGTAAGCTGGTTAATGATGATCATGAGCAGACGCTGCAGCTTTTGAAAGAGATGCATACATAAATACAATTTAAGAAGGAAGGAACAAGTAGGATGTAATTTATTATACAAGTATCAAAAAAAGTTGATTAACAGTCCAAAAGTACAGATGACACCCTGCAATAGTATTAAAAAGTAGGATTATTTCTATATGGAACACCCAGTGTGCCTAAGGGTTCACGTAATGACAGCAGACCGGCAGCCACCCACAGCACTAAGAAGACAGGGCAGGGAAACACCTCTTCCTCAAACTCAGGTAGCCAGTCCTGGGTTTGTGCAACACTCAAATGGCTACAGTTTCATTGGCACTAGGGCATAAATTTCTAAGATGCTTTCTTTCAAAATACATTTAAGGCCAGGTGCGGTGGCTCACACCTGTAATCCCAGTACTATGGGAGGCCAAGGCGATCACCTGAGGTCAGGAGTTCGAGACCAGCCTGGCCAACATGGTGAAACCCCATCTCAATTAAAAATACAAAAATTAGCCAGGTATGGTGGTGGATGCCTGTAATCCCAGCTACTTGGGAGGCTGAGGCAGGGGAATCGCTTGAACCCAGAAGGCAGAGGTTGCAGTGAAGGAGGGAACTTCTAGGACAGCACACTGGCACGGCTCACTTGTGCTTCCCTGCTGGTGATGTTGACTACCTCTAGTTAACAATTCATTCCTCTATTACTCCCAGAAGTTTTACTTGATCCACCTGACTATAAAAAACAGAAATTCTTATCCTTCAGGCATTAAAAAAAGCAGAAATTCAGAATTCTCTTTTCCAGCATGCATAGCAAACTTCAAGTTGTGAAGCATTTCGACTGCATCTTACATGCTTACTGAACCATGTATCAATTTCAATTCAGAACAATGATATACCTTGTCCTGAAAAGACATGGGGTTTTCCATTCCCAACCATTTTAAGAAGCAAAAACTTACCTTTCGCAGCCTTCTTTCTTTTATCTAAAATAAAAGGAAGGAAAAAAATCAGTCATATCAATGCTTCACAAAAATACCTTTGTCAAAACTAACATTTAGCTGAAGGCATCATAGCTTAGGTAAAGCAATTATAGGAAGCTTTCAGAAAGTATGTCTCATAGCCAAGAAATGGTAAAATTCCTACCAAAGATGTTCTAGGAACAGCTAAGAGCCCTTTCAAAGTTGCAGGGCTCCTTACCCTCTACAATGTCCTAAACTCCAGTCTTGCAGCATAAAGTTTTCTTTCTTTCATCTTTGTAATCAATGGCTTAGTTACATGTGATTGGGCCGCACTGCTCTGTGCTACTGAGAACCAAGTGGTTCTTTCTTCCTTCTAAATTTTATTACACATAAATTTCAAATATTCAGAACAGTTGAAAGGGTGCAATGAAATACCACATACCATGAAACCATACCTTAAATATTTAAGCCTTCATCTCTTAAAACGAATACCAGTTTCACACCTAAGAAAACTCACAATTCTCTGATATTAAAGTCTTGTTCAAATTTCCCCAATTGGCCCAGGTGTTGTGACTCACGCTTGTAATTCCAGCACTTTGGGAAGCCAAGACTGGAGGATTGTTTGAGCCCATGAGTTTCAGACCAGCCTGG
>NW_016107653.1:665891-668782 GCF_001604975.1 Cebus imitator
AAAAAGAGGTAAAAAAAATTCCCATTGTCCCCAAAAGTCTTTTACAGCTGACACGTACTCCCTGTGTTTTTACAAAGGACTGCAGATAGTTCTGATGTTCATACCTAGTTAAGACCCATAGTTCCTTTACAATGTGAATTGTAATTCTTTTTGAAAATACTTTTCTTCCTGACCTCAAAAAAAATCAAACATAAAGAAACGTACCGGCGGCATGGAGTTTATAAACGATGAAGCCCATCAGCCCCATTCCTACCCAAATCTCCTGGTAAACTTCAGTATAGTAGGGTTTCAAGGGGAGCCACATATTTTTAATAAAATTTTGAAGCATCTGAAAATGAACATAGGGATTAGAAATTAAAATGATTATTGTTCTAAAGCTAACTGGTAAGAGATTTTAATTTGTTAAGTTCAACCCTATTTCCCACAATTACCCAACAGGGAGCCTTGCCTGTGCTAGGCCTGTTCTGCACTCACACTTTTTTTTTTTTTTTTTTTGAGACGGAATCTTGTTCTTGTTGCTCAGGCTGGATTGCAAGGGCATGACCTCAGCTCACTGCAACCTCCTCCGCCTCTGGGGTTCAAGTGATTCTCCTGCCTCAGCCTCCCAAGTAGCTGGGATTACAGGCGCCCACCACCACGCCCAGATAATTTTTTGTATTTTTAGTAGTGATGGGGTTTCACTATGTTGGTCAGGCTAGCACGAACTCCTGACCTCAGGCGATCCACCCATCTCGGCCTCCCAAAGTACTGGGATTACAGGCATGAGCCACCACACCTGGCCCTTTTTTTTTTTTAGACAGAGTTTCACTCTTGTTGCGCTGGCTGGAGTGCAATGGTGCAATCTTGGCTCACTGCAACCTCTGACTCCCGGATTCAAGGGATTCTCCTACTTCAGCCTCCTGAGTAGCTGGGATTACAGGCATATGCCACCATGCCTAGCTAATTTTGTATTTTTAGTAGAGATGGGGTTTCTTCATGTTAGTCAGGCTGGTCTCGAACTCCCGACCTTAGATGATCCGCCCGCCTTGGCCTCTCAAAATGCTGGGATTATAGGCATGAGCCACTGTGCCTGGCTCTTTAACAGCATTTTAAAGTGTTCTACATACTTATTTCCTACACTGCTTCCCACCCCTATAAAGTGGGCACTTGGAAAAAGCCGCCCACAATCCTGTAGGAGGTTGGCAGGACTGCCCACACCGAATCTGTATGCCATGCTCCGATGACGAGGACCTGCCTCCAACACCACTTTCCTGTCCTTCCCTATGAGCGGACTTATTTAGGCAAGGACAGTGGTGAAGACTGGCCCAAGGTGTGATCTTGCAGGATGTGACTGTGTCCTTCTCCTGGAACACCTTGCAGATATGTCCGTCCTCAAATTTCCTGTCCTTACTCTGTCCTCGAATGCTCTGATAAATTGTGAGTTTCCAAGAAACCAAGAGCCCTGCTTTGAGAATGTGCCACAGATGATCCAAACAAAACCCAGAGGAGGTTTCCGGAGGCCCCACACTAGAAGAGTTCAGAGGCATGGAGTGAATCCCTCATCTCTCGGCAACGACTAGGAAGGAGGCACTGCACAGGACCAGTGGGTTTGGAAGCTTGGGAATCCTGGGCTCCAACATCAGCTCTGCCTGCGCAGCTCTCAACTGTGGGCCAAGTCCCTTTCGCCATTATTTCGGAGGTTTCTTATTCTGTGAAACATGGATACCTCCACTTGCCTCCACAGGGCTCTCAATGCAATTCAAGGAGGAACCTAATGGACCCAGCCTAGTGCCTAGTATGGAATAAAAATTCAAAGAATGGGCCAGGCACGGTGGCTCACGCCTGTAATCCCAGCACTTTGGGAGGCCGAGGCAGGCAGATCATGAGGTCATTATATGAGACCATCCCGGCTATGGTGAAACCCCGGCTCTACTAAAATACAAAAAATTAGCCAGGTGTGGTGGCGTGTGCCAGTTACTCAGTAAGTTGAGGCAGGGGCATTGCTTGAACCTGGGAGATGGAGGTTGCAGTGAGCTGAGATCATGCCACTGCACTCCAAATGGAGCAAGACTCTGTCTCAAAAAAAAAAAAAAAAAAATTCAGAAAACAAACGGACTGGGCATGGTGGCTCCTGCCTGTAATTCCAGCACTTTGGGAGGCTGAGGCAGGCAGGTCTCTTGAGGTCAGGAGTTCAAGACCAGCCTGGACAACATGGTGAAACATCATCTCTACTAAAAATACAAATATTACCTGGGCGTGGTGGTGTGTGTCTGTAATTTCAGTTACTGGGGAGGCTGAGACAGGAGAATCGCTTGAACCCAGGAGGCGGAGGTTGCAGTGAGCAGAGATCACGCCACTGCACCCCTGCACTACAGCCTGGGCAACAAATCGAGATTCTCTCTCAAAAAATTCAGTGAATGATCACAGCAGTAACAGAATTGCTATAAATATACAGTTGATGGCTATAATTAACACTAAGCCACTGAGGTTCTAACAGAAGGAAGACTTAAGATGCCCTCATTTAGGCCAGGGAGGGGCTTTGGACAGAGCAAGGTCAGATGAGGGTCTAAAAGGAAAAGGGCAAAGTAAACTGGGAGAGTGCGATGGCTACGGTAAGAAGGGACTAAAGAGGCTGGGTGCAGTGGCTCACACCTGTAATCCCAGCACTTTGGGAGGCTGAGGTGGGCGAATCACCAGGTCGAGAGATCGAGACCACCCTGGCCAACATGGTGAAACTCTACCTCTACTAAAAATACAAAAATTAGCTGGGCGTGGTGGCATGTACCTGCAATCCCAGCTACTTGGGAGGCTGAGACAGGAGAATCACTTGAACCCGCGAGGCGGAGGCTGCAGTGAGCTGAGATCGTGCCATTGCACTCCAGCCTGGCGACAGAGTGAGACTCCGTCTCAAA
>NW_016107653.1:669134-672581 GCF_001604975.1 Cebus imitator
AAAGAGAAAAAAAAGAGAAGGGACTAAAGAAACTGAGTCATCCTGATATTTTGCTCAGGGCCCAGGCATCCTGGTATGGTCTCCTTACAAAATTTCCCTTGGTCCCCAATACAACAGGGGCCCTGCTATACAGTAGACTACCTTTCCCCCTCCTTCCCTTTGACTTTAGTTGCCATATTTGCCTGGACAAGTGACATGTTCCCAATACGGAATAAAATGAGGGCCCCGCCTGTCTCCACCTGAGTCCATTCTGTCCAGGCATATTTCCTAGCTCTGTCAGTTTTACAGCATCAGACCTTTTAAAACTCCATCCTATTCATAGGTCAAACGGGTGTCTATTGTATCCATCTAAACCTGCAAAGTTCTGGCACATTACATTAAGGGCAAACTATTACCTGACCTTACACTGGAAACGGGAAACGTCTGACCCGCGAGTTCCATACAGTTTCAATCATCAACATATGATCTCGTCTCAGTTTCCCTGCCGCCTCACCCAAGTCCTTCTCACCTACAACATAACGTGGAGGACAAGTGTGGTGCAAGGAAACCTGAGTTATAACGGAGAGAAGGCACTGGACATGGAGTCAGAGTTCTTGGCCTGGACTCTGGCTTCTCTGTCTGAGTAGCCTCCAGGTTGGGCAGCTGAACCTCTCAGGGCCAGGGCACGCTATCAAAAGCAGGCGAGAACACAGGTGCACCCAGGGCGTTAAGGCCAAGGAGGGAAGCGCGGCGCGGGCCTGGCGATGCTTTCCTCTGGCAGCCGACCCAGGCCTACCTCCCTTTAGAGAAGGGGAGGCAGGGCGGAAAGGCTGGCGCCTGCCGGCGGACGGGTGGGATCCCAAGGTCAGCGGAGGCCCAGGCAGCTTCTCGCCCTCCCGCCCCCGCCGTCTCGCACCTCGTGGGCCAGGGCCAGGTCCCCGCACTCACCTTGGCGCAGCAAAGACAGCTCAGGGGGCACCACAAACCCGCACCCAACTGAGAAAGGTCGGCGAGCAGGGGCTGCCGGGAAGGCGGAAGCAGCAGCGACGCCGCAAGGCCAGAGTGCCTCCCCCGGCCGCGACGGTGCACCACAGCGCCCCCGGCGGTCGCCCTGGTGCCGCAGGCAAGAAGGGACGGGGAGAGGGTGCGTTGGGGGTGTGCCGCGTGTGTCACGCAGGGTGGCTAACCCTGCACATCTTGCCACGACTGATGGGTTTCCTGGGACGTGGGACTTTCAACGCGGAAACCGGGAAAGTTCTAGACAAACCGGGAGAGCTGGTTAGCCTAAGAAAAGGGACCTTTTTTACTGTTATGTTAAAGTAAGTCAAGTCTCCCATTTTAGTGGTGTGTTTTGATCCTTTGTATTGTTATTTGGCTCTACATGTATAATATATATACACACATACATATACATATATATACACACGTAGACACACACAGAGACACACACACACATTTTGAGACGCAATCTCACTCTGTCGTCCAGGCTGCAGTGCAGTGGCGTGATCTCAGCTCACTGCAACCTCTGCCTCCTGGGTTCAAGCGATTCTCATCCCTCAGCCTCCTGAGTAGCTGGGATTACAGGTGCCCGTCACCACACTGGGCTAATTTTTGTATTGTTAGTAGAAACGGGGTTTCACCATGTTGGCCAAGCTGGTTTTGAACTCCTGACCTCAGGTGATCCACCTGCCTCAGCCTCCCAAAGTGCCGCGATAACAGACGTGAGCCACCGCGCCTGGCCTGCTCTGCATATTTTTATATCTGTATTCTGTGCATATTCTTCTTAACAGATAATATAAAACTTCCACAGGGGCTCCAGACACGACTTAATAGTCTTTAAAAAAAATAGAATTTTTTTTTCCAGAAATATTTTCCAGTAGAGAACTAGAAATCATAAAACAATTTAGTAGGCAGATCACCTGAGGTCATAGGTTTGAGACCAGCCTGACCAGTATGGCGAAACCCCATCTCTACTAAAAATACAAAAATTAGCCAGGCATGCTGGTGGGCACCTGTAATCCTAACTACTTGGGAAACTGGGGCAGGAGAGTCGCTTGAACCTGGGAGGCAGAGGTTGTAGTGAGCCAAGATGGTGCCACTGTATTCCAGCTTGGGTGACAGAGTGAGATTCTGTTTCAAACAATCAAACAAAACAAAAAAAAATTAAATGAGTTTGGCAGATTAGACAGTTGAAGAATTACTGAGCTGCAAGCTAGAAGAAGCCATTCAGAAAATAAGAAGATACAGCAGGAAACGCCATCATATAGGTAACTGGTGTCTTAGAAGGAAGTAAAAGAGGTGGGGAAGAAATATTTGAAGAACTAATGGCTGAGAATTTTCCAAAAGTGATGAGAAAAACATCATGCCAAAGATTCCAAAAGCCTTCCAGAAACCAAGCAGGCAGATAAATAAAAATAAATCAATACCTTGAAATCTCACAATAAAAAGGTAAAGATAAAATCTCAAAGAAAACTGCCAATCAAGAATTGTATACACAAGGAGACTGGCATTCAGGAAAGAAGGTAAACTATAGTTTAGGACAAACCATGAATGAGGAAATTGTGCTGGGCATGGTGTCTTACCCTTGCAATCCCAACACTTTGGGAGGACTGCTTGAGCCCAGCATTTCGTGACCAGCCTGGGCAATATACTAAGATCTCATCTCTAAAGAAAAAAAAAAAGAGGAAATTGTTAGGTTTTGAAGGGAAGGCGAAGGTTAAAGACAAAGAGACAAACAGAGAGCGAGTGAGAGAGAGAAAGAGAGAGAGAGTTAGTTGGTGGCTTCAACAGCAACACAGGTTTATTGCCAGCAAAACCCTGTGGAGGGGGGAACCAGCTTAGTGCCAGAGCCCACTGCCGCTTAGAGGCTGGGGCAATTATAGGTCTGGGCTGGAGGGTCTGGACAGTATGGCTTGCTGCCTGGCAGGATGTGATAAGGCTGTTCCTGCAGTCAGGCACTTGGGCAGGATGTTTCTCACGGCTGGAGTCCCCAAGGAATGTGTCACTGACTAGGGTCTGTGAAATGGTGGGGGGTTTATAAAATGGTGCAGCTAGGGCTGAAAAAATCACGAGCAGATCCACAGTAAAATAAATGTTCATTATTCAGGCACAATGAAAATGAGCTCAGATGTGTCAAGTTAAAATAATAAAAAGGTTCAGGATCCAATTAAAATAGTTTATTTTTTTCCCCTGAGACGGAGTCTTGCTCTGTTGCCCAGGCTCGAGTACAGCGGTGCGATCTCAGCTCACTGCAACCTCTACCTCCCAGGTTCAAGCGATTCTCTTGTCTCAGCCTCCAGAATGGGTTTACAGGTGCACCACCACACCTGGCTAATTTTTGTATTTTTAGCAGAGATGGGGTTTCACCCTGCTGGCCAGGCTGGTCTCAAATTCCTGACCTCATGATCCACCAGCCTCGGCCTCCCAAAGTGCTGGGATTACAGGTGTGAGACACCACACCCAGCCAGG
>NW_016107653.1:672633-677949 GCF_001604975.1 Cebus imitator
TTTTTTTTTTAAAGAAAGAAAAAAAAAGAAAAAATATAAACAAATAACAACAACAACAAAAAAGAATGAAAGAGGGGAAGAAAGAGGAAGAGGAAGAGGGAGAGAGAATGGAAGTGTTGCTTTATTGCCCAGGCTAGAATGCAGTCTAAAAATGGGTATTGAAAACCTCTTTTATACCAATACTTGTGCTTAATAATGGAGACAGGAAAAAAATGAGGGAAGAAAATAACAAACAAGCAGTCAATCAATATTTCATTTAAACCTGTAAGTAAGTGTGATGTGGTGCTGATAAGAGTGTGTATTTTGTGTATTTAAAGTGGAGAGTTCCATAAATGTTTATTAAGTTTACTTGTTCCAAATCCGAGTTCAAGTCCTGGATATCCTTGTTAATTTTCTGTCTCATTGATCTGTCTAATATTGATGTTGAAGTCTCCCACTATTATTTTGGGGGAGTTTAAGTCTCTTTATAAGTCTTATGTATCTGGGTGTTCCTGTATTGGGTGCGTATATATTTAGGATCGTTAGCTCTTCTTGTTGCATTGATCCTTTTACCGTTATGTAATGTCCTTCTTTGCCTCTTTTGATCTTTGTTGCTTTAAAGTCTATTTTAGCAGAGGCGAGAATTGCAACTCCTTTTTATTTATTTATTTTTGCTTTCCATTTGGTTGGTAAATCTTTCTCCATCCCGTTGAGTCTTTGTGTATCCTTGCATATGAGTCTGGATGCAGCATACCAATGGGTTTTGGCTGTGTCTTTTGATTGGGGGATTTAGTCGATTTAAATTTAGGATTAATAATATATGTGAGTTTAATACTGCCATTTGATGTTAGCTGGCTGTTTTGCCCATTAGTTGATGTAAATTCTTCATTATGTTGATGCTCTTTACTTTTTGGTATATTTTTGGAAAGGCTGATACTGGTTGTTCCTTTCTATGTGTAGTGGTTCTTTCAGAAGCTCTTGTAAAGCAGGCCTGGTAGTGATGAAATCTCTGAGTGCTTGCTTGTTCACAAAAGATTTTATTTTTCCTTCGCTTTTGAAACTTAGTTTGGCTGCATGTAAAATTCTGGGTTGCAAGCTCTTTTCTTTAAGGATGTTGAATATTGGCCCCCACTCTCTTCTGGCTTGTAGGGTTTCTGCTGAGAGATCTGCTGTAAGTCTGATAGGCTTCCCTTTGTGGGTAACCTGACCTTTCTCTCTAGCTGCCCTTAATATTTTCTCTTTCATTTCAACCCTGGTGAATCTGATGATTATGTGCCTTGAGGTTGGTCTTCTTGAGGAATATCTTCGTGGTGTTCTCTGTATTACCTGGAGTTGAATATGTCCTGACTTGCTAGGTTGGGAAAGTTTTCCTGAATAATATCCTGAAGCGTATTTTCTAGCTTGGATTGATTCTCTTCGTCACATTCAGGTACACCTATCAAACGTAGATTAGGACTTTTCACATAGTCCCATATTTCTTGGAGACTTTGCTCATTCCTTTTTATCCTTTTTTCTCTAATCTTGTCTTCTTGTTTTATTTCATTAAGTTGGTCTTCGACCTCTGATATCCTTTCTTCTGCTTGATCAATTGGCTGTTAAAACTTGTGCATACTTCGCGAAGTTCTCGTGTTGTTTTTCAGCTCCATTAATTCACTTATATTCCTCTCTAAATTGTCTATTCTCGTTAGCATTTCGTCAAACCTTTTTTCAAAGTTCTTAGTTTCTTTGCATCGGGTTAGAACAAGTTCTTTTATCTCACAGAAGTTTGTTATCAACCACCTTTTCAAGCCTACTTCTGTTAATGGAACACACTCGTTCTCCATCAGGCCTTGTTCTGTTGCTGATGAGGAACTGTGATCCCCTGTAGAGGGAGAGGCATTCTGATTTTGGGTATTCTCAGCCTTTTTAGGCTGGTTTCTTCCCTTCATTATAAATTTATCCATCTGTTGTCTTTGTAATTACCGACTTTCTAATTAGGTTTCTGAGTGGACTTCCAACTTGTTGATTCTCAGCGCCGGAATCTGAGCAACCCACTGTGCCGGCTAAAGCAGTGGTGTTAAGATTGATGGTGCTTTTCTGACTCTGCACCAAGAACCGCCGCACCGAGGCGCTGGCAAAACTGCCACGCCGGCCACAAGAGTCGTGCTGGCGACCCGTGGGGCTCCTCCACTGGGAATCTCCTTGTCCGTGAGCAACAAAAATTCGTCTGAAAGTGTGGCGTCCTCTCGTTCTCTGTGCATTCACTGGGAGCTACAATCCCGAGCTGCTAGTGATCAGCCATCTTAGATCTCTCTCCAAAATAATTTATTCAAGCACAAAGTGTGAGGGTGTCTGGATACAAGTGAACACCAAAGAATGGTGATCAGGGCTCTTGATGTGGGAAAAAGTGAGGATCATTCATACAGGCAAAAGCAGGTGCTGAAAACTGACTTACATTTTCCATACAAAGGCTAACATAAATAGAAGACTTGACAACTACTGATCACAGTCTAAGGGGAACTACTTAACTTCTGCTATGGAGAGGTAACAGTTCCCAGGGTTCTCTATTGCCAATGTCACTTAGCCTAGGTTTGAATGAAGAATAGGGAGAATGGTTAATGTGTAACATCTCAACACAAAGGTCAGAAAGCAAATGTCATGCACTAGAGAAGAAAAATAGCCATGCTACCTGCCTCAGTTACCAGGGCTTAACATTTCCCCTTAGCTTAATAAATCTGGAAGGTCCTAAAATGTTCACAGATGGAAGGATGAGGGTGCAGAAGGAATGAAGAATGAACATGGTTCTGCTTGAAGGGAAAAGAGCTTAGGATCAAAGAAACTGCACGGAAAGCTTGCAAACTTGCTCTGGCAGTTCTTCAAATGTGAGTAAAAACTATCTTCTTCATAATGGTCAATAGTCTTTGCCCCTCCCTCCCTCCCTTCCTTCTTTCTTTTTTAAGACAAGGTTTCACCATTACCCAGGCTGGAGTGTAATGACACAATCTCCACTCACTGCACTCCACTCCTCAGTACAAGTGATTCTCCCACCCCAGCCTTCCAAGTGGCTGGTACTACAGGCTCGTGCCAGCATGCCTGGTTAATTTTTGTATTTTTGGTAGAGATAGGGTTTTGCCATGTTGCCCAGGGTGGTCTTGAATTTCTGAGTTCAAGTGACACACCCGCCTTGGCCTCCCAAAGTGCTGGGATTATAGGTGTGAGCCACTGCACTTGGCTTTGTCTTTTTTGCTAGGATTCTCTCACAAGTGTACAGTGGAGTTTTCTAGAGGTCATATGACTTGCGATATTACATCAGAATGACTACAGAAATAGATTTGAGAGTCCAGCTGTTTCTCATGCAACTAGACACTAAGAGATCTTTGAAAATGTAAAAGTGTCATTCCTCTCACAGATACAAAATTTTTTTTGGAAATTATAGTGATGCTTTACAGAAATACGCTCTTTAACATCAAATGGGTTTATTATTATTTTAAAATGAATAAAAACGTTTCTCAGTTGTAATCCCTAATAAAGTAGACATAACCCACATAAACACAATCTCTTTAGGGTCCTCAGTAACTTTTAAGAGTGTAAAGGGGTCCTGAGACCAGACCAGGTTTGAGAACCACTGTCCTACACTAAAAATGTTTTAGACTTAAAATGACTTATAAAACTGCTGAGGACAAGGACAAGCGTTTGGGAACAACTTTAGGAAGAACATCAGGGAGAGCTGTTTCAAGATAGAGCTTCTGAACTTCAAACTAGACTTGAGATCAACAGCCTTTGCTATGTTGGCCAGGCTGGTCTTGAACTGCTGGCCTCAAGTGATCCTCCCACCTTGGCCTCTTAAAGTGGGATTACAGGTGTGAGCCACTGTGCCTGGCCCAAGAGTTTTAATGTCTTTAGTTTCAAATCCAAAACATCCTAAGAAATGCACATCTTAAAAAAACACACACACAGACACAGAAACCCAAAATGTTTAAGGAAAGGGCCACTCCAGCAGATTTATTCAAAGTGCAAAATGCTGCATTTTGTGGCTAGAAAGGCTGGAGAAGACAGCAAGATACTTTGAGCACAGCTTCTGCTTTAAGGAGAGTGCTGCTTAATGGCACCAACACCGTTTCTAACTGCTCTCAGCTGTCAAGTTTTCCCTTTTTGGTGGACAGCTTAGTGAATGCAAATATGCAAAACCTTCCCAAAATACCAAGGCCCACTAGGGGTTCAGTGGCCTTCCCATGTGTTCTGGTCTAGATGTGACAAATCCATGAAGACCTGCCTGATGTCAAGTGTTTCTTTTAACTCTTAACTTTAGACAGGAATGCAAGATGAACTTGACCAAATGAACAGGGAGCACCGAGAACTACTGAATCATATGAAGGGCGCTCAAAGCCATTCAGTCTGTGATGATTCCGAATGTTTTTCATAATGGTCAATAGTTAACTAGTGTCTGGTCAGAACATTAACTAGTGTTTGGTCAAAAAACACTATGGCAGCTGGGCACAGTGGCTCACGCCTATAATCCCAGCACTTTGGGAGGCTGAGGCGGGTGGATCACCAGGTCAAGAGCTCGAGACCATCCTGATTAACATGGTGAAACCCTGTCTCTACTAAAAGTACAAAAATTAGCTGGGCATGGTGGCAAGTGACTGTAGTCCCAGCTACACGGGAGACTGAGGCAGGAGAATTGCTTGAACACAGGAGGCGGAGGTTGCGGTGAGCCAAGATTGCGCCATTGTACTCCAGCCTGGGTAACAAGAGCGAAACTCCGTCTCAAAACAAACAAACAAAACAAAACAAAACAAAAAACACTATGGCAACTTTGCAAATGGGCAAACTTCCAAACTGAAGCAGCATCAAGAGAGTATCTTTAGATGGCAGTTTAAAAAAACAAAAACAAAAACAAAAACAACTCATGAGGATCAGCTAGTAGCCCCAAAAGATCAAATAATATAGAAAATGCCCCCCCCCCAAAGTTTCTGAAAATCACCTTCCACTTAAAATCGTATTCATTGTGACATCAACAAAGGATGATAGCACACGGGAACAGCAACATACTAGAAAAACATGTGGTAGTGAGTTCTGGAGTTGCTTCAAGTGGTTTCAATATATCTTGTAAAGTTTTGAATTATGTCCTGGCCTTCACATACAGTGTGAAGTTATACTATTTTCCAGTCAGTGCTGGATGACATACCATGAGTGTCAATTACTTTATCATTACTTTTTCTTATTTTTTGGAAAACAAGGCTGGGCATGCTGGTTCACACCTGTAGTCTCAGCACTTTGAGATGCCAAAGAAGACAGATTGCTTGAGGCCAGGAGTTTGAGAACAGCCTGGGCAACATAGCAAAACCCCTGTCTCTA
>NW_016107653.1:678154-687140 GCF_001604975.1 Cebus imitator
AAAAAAAAAAAAAGAGCTACTATATGTCATATATATAAGTACTACAAGAAGTGTAGCCATAAATTTGTTTACTGTATTACTTTTTATAAATGTTAAATGAGCTATAGTTAGTAAAATATTAGAAGTCTTATGTCAATAATTCAGTGAATGGAATAAAAGTACTGGTTAAAAAAAAAAAAAGAAAAAGGAAAAACAAGTTATTTCTCCCTGGCAAAGTGTGTTGAGGCACTTTTTGGAAGCTGTCGTATTTGGCAAAGTGCTAATATGAGGTCCAGAACTCCCGGCTTAGTATGATTATGGGTTCATTCTTTGAGACACCAATATCTCAACCTACCTGGCCGACTGCTGTCTACACTGTTCTCAAACCGGCCTCTTACTTGCCACTACACGGGGCATTTTCTAGTTCTTCACTGCTCAGGCTTCACACTGCTGCTTAGTGCCATGCTCTAGATCTTGCCTCTGTATTTGTTCACACGGCTCTTCCCGGAGCCCACACGGGCCAGACAGACCCTGCCTGGGATATACCCCGGGCAGGCGACCACGTCTCTCTTCTGACCCTCCCTTCCCTTGCACACGTGGCTGCCTTCCTGCGCATCCTTTGCTGGATTTCTTCCGTCTGCTCCTTCTTTCGGGGAGTTTGCTAGGGCTCCGTTCTCCACCCTCACTCTTCTAGCGCTCGGCAGGGGCCATCTCAGCCTGCATCTTCTGTCCATGTGCTCACCTGGGCGTCCTGTCCGCACCTGCGTGTGTCCAGCTGTGTGTCTGACACCGACACCCGAGATGCGGGTTTAGGCAGGAAGATGAGTTCAGTTACGGCGCAGCTCCCCAGAATTCTCCCGGACCGTCCCCTCAGCCATCAGGGCCGCCCGGCCGCCCCTGTCATCCTGGGTCACTCCCGGTTATCCTGCAGGGGTCCGTCCACCCGGCGCCATTTTCTCCAAGACCTTCCCGACCTTCTTCTTGCCCCTCTCCCCCCGAACAGGTGCAAGGCCGTCCCGGTGCCTCCGCCCCGCGAACGGAAAGCCCTTCTCTGTTTGCCTTCCAACTCCCGACACTGAGGTGCCCGAGAAACGCCTGCAGGGCCCCGGTCCGCACGAAGCGCACAAACCTACGAGGTAGCAGCCTCCAAAGGGGGAGGCCAGGGAATGCCCAGAGGCCATTTTTTTGTACACGCAGGGGCCACTCCCGGGCCAGCCGCGGGGCTCAAGCCTCCCCTGCGGTCCTGAAAAGGCACACCCCAAACTCGCCCAGGGCGGCGGCTCCCGGCAGGCCTAGCGCGGCGGGGCGGGGCCGGCGGCACGAGGCCGAGGCAGCGCGGGCGGCACGCGCCGGGCCGGAGCCCGCCTCCAACGGCGCGCGGCGCGTTCTGATTGGGAGGCCTCATGAGGGGGCGGGGCTTCCAGGGCGCTTTCCGGCCGTCGCCTGCTCCCGCCGCGGAGACCCGGCGGTTGAGGAGCGCTGGCGTCCGGGCGTCGAAGATGCTGCGCAAGCTCACCCTCGAGCAGATCAACGACTGGTTCACCATCGGCAAGACCGTGACCAATGTGGAGCTGCTGGGCGCGCCGCCCGCCTTCCCGGCCGAGGCGGCCAGGGAGGAGGCGCAGCGCCAGGTCGTGGCCCCTGGCGCGGGTCCCCCGGCCCAGGCTCCGGCCCTGGCCCCAGCTCCGGCCCGGCCTGCCTCGGCGTTCGGAAGGTAGGACGCGGGCGGGGCGGAGGCGGCTCGAGGGCGGCCGGGCGAGGCCCGACGACGAGGGCTCGGGCCACACAGCCCGTTCTCGCGAGCCCGGGCCGTCTCGCGGGGCTCCAGGGTCCCCTGGCGTCCGGGGGCGAGCGGTCACTGCACCACCCGAGCCGCGGCCGGGAGCGGTGCCCGCAAGGAAGCTCAGCTGGAGTTTTTTTGTTTTTCTTTTAGTTCTTAATGTTGAAATTGAGACTAGTTTTTGAGGCACTCTTAGGTTTCCAGAAGAATGGAGCGGAGGGCGGAGGTCCCATAGGCCCCTTCCCTCCCGCAGTTTCCCCTGTGAGCATCTGCGACGGTGTGCGCAGCGGAGGCCGTCGTTACAGGAGGGCTCACGCCGGTGCTTGTGTGTGTTCTGCGGGTTTGCACAAACGCCTAACGTCAGGCACGCAGAGGAGCTCACGGCCTGCAGATCCTCTCGGCCGCACGTGCTCATGCCTCCTTTTCTCTGCACCACGTGGAAAACCACTGATGCTTCTGCTGTCTCCACCATTTTGTGTTTCCGTATTCATTCCATATCCAGATTCATCTAGTTCGAATCACACAGTATGTGTAGCCATTTTGTTGGGCTTCTGACACTTACGCATTTGAGGTTCCTCCATGCCTTTCCATGATTCCATAGCTTCTTTCCTTTTAGTACTGATTAATATTCCACTGTCCGTATGTACCACAGTTTATCCATTCATCTACTGAATTAGAGCTTGGTTGCTTCCAAGTTACCCCCTCCCCCCCTATGGAATCTCACTTTGTCACCCAGGCTGGAGTGCAGTGGCGTGATATCAGCTCACTGCAACCTTCGCCTCCCAGGTTCAAGCGATTCTCCTGCCTCAGCCTCCTGAGGAGTGAGACTACAGGGACGCGCCACCACACCTGGCTAATTTTTTAAATTTTTAATAGAGACGGGGTTTCACCATGTTGGCCAGGCTGGTCTCCAACTCCTGACCTCAGGTGATCTGCCCGCCTTGGCCTTCCAAAAGTGCTGGGTTTACAGGCGTGAGCCACCGTTCCCGGCCTGCTTCCAAGTTTTGGCAAGGTTTTTGTGTGGACGACATGAGTTTTCAACTCATTGGGCAAATACCAAGGAGTGCAAATACTGGATCTTTGTTCGGTTTCATGAACTGCCCCCCTCCTCTCACTTTTCTTTAAGTGGCTGCCGTGAGTTATTCTGTTCACTTGATTTTGGTGGAAATAAAAAGGCAAAAGGATATCCTCTGTTTTTCGAGGAAAGACACCTGCTCCCTCCCTCTTTAAAGAAGGCCCTGGGGGAAGTGCCTCCAGCTTGGAGTATCTCCACTCTTGCTCATCCCCAAGTCCTACACCCTTTGCAGTTGAGAAGGTGATTTTGGTTGTTTTTTAGTTACTCTTGTTTGTTTGTTTTGTCTGATTTGATGGATAGGCCCAGACTCTGGGTCAAGCTTTCATGGGTTGTTTCAAGCCTTTGTAGAGTTCAAGTGATTCTCCTGCCTCAGCCTCCCGAGTAGCTGGGATTATAGGCACCCTACACCATGCCTGGCTAATTTTTTGTATTTTTAGTAGAGACGGGTTTCTGCCTTGTTGGGCAGGTTGGTCTCGAACTCCTGACCTCAGTTGATGTACCCGCCTTGGCCTCCTAAAGTGCTGGGATTATAGGCGTGAGCCACCACACCTGGCTGGACTGAGACTTTTATACAATCAATAAAAATGAATTTTCAGAGCAATGAAATGAAAAAAGACAAAATACTAATCCCATTTAAAAAGTTATTAGATTCAGGCTGAGCGTAGTGGCTCATGCCTGTAATCCCAGCACTTTGGGAGTCTGAGATGGGCAGACTGTTTGAGGTCAGGAATTTAAGACCAGCCAGGCAAACATGGTGAAACCCTGTCTTTATCAAAAAATAAATAAATAAATAAAAATAAAAATTGGCTGGGCATGGTGGTGTGCTTGCAGTCCTAGCTACTCAGGAGGCTGAGGTGGGAGAATTGCTTGAGTCCCTAAGGCAGAGGTTGTAGTAAGCTGAGATCGTGCCATTGCACTTCAGACTGGGTGACAGGGAGAGATCCTGTCTCAAAAAAAAAAAAAATTATTAGATTCAACATATATAAAATTGCTTTTTGAAATTGCTGTAAACATTTTAACTTCTGTACTTAACCACTGACAGGCAATGGTTGGTCTATGAATAGTGCTAGCTTTGATGACATTCTTCTGGAAGTAGCTTCCTGGGCTCAAGGTGCATATCTATTCAATGCCAGAGAGTTTCCAGCATGTAGCAGGCACTCAACTAAATATAGCTGTATTATTGAATATGCACAACAACGCTTTGAGGTTGATGGCTTTATTATCAACTGATTATTTCATGATTTTTGTAGTTGAAGAAATAGGTGTTGGTGGTAAAGTGACTTGCCCAACTTCTTGTAGCAGATGGTGGTGACAGGCAGAATGACTCCCCTGAAGATGTTCACTGGAAGCTGGGACTAAGTAATGTTATATGGTGAAAGAGATTTCATGATGTAATTAAGGTTACAGATCATAGGCTAGGAAGATTAGCTAGATTGTCTGAGTGGGCCCAGTCTGCTCACATGAACCCTTAAAAGCAGAGAACTTTCTCAGGCTGGAGTCAGATACATTTGAAACAAGAGAGATTTGAAATGTCTTGCTCGTAGGGGCCACATGGAAAGCATGAGAATGGAATGTGGGTAGCTAGGAGCAAAGACTGGATCCCACCTGACGCCATTAAGGAAATGGGTACCTCAGTCTTACAGTTTCAAGGGATTGAGTTTGCAAGGGACTGATCCTACAATTGCAAGGGCCTGGTTTTGGTCAGCAACACAATGAACTGCCAGTGGGGAATGCAACTCTGCCAACACCTTGATTTAGCCTTAAGAAACCTTAAGCAGGGGACCCAGTTGAGTTCACCTGGACTTATAATACACTTGTATTGTTTGAAACTGCTATGTTTGTGTGATCTTTTGTGGCAGCCCTGCATTAGGGTACAAATCTGGTGGCAGAGCTGGGTTTGTATTGGGGTGAGGCAACCCATGAACCTGGCACATCTCCTGGCACATAGTGGATACTTGGATACTTGTTGAATGATGTTTTTCCAGTAAAGAAGAATGTTGAGTGAGGCTTTGGCATCAGTGAGACAACATTTGACATAGGAGAGGGACGACTTTCATAAGCATAGGGTATTGCACAGTAAAATGTATTTGTTAGAGATAGTCACTCAGTGGTAAGATTAGTGTACACCAAGTCACTGCAGTTTGCTCTGGGAGAGTGTTATTAAATCAGCTTAATGATTAAATCAGCAGAATGTGGACAATTTTTTGTTTTTCAAAGGAAAAAAGAAAAAAAAGCTTAATGAATAGTGCCTACCAGCATTAAAAAAAGAAATAGAAAATGCCAGACTGTATCATAGGTAGTTCAGACAAGAATTGCCTGAAACGATGTGGGCACCTGTGGGTCCCAGCATGAATCTTTCTCTCTGATGAAAGTGTTGCCTGAGTGACTGTAGGGAATGGTTTATAAATTTTGTTTCCAGTGATTTTATGGATTTCCCCATGTCTCCTTTTCCACATGGTATTGTATTTTACTTTTTGATGCTGATTATTCTTTCTGTTATCTTTATATTCTCATGTCTTCACCTTGGCATATGAAAAAAAAAATCTCACTGGCTATATTATACCATAATAAGCATTCTCCAGAGTGTAGTGCCAGCTTTCCTGTGGATTGCAGCCCATGGCTGGGAGTCTTGCATCACTCCTAGCTTTTCTGCCTGTTTCTTTGTGCTTTCTGCCTTGGACTTTCCTGTCTTTACAGCTCACATTAACTCCTGGCTCATGAGGGTCTTGCTTATGTCTCACTTTTGTGTCTTTGATTGTTCAACACCTTATTAAAATGTTGTCTCTGGGAAGCCTTCACCATAGGAAGCTTTCAGATTTCCAGTGTCTGGTGGTTACTTTCTTCCAGTTTCCTATTCTATTTTATTTTACTATTATTGTTTTTAAAAATATTATAAAAGGCTGGGTGAGGTGGCTTATGCCTGTAATCCCAGCACTTGGGAGGCGAAGGTAGGTGGATCACCCGAGGTCAGGAGTTTGGGACCAGCCTGACCAACATAGAGAAACCCCATCTCTACTAAAAATACAGAATTAGCCGGGCATGGTGGTGTATGCCTGTAATCCCAGCTACTCAGGAGGCTGAGGGAGGGGAATTGCTTGAGCCTGGGAGGTGGAGGTTGCAGTGAGCCAAGATCACACCACTGCACTCCAGCCTGGGCAACAGAGTGAGATTCCATCTTCCAAAAAAATAAAAAAGGAAGAAAAAAATTATTAAAAAACAATATAGAGACCAGGTTTTGCCATGTTGCCTAGACTTGTCTCAAACTCCTCTTTCATTATTTTTTTTTACCTCACTTCTAAGGAGAATCAAACTCCTGAGCTCAAGCAATTTGCCTGCCTTGGCCTCCCAAAGTGCTGGGATTACAAGTGTGAGTCATCATACCTGGCCCAGATCCCTAATTCTTGGTTTTTGCTCTTGTTGTCTCTTACTGAATTTGAATGCCTGTTGTATTGGGCATTTTGTCAGGTGACAAATGAAACGAGCCACCTTGGTCCTTCTGACAGACAGGGAAAGTTAAGATCAGAGCAGTTGAGAAGTTTGCTGTGCCCTAGTCCACATACCTGTTATATTGTAGAATGGGTGTGTTGGACTCCAAGGCATATTGCTTTTTTCTTTTTGTCTTGTTGCCTTTTGTTTTTCAGGCCTCACATAGATGTTAGTGCATGACTCTATAACTCTCCAAGAATTCCTATGCTCTGTTCACCCACAAAATCCACTTTTTTCTTGCTCTGTCACCCAGGCTGGAGTACAGTGCTGCTATGTGTAGCTTGCTGCAGCCTTGAACTGCTGCAGCCTGTTCAAGCTATTTTCCTACCCAGCTTCCCACGTAGCTGGAACTACAGGCATGTGCCACCATGCCTGGCTAAATAAAATAAAATTTATTTTTGTAAAGATGGTGTCTCACTGTGTTGCCCAGGCTAGTGTCAAACTCCTGTGCTCAAGCAGTCCTCCCAAAATGCTGGGATTATAGGAATGGGCTACTGCTTTGGCCAAAGACCTTTTGGTTTGTTTAACATATTTAGTTTATTAAGTAATTTTCCCATTATAAAGTGCTGGCACATGTACTCTGTATGGACTGTGTGCAGCTGGAGTGGAGTGATTGAAAGGGAGAGAATAGATATGGTCAGACAGCTAACAGGAGATCAAAAATTATGTCCTGCATCACAGTCAGTACCTTGCTGCTTCATCTGAGGGAGCCACTGGAGGAGGCTCTGGGGTTCTGAGCAGAGCTGTGACATGATATGACTTCTGGCTTTAATAGCATCACAGCTGTGATGAGTGGATTGAAGCGGGGGCAAGGACAGGAGAAGACTCTCTTGATGTCCTCTGTGACGGTTAACTTTGTGGGGCAACTTGACCGGGCGATAGTGACCAGATAATTGGTCAAATACTACTCTGGATGTTTCTGTGAAAGTGTTTTTTAAATGAGATTAACATTGAAATCTGTGGACTTTGGATAAAGCAGATTATGCTCCATGAGGTAGGAGGGCCTCGTCCAGTCAGTTGAAGACCTGAATACAGCAAAGACTGACCTTCCCTGAGCAAGAAGAAATTCTGCCATCAGATTGCCTTTGGACTTGGACTGCAGTTCTTCCCTGGATCTCTAGTCTGCTGGCCTATACTGGAGATTTTAGACTTCCGTCTCTACAGCCGTGTGAGCTAATTCTTTAAAATAAATTTCTTTCTCCACATTTTGTTGATTCTGTTTCTTTGGAGAGCTATGACAATCACATCGTTTAAGCAAGAGATAGGATGGTGGCTTAGACTGTTGCACCGGAGCAAGCACAGAAAATCAACGCCAAGACAAAAGTATGCCAAATTTCAGGGTCTTTATTGCTGGCGGCCACAGAGGACTGATGTCTCTCCAACCCGTGGCCTCTAGCTCAGGGGGAGCAAGGCATTTAAGCTGCAAAACCATATCCTTGTTCAGAGGGGCACAGGGGTGTGCGAGGCAAGCTGTCTGTACAGAAGCTAAAGTCAGCGGTTTGTTGCAAGGGAGAGGGGTAGCAGTGGGAATTTTTTACCCTTAGAAAAATAACACTTCTAAGAATTGCAGTACAGTAACAGTTCTGAGAACTACACCTCTGCCCAGGGCCCAGGTGTCATCTCCATAAGATGGTGGTGCTTAGGTTTCTGTTTTAGCCCCTATCTCAAGACCAGGCAGGTAGCTGAGGGGTGGAGGATGTGGGGTGTGGTATTTAGGATATGTTCTTAAGCCTAGAAGCAAGGATTCTGTAGCTGGAGGAGGTGTACAATGTGAGTGGGGAAGCAATCACAGGTGACACCAAGGTTTCTGGCCTAGCAAGTGACAGGTGTTGCCCTCAGTAAGGAAGGCGAGACTGCAGGAGGAATTAGTTTGTGGGGGAATACCGGGATTGATTTTGAACATGTTAACTTTGAAATACCTGTTAGACAACAGTACATGTAGGCAGTCTGGAGTTGTGGAAGGAAGCCTGGCAGAGCTAGACGTTAGGAAGTTGAATGCTTTGAGACTGATGAGTTCCTTAGACTCTAGGGTGTGTCCTAGTGAGTGGATGTAGACAGAAGGGCCCATCTGGGATGCTTGAGTGTTCACAGGTGGATGAGATGCAGTGAGAAAAGGAGACTGAGAAGTGGTTAGAGGAACACCAGGTGAGTGAGGGCCACTTTAATAAACAACAGCTTGTTTAGTGTCCTGCACATGCATATCTTAATACTTTCATGGGAATGATTTTGTATGTTGTTTTTCCCACTTATTAATGGTGTAGATTATCATAGAATCTCGATCTCTTAGTGCAGTACCTGACATAGTAGGAACTCAGATATTTGTTTGAATGAATGACCTAGGAGGTCACAATAATAATAATTTTTTTTTTTACTAGAGGGAAGGCAGGGCATTTGGTCTGTGAGTAGATAAGTGTGGCAGAGTGATTTTACCTATTTACTATGTGAAAATGGAAGCAAGGTAATGACTGGGGATAATTATTAGCATTTTGAGACAGAGTCTTGCTCTGTTGCCCCAGACGAAGTACAGTGGTGCAATCATGTTTCACTGCAGCTGTGACCTCCTGGGCTCAAGTGATCCTCCCACCTCAGTCTCCTGAGTATCTTGGACCATAGGTGCGTGCTACCATGGCTTGCAAATTAAAAAAAAATTTTTTTTTTTTTTTTTT
>NW_016107653.1:687497-691144 GCF_001604975.1 Cebus imitator
TTTGGGAGACGAAGTCTGGCTTCGTCATTCAGGCTGGAGTGCAGTGGCACGATCTCGGGTCACTGCAACCTCTGCCTCCCGGGTTCAAGTGATTCACCTGCCTCAGCCTCTCTGTAGGTAGGATTACAGGCGACCACCACCATGCCCAGCTAATTTTTGTATTTTACAGTAGAGATGGAGTTTCGTCATGTTGGCCAGGATGGTCTCTATTTCCTGACCTTGTGATCCTCCCCCACCTTGGCCTCCCAAAGTGGCATGAGCCACCATGCCTGGCCGGACCTACTTTAATAATGAATTCTAACACTTTATCAAAAGAATAAATCTGACTAATACACAGTTTCCTACTTTTAATAAAGTTAATAAAAGGCAGATTTTATATATTTTGCTGTTTTACCTGAGTATAAGTTTAAATTACTCACCAACAGTGAATGTTTTTGAGAGTAGCAGCCACTCATGTTGCTAAATCAGTCTATTTATTTTTATTGATATAATACAGAGCTGAGTTTTATTATACTTTCCCTTAGTGTCGAGCTTAAAAGTACTGTGATTAAAACAAAGCTGAGACTAGCCTGACCAACATGGCAAAGCCTCGTCTCTACTAAAAATACAAAAATTAGCTGGGTGTGGTGCACGTGCCTGTAATCTCAGCTATTCAGGAGGCTAAGGCAGGAGAATTGCTTGAACCTGGGAGTCAGAGGTTGCAGTGAGCTGAGATCGGGCCACTGCACTCCAGCCTGGGAAACAGAGCGAGACTCCTTCTTGAACAAAAAAACAAAGCTGAGTGTTGGGTTAAAGCCCTGTTTTATTTTTAAACTACATGTTATTTTCTCCCTCACTGCCCTTCTCCCCATCCCCTGCTGAGAATGACGATCACAGAATGGGATGTTGACTTCTCATTTTTGTTATATTGTAAAGATAAGATTCACATTAATCATTTATTTAATTCTATACATAGCTTCCTTTTGGAATAAAAGTCAAGGTAAATATCTAACTTTTGTACAGAATTTGTCAAACTTCATACTAAATAAAGTTGTTTTAGTTCCTGTGAGGTGGGTTTGAGGTATAAGAAAATACTTGAAACATTTTTTCAAAATATTTAGGAAACATTTTAGTTAAAAGCATACTATTCAATGAAAACATAGCATGTTTAGAGTGGTTGAAAAAAGAATGCAATTTAAAACATAAGATACATCCACAGGATACTGACCTTGTAACAAAAGGAAACTTAAAGTCACACTACTTTTTCTTAATATTAAGAGTTCTGATTCTAAGGTGGTCAAAAACTCCTCTAGTTATAAGTAACTTAACTAGATGGGTGATAATATGGTAGGTTCCATATTCTGTGTGAGAACACTGGGAACCTGTCTTTTGTGTTTTTGTCTACGTAACTGGAAATTGTGGGTATTTCATCTTTGTCTGCCCTCTTGGAGCTTTCACCTGGGATCGCAGAAGGAGCAAGGCAGTCCATGCTCCCTGAGTCCTCCAGATCCTCTTGCTCACTCCCTCTGTCAGAACTGCTTAGGAAATCTTTCAGAACTTGCTTGAAGATGTAGACTATTTCCCATGGCAATACGTCATTTTCAGCCAAAACTTCTCGAAATCTAGAGGAATGTGGTAATGAATATTCAGTTTAGAACCTTTTTTGTTATATCTCTTTATCTCCAAAATACAGCTTGAATAATGTACTTGTATACGAGTTACCTACTTTATGAGTAATATGCATATTATTTTAAAATTATGCTTCTATACTGGTGGTAGGAGGATGAAAAAATAAAAATAAAAAATAAAATAAAATTATGCTTCTAGTGAAGAAATTTTGAAGGTAATTTAAAACAATTTCTCACCAGATATCTACACAGTTAAAGAATTTACATGATATAATACAATTTCCAGTCAAAATGTATGAGGAACTTAGACTTAGCAGTAGCAAGTATCATAAGAGAACATAGTATTTTTACCTGCTGAGAATAGTTCCAGTTTGGCAAGGTTGAACTTGTGAGCAAAGAACTTGAAGTTGTCTTTGTTCAGTCACTGGGATAGTTGTTTGGGGATTCTGGTAGTTTCTGAGCCAGTTGTAATCCACACCTGCTTTTTTCACTTTTTGTTCATTTTCGATTTCTTGTATTAATCTCTCTCGCTCCTTTAGGTGCCATTTTAATTCCCGAAACAGAGTCTTTGTCACTACGTCTGAGCCAGGATAGTGTGTAGGTTTGTAGGAATCGTTTTTGGGCCACTTCATCCAGCCAAAAAGTGGCATTTTTAGCCTGTGGAAATATTTTCACTTATTTATTTGCACAAAATGTTATGGTTCTGATGTTATTCTTTACAATAAATTTGCCTGAAAAATGCATGATTTTTTTCACTGGTGAGATATGCAGGTCAAAATAAGATTAGAACATGGATTAACGTCTTAATTTTTAACTGGGTCAGTGGCAGAAACCAAGCTTTGAAAATGCTTTTATGTAGCTAAGCAGAAATTAGATACACAAAGTCAGAGATAATCTATAGACTGAAAGATATCTGAAAATAACAGTAACACTTGCTCTTGAAAGTTCTTAGAAGACTTAAAATATTAATATTGGGGCAAGTGCTACAGATACTTTTGATTTATGTTTTGTACCGAAAAGGTTTAAAGCTTACCTGTTAAGTTGATGGGTTGATGCAATGTTGCCGGAGTTGACTGAAATTGGTGGCGAAGCTGTGTTTCACTCGGACATATCTTGCTTTCCTGGATGTGTCCTTTGTTGAAGGAGTGTGCCGCCTTATTTACCCACTGAAATTATATTTGAAATAAATAACTTTCTGTGTTAGAAATGAGGTTGTGATGTCTTCATTTGGAGAGAATGCTCATTAATTTACCTTGGAAGTAAGCTAGAAGAAATGACAAAAATAACTTACTATTTAATCTTCACAAGTTATATAATGGTCTGCCTTTTGAATGTAGCTCAGTCTATTTGAAAAAATGCCAGCAGCTATGGATGCCGGTCCTAAATGCATTCCGACATGTCTTTGGTAATGAAATGAAGAGTGGTCGTCTGAAGCACCACAGATGCGCTTCTAGCTAAAGTGAAGACTGTCGCCTGATGTGATGCTTTGCTGTGCATAGCTGTAGGTCACAGTTTAGTGCTGTATTTTTATGCCTGTAGAGCTCTAAAAATAACCATGTTGCTTTTATTCTTCAGCTTAACTTTCAGGCCATTTAGAAGCCGAGTCACTGTACCCTCTATTGAAAACAGGAAAAATAGATCAGATGTGACTATTTGCAAAACATACATTCTGACAAAGCTCATTGTAATTTAGCGAAATAGATAAAAATGCTGATGTGAATCATAATTGTGAAATATTTAGCAAATGTTTCATTCTGTATTCATTTTGGTTTTTCTTGCAAAATAGTTAAATTTGTATATTTAAACAAGTTAAAATGCTAGAGGACATAATAAACACTTAAATAGATAACTTTAAAATATACTTTGTAATCTCTGAAAATATGGTAATAAGGCAGTGCTTGGTTGTCAGGGAAAAATAGAGGCATAAGAGCATACAAAGTTCAAAACAAAATCTTATAATTCATCATAGAAAAATCATTTTAGTGTTTTCTTTTGGAGCTGAGGATGAAAAACTTGTATTTACTTTTTTTTTTTTTTTTT
>NW_016107653.1:691567-695510 GCF_001604975.1 Cebus imitator
TTTTTGAGACAGAGTCTTGTGTCACCCAGGCTGTAGTGCAGTGGCATGATCACAGCACACTGTAGCCTTGACCTCCTGGGCTCAATTAATCCTCCCACCTCAGCCTCTTGAGGAGCCAGGACCATAGGTGCATGCCACCACAGGTGCATGCCACCACATGCCTGGCTAGTTAAAAACCACATATATACATATATGTTTTATATATTTATGTGTATGTATGTGTTTTATATATGTATATACATGTATGTATTTTATATGTATATACACATATGTATGCATTTATATAGGTATATCTTTATATATATACACGTATATATTGTATATATATCTACATATGCACACATATATACATACACATGTATATACCCCATATATACATGTCTCTCTGTGTTGCCCAGGCTAGTCTCAAACTCCTGGGCTAAGTCACAATCCTGCCTCAGCCTCCCAAAGTGCTGTGTGAGCCACTGCACCTGGCCCGTGCTAATTTTCTATGCAAGTGTTTGTCTTTTGCTAAAGTGGAGATAGAGTATAAAAGGTCTTTTACTCTCCAGTTCTTTGTTAAATGACTGCATAGTGATTTTTCCTTTTATAGTATTTGTTTCTTCTGTTGCTTTTCCCTTCAAATGAGCCATGAAGAATAGACATTGTTTCCGTCAGACTTGCATGCCATTCATGATCAGAGTGATGTGTGTGGTCATCCTACAGCTCCTATTGCTCATAGGTTAGAAAAAGTCAGGTGTCAGGATTCATTATTGTCAACTAGAAGGTTTTCACATTACGTTGTATATACTATTAGGAGAAGGAAAGGAGTAAAGTTTTTCATGACAGAAATGTCCTACCAAATTTTATACTAAAATTTCAGTGGATCTTGCCACATCTTCCTTTGAATAACCTCCTTGTTACTGCATAAAGTTTCTCCTCTGAAATGATAACAAAAATATCAGAATACGTTGGATATGGAACTTAAGCCAAATTTCTGTTCAGGCCTTCTGCAGTCTTACACTACCCCTCCTTACCTGGCTTGCTTTCTCACTTGACCCTAGAGCACATCTTTTGTTTCAGACAGGCCACATTGCCCCCGACACTTGCCATGCTTACTTCTGATCCTTCAGCTTTAGTTCAACTGTTTTCTTCTCTTCTGAAAAGCTTCTTGTCTTCTTCGTATATCTACGTAGTAATTCTCTTTTTCATGGACCAGCTCAAATACCAACTCATTTTTTCCCTTCAATCTGAGGGTCAATATCAACATCTTCCTTGGGCCTACTTTTCTTTTGAATTCTGGTTTTATTTATCTTTATTGTTGAACTTACAGAAAGACTGGTTTGGTCTATGTTCCTGTTCTCTCTCTCCCCACCAACCCTTTTTATTTTGAGATGGAGTCTTGTTCTGTTGCTCAGGCTGGGGTGCAGTGGTGCGATCTCGGCTTACTGCAACCTCCGCCTCCTGGGTTCAAGTGATTCTCCTGCCTCAGCCTCCTGAGTAACTGGAGTTACAAGCGTGGGCCACCACATGTAGCTAATTTTTGTATTTTTACTAGAGACGGGGTTTTGCCATGTTGATCATGATCTCGAACTCCTGACCTCAAGTGATCTGCCCACCTTGGCTTCCCAAAGTGCTGGGATTACAGGTGTCAGCCACAGCACCTGGCCTGTTTTCCCTTTTCCCTAATGTTTTCCAATTAGATCCTGCTCTGTCTTCTACTGTGATTGCCGGCTTTCAGTCACTCAGCAGATATCTATTGACTGTCTGCCAGGGCCTGGGTAGTTAGGGGCTGGGGTGTAGCAGCGAATAAGACAGACCTAACTCCTCTTCCCAAGGAGCCAGTCTTCAAATGTGAAGACAAATATAAGTGCACAGATCATCCAGTAAGGTAATTATAGATGATCATAATCTATTAATATACTTGAAGCACTTCTCCCACTTAGAACTGAAGGTCAGAGAAGACATTTGTGGGTAGGGTGTGTCCTTTTAACAGAGATTTAAAGATCACTGAGCTAGCCACTGGAAGAGCTTCTTGATGGCAGTCTACCTTCTTTGCTTACTTGTTGACACCTGTCTTTGCCATTGAAACCATTATCCAAGACTGACCTTTTTAGAACTTTTCTTACCATCCTAATTCACATTGAGTACACCTTCCTTTGAACTTAATTGTGCAAATCATTTTTTCTACTACTTAATGTGTGCTACTTGCCTTATAAAGTTTATTTTGTCCTGTCTCCTTGATTATCAGATTGAAATAGAGACCTAAATCATTCTGTGATTACAGTATTTCCCCTACTACTATGTAGGTAGAGAATATAAATATTTGTAAGTAAGGGTAAGGAAGTACCTTGGATTGTATTGTATTTATCTTACATTTTAGGGAGTTGAATAAATGATTTGCAAACTTAGTAGGATATTTTGTGTGGACCACATACAACTTAAGCTGTTATTAGGTCATTTGCTTTTTGGTCATTGTCATAGTTTTCTAGTTTACACCTTGTTAGCTAAGTAGTATTAAATTTTATAAGACTTAAAATAGGACCATATCATGCATAATATGTGTGTGTCTGTGTAAGATTTTAAGATCTGTAAGGAAGTATGTAAAAAGAAAAAAGTTTAGAAAGATAAAATTTTGGAACCTCGAAAAGCAAGCTAATGAGCCAGGTATAACTTTTTATATATTACAATCAGAGCTGCTTTATATAGTATTCAACAGCATTTGATTGCAATTAAAGAAGGATTTTTCATTGTGGGAAGACTAATATCTTGCTGCGTTATTTTTCTTTTTTTGAGACAAGGTCTTGCTCTGTCACCTAGGCTAGAGTGCAGTGGCATGGTCATAGGTCACTGTAGCCTCAGCCTCCTGGGCTCAGGAGATCCTCTCAACTCAGCCTGTTAAGTAGCTGGGACTATAGGCACGTGCCATCATGCCTGACTGATTTTAAGTGTCTGGTAGAGACTGGGTCTCACCATGTTTCCCAGGCTGGTCTCGAACTCCTGGGCATAAGCAATCCTCCCACCTTGACCTCCCAATATGCTGGGATTACAGGCATGAGCCACTGTGCCCAGCCTGCTTTCAATTCATTTTGCTCCTGAATTAAAAGTTCTGGGTTATTGTTTCATTTTTCTTAAGGTACAAAGTACATTTCTATGGAGCTGTTCATATTAAAACATCTCAGCAAACTAGGAATAGAAGGAAACTGCTGGCATAATAAAAGCCATATATGAAAAGCCCACAACTAACATCATACTCGAAAGATTGAAAGCTTTTCCTGTAAGATCGGGAACCAAGGAGAGGTTGCCTCCTTTCAACACTTTTATTTAACCTGGTACTTGAATTTCTAGCCAGAGAAATCAAGGAAGATTAAGAAATAAAATGCATCCAAATTGGAAAGAAAGAAGTAATAATATCTCTGTTTGCAGGTGATATGATTTTATATGTAGAAAACCCTAAAGATTCCACAAAAAACTGTCAGAACTAATAAATGAATTTAGCAAAGTAGCAGGCTACAAAGTTAACACACAAAATTCAGATTTATTTCTATACCCTAACAATGAACAACCTAAAAAGGAAATTACAAAAGTATTCTACTGGTAATAGCATCAAAAAGAATGAAATACTCAGGAATTAACCAAAGAAGTGAAAGTCTTAAACAATGAGAAGTGCAAAACATTGCTGAAAGAAATTAAAAATGGCTGGGTGTGGTGGCTCACGCCTGGAATCCCAGCACTTTGGGAGGCTGAGGTGGGTGTATCATGAGGTCAGGGGGTAGAGACCATCCTGGCTAACACAGTGAAACCCTATCTCTACTAAAAATACAAAAGATTAGCTGGGTGTGGGGACACACATCTGTAGTCCCAGCTACTCGAGAGGCTGAGGCAGGAGAATTGCTTGAACCCAGAAGGTGGAGGTTGCAGTGAGTTGAGATTGCACCACTGCACACCAGCCTGGGCAACAGAG
>NW_016107653.1:696325-700823 GCF_001604975.1 Cebus imitator
CAGGCTGGAGTGCAGTGGTGTGATCTCTGCTCACTGCAACTTGTGCCTCATGGGTTCAAGCCATTCTTCTGCCTCAGCCTCCTGAGTAGCTGGGATTACAGGCATGTGCCACCATGTCTGGCTAATTTTTGTGTTTTTAGTAGAGATGGGGTTTCACTATGTTGGCCAGGCTGGTCTTGAACTCCTGACCTCATGATCTGCCTGCCTCGGCCTCCCAAAGTGCTGGGATTACAGGCGTGAGCCACCACGCCCAGCCAAGAATTCGTAACTCTTTTGCTGCAAATATTTTCTTTCAGATGATCACCTGCTTCCCTTCACCTGGTCAGAGCCATACTGTTAAATTAAAAGTCAGATACTGTTATTTCTGTCTCTGCTCAAAACCCATCTTACTCGGAATAAAAGCCAAAATCTTTATAATTACTCCCAGCTCCTCCCGGGTACCTCCAGCTCTTCTTTGTTTCTTATCCTCTTCCTGCCTCCTCCTTGTGGGAGCCACCCAGACCCCCTGACTCTCTCAGCTGCACCTGGTACACTGTTATTGTTGATTGAATTAATGAGTAAATGTCAGGCAAACAGTAACCAGAGGAATGCTGATATTTTAGAACAGGTAAAAGTTGGCTTTGATGCAAACAGCATTTTATTAAAGTGTATTAGACAGGGTTCTCCAGAGAAACAGGGCTAAAAAGACATATGTAAGAGGAGGAGATTGATGATACTTGGCACACATGATTATAGAGGCCGAGACGTCTCACTATATACCTTCTGTAAGCTGGAGAAGAAGGAAAGCCAGTGGTGACATTCAGTCTGACTTTGAAGGCCTGGGAACTAGGGGAACTGATGCTGTAACTCCCGTTCTAAGACAAAGCCTGAGAACCTGGGATGGGAGACTGCTGATTGTGTCTTAGAATCTGAGGGTCTGAGAATCAGGAACTCGAGTGTCCCAGGGCAGGAGAGACTGGATGTCCCAGTTCAAAAAGAGAGAATTTACCCTTCCTTATCCTTTTTGTTCTACTGGGGTGGGTTGTCAGTGGACTTGGTAATGCCCAACTACATTGCTGAGGGCAGGTCTCCTTTACTCAGCCTCCTGATTCAAATGCTAACCTCTGCTTGAAACATCCTCACTGACACAGCCAGGAAAAAATGTTTTACCAGCTATTTGGGCATCCCTTGGCCCAGCCAAGTTGACATTAAATTATTACATAAAGTTTGTCACAAATTTCTAGAATCAGTATCATATAGCCTCTTTGACAGCAGTGCATTTAAACTAGACATTGTTAAGGAAAACATAGCTGATAGCATATAACACAAATCACGATTTAAAAAATTAATGTCCTGGACATGTTCATCTGTTGGCATGAATAGAGCCATAACACTCTTTAAAAATGAATCGCATTAGGGGCTGGGCACAGTGGCTCATGCCTGTAATCCCAGCACTTTGGGAGGCCAAGGCGGGTCATGAGGTCAGGAGATTGAGACCATCCTGGCCAACATGGTAATACCCCCATCTCTACTAAAATACAAAAAAAATTAGCGGGGTGTGCTGGTATGCGCCTGAAGTCCTAGCTACTTGGGAGGCTGAGGCAGGGGAATCGCTTGAATTCAGGAGGCAGAGGTTGCAGTGAGCCGAGATCGCACCACTGCACTGCAGCCTGGTAACACAGCAAGACTCCGTCTGAAAAAAAAAAAAAAAAAAAAAAAAAAAAAAAAAAAAAAAAAAAAAAAAAAAAAAAAAAAAAAAAAAAAAAAAAAGCCACAGATACACATTAACTAAGGTATGCCATCATTTTAGCTAGTCCCCTGTTGGACATGCTTTTGAGGTTTTAATTATTACAAATATTAAGAAAAGATACCCCTCCTCCCTGGAATTTTTAATACTGTCACCCAATTTTAATTTTGTCCACATCTGTAATCAGCAGCTTACATATCTACTATATCTGCTTCACAAGAATGGCAGTTTCATGCAGGCAAGGACTTTATTTTGTTTCCTGCTGTATCTTTAGTGTCTGAGACAGTACCTTGTGTGCAGTAGGTATTCAGTAAATATTTGCCGAGCAAACCAATGTTTTTATGCATGTCTTTGCATGTGCTTTGTTTAAATGTACTGATACTGCTTTAAGAAAGATTATGAGGAAAAGTTGGATCGAGGAGACGTTTGTTTTAAGTTTTGGTTATTGTTTGTTTTATTTTTTTTGAGATGTATTGTGGTTCTTTTGTTCAGGCTGGAGTGCAGTGGCACGATCTCAGCTTACTGCAACCTCTGCCTCCTGAGTTCAAGCGATTCCCCTGCCTTAGCCTCTTGAGTAGCTGGGATTACAGGCACCCGCCACCATGCCTGGTTAATTTTTGTATTTTTAATAGAGACAGAGTTTCACCATATTGGCCAGGCTGGTCTCAAACTCCTGACCTCAAGTGATCTGCCCATCTTGGCCTCCCAAAATCCTGGGATTACAAGCATGAGCAACCATGCCTTGACTATTTTTATTTTTTGAAACAGGATCTTGCTCTGTTGCCCAGGCTGGAGCACAGTGGCATAATCTTGGCTCATTGCCACCTCTACTTCCTGACTGAAGTGATCCTCCATCCCCTGCCTCCTGAGTAGTTGGGACCACAGGCATGAATCACCACGCCTGGCTCATTTTTATATTTTTTTATATAGATGGGGTTTCACCATATTGTCTAGGCTGGTCTCAAACTTCTGAGCACAAAGTGATCCACCCGCCTTGGCCTCCCAAACTGCTGGGATTACAGGTGTGAACCACTGTGCCCGGCTGTTTTAAGATGCTGCAGCTGAGTGTGGTGGCTCACGCCTGTAATCCCAGCAGTTTGGGAGGCCGAGGCAGGCAGATCGCTTGAGTCTAAGAGTTTGAGACCAGTGTGGGCAATATAGTGAGACCCTGTCTCTACATACAAAAAATTAGTGGGATGTGGTGGTGTATACCTATGATCCCAGGTACTCGAGGTTGAGGTGGGAGGATTGCTTGAGCCTAGGAGGTTGAGGTTACAGTGAGCCATGATCTCACCACTGCACTCTAGCCTGGGTGACAGAGAGACTCTGCCTCGAAAAAAACCCCAAAAAACCAATACTGCAAGCTACCCTTCAGAATAAATGGTCATACCCGTTTACCATAAATGTATCTCTCCTCATAAATATTCTGAAAATATTTATTCTTTTTGCCAATTTGATGCTTAAAAAGTTTGTTATTGTTTTAATTTGCATTTGCCTGGTAACTGAGTTTGAGTGTATATTTGTTTGTTTATCGACTGTTTGCATTTTTTCCTGTGACTTAATGTGAAAAACTTCTCTAGTACACAATGGTTTCTTGGCTTTTTGGAAATAGCATACTAACTTTTACTATTCTTTTCAGGTCGCTCAGCCAGAGGAGCTCAGAAGTAGAGTATATTAACAAATACAGACAGCTTGAAGCACAAGAGCTTGATATACGTGGCGGGGTCCAGCCAACCAGTGGGTCAGGTAAACAGGCCTCTTTAAATATTTTAGATAGAATGCATGATGCTGCAACATTAGGTTCATAGTGCATGCCTGTAATTCCAGCTACTCAGGAGGCTGAGGTGGGAGGATCAGTTGAGGCCAGGAATTTAACACTAGCCTGGGCAACATGGTAAGACTCTGTCTCTACAAAAAATTAAAAAATTAGCTGGATGTAGTGGTGGACATCTATAATCCTAGCTACTCAGGAGCCTGAGGTGGGAGGGTCACATGAGGCTAGGAGTTCAAGTTCATCCTGGGCAACATAGGGAAACCCTCTCTCTAAAAAAATTTATATATATAAAATTCTTAGAAGCCTTTAAGAAATACGGTGGCCAGTCACGATGGCTCACACCTGTAATCCAGCACTTTAGGAGGCTGACATGGGAGGATTGCTTGAGGCTAGGAGTTTGAGATCAGCCTGGGAAACATAGCAAGACCCTGTCTCTACAAAAAAATTAAAAAGTTAGTTAGGCCTAGTTGTGTGCACCTGCAGTGTCAGCTACTTGAGAGGCTGTGGCATGAGGATCTCTTGAGCCCAGGAGTTTGAGGCTACAGTGAACCTTGATCAAGCTACTGCACTCCAGCCTGGGTAGCAGAGTGAGACCCTTTCTAAAAAAAAAAAAAAAAAAAAGTAATATAGTATTTTAGTCATAGTAAGGAATCCTTACTACTTGTTAATTAGGGATTTTCGGGGGATGAATGTATGGTAGGTTGTAAAATATTAATTTTTAAAATTTTGAATATGGTTCCTAAATAGTCTGTTCTTTGGAAGACTAATAATGATCTCTTACCTTGCTATTAATTAAAACTACTTTTTTTACAATAAAGATATTAAAATGAAATTGTAAACAATGCAGAAATGTATAAAATAAAAGGTCCTTCTTTTTTTTTTTTTTTTTTTTTTTTTTTGTGTTTTTTTTTTTTTTTTTTTTTTTTTTTGAGACGGAGTTTCGCTCGTTACCCAGGCTGGAGTGCAATGGCGTGATCTCGGCTCACCGCAACCTCCGC
>NW_016107653.1:700923-707152 GCF_001604975.1 Cebus imitator
CGGCTAAAAGGTCCTTCTTAAATTCCTAGTCCCCAAGAGTACAACTGTTCAGAGTTCAGAGTTCACAGTTACTTTCTGTGAGTAGAAGTTTCTTTTTCTGAGCAAGTGATCTTACTAGCACCAGGCCCTATTTATATGATAGAAGTTACCTTTTGATTTTTTTTTTGCTTTATGAGAGGTCATCCATCATAGATTTCTTCCAGTTGAGTTGAGAAGCTCTTCCTCCCATCTTGCCATCCTTCGTATGTGTACTCAGAGTGAGGGGTACAAGTGTGGGTTCAAGCAACACTTTCTTTTTTAGCCTTTTAAAAACTGTGAAATATAGCTGATACATAATAGTGGATTAATCCATGTTATTCTTGGGATTGATATAGGCTTCTTGACTATACCAATTGGTATCTTTTAATTAGTCCAGGAAAGTTCTGAGCCATCATCTATGCCCCACTCTTCCATTTAATTTTGTGTTTTTCAGTTTTTTGGTCACTATGCTCTATTCTGGTTAATTTCTTCTTGCTCTGTCACCTTAAGATAAAATCAGCCTTTGGTTCTTTGCCTCCCTTTCTGTGTTCTTGCCTCATCACAGGCTTTGGCCTGATGTCTCCTTGCTATCTCATTAACCCTTCGGTGCATTTAAGGAGGAGTTTGTGTATTTCATCTAACATCTTTAGTTGACCTCAGGAAGAAGATTTTTGTCTGAACAATCCAGTGTATTACCGGAAGGGAGCATTCACAGTGTATTTTATGTCTGGTTCAATCTCTGCTTATGCTAAGAAAAGTACAAAGTTGTACTTATAAGAATGTTTATTGAATTGTTACTTACCTATGGAAAGTCTTTTTTTTTTTTTTTTTTTCCCCTGAGACGGAGTCTCTGTCACCCAGGCTAGAGTGCAGTGGTGCTATCTCAGCTTACTGCAGCCTCTGCCTCCTGGGTTTCAAGTGATTTTCCTGCCTCAGCCTCTAGAGTAGCTGGGACTATAGGCACGCGCCACCATACCCAGCTAATTTTTGTGTTTTTAGTAGAGACAGGGTTTCCACCATGTTGGCCAGGATTGTTTCGATCTTTTGACCTCATGATCTGCCCGCCTTGGCCTCACAAAGTGCTGGGATTACAGATGTGAGCCACCATGCCTGGCCTATCTATGGGAAGTCTTTTTTTTTTTTTTTTTTTTTTTTTGAGACGGGGTCTTGCTCTGTCACCAGGCTGGGGTGCAGTGGCGCAATCTTGGCTTACTGCAGCCTCCGCCTCCTGAGTTCAAGTGATTCTTCCGCCTCAGCCTCCCAAGTAGCTGGGACCACAGGCATGTGGCACCATGCCCGGCTAATTTTTTTGTATTTTTAGTAGAGACGGGGTTTCACCGTGTTGGCCAGAATATTCTTGATCTCTTGACCTCGTGATCCACCGGCCTCAGCCTCCCAAAGTGCTGCGATTACGCGCCTGGCCCTATGGGAAGTCTTAAGAATCTCTTAAATGCCAGTAAACAGAGGATTGGTGACTTTGCTTATTTGTATAGAGAAAGAGTATTGTGCAGCTTTAGGGGTATGAAGTAGCCATATGCGTTACTGTGGAAAGAGTCATTATCTGATGCTTCTGTTTGGAAAGCACATTAGTTAGTTTCCAGATGACTCTGTGTGATGTGATCCTTCTTGTCACACTCACATACTTGCCTGGGGGCACAGGCAGGAGCCCAGTGCACCCTGTGTGCTGGGCCTGTAGCATGCTGGATGGATTGCCACTCTTTAGGACTAGCTGGATTACAAATGAATGCCTGTAATTCAAAGTGTCTGTTCTCATACTTTTAAGTTCATATATGAAACTACTCTTTGCTTTCTATCCATGGTGTCATAATATATTTGGGGCTTTTCTCTGGGCAGTCACATCAGCTATGGCTTTGGCTACTTGTGGAGGTTTTGGCTGCTCAGCCAGCAACATTTATCAAGATGTGTTCCAGAGGCTGTATGAGGCAATGAGGATGTGACAAGTAAAAAAGACTTTTTAACTCTGATCATCTCTGATCATTATAGAGATGATCATTTAATCATGCAGTTACATAAATAAATGCTTTTGGAAATAAGTTATCTGAAAGGCAGCTCTATAAGGTCATAAAACAAGGATTTGACTTGGACTGCGGTGTCAGGAAAGTAACAGTTGAGCGAGCTTAGAGCTGGAGGATGAGCAGACTTGACCTAGGCAGTGTGGGGGTGTGGGGAGGGAAATGCATGCAGAGACCTTGTGCTGGGGGCAAGCCTGGTGTCCCAGCCCTGAAAGAGGGGCCAGTGCTGCTGGAGAGTAGACAGTGGTTGTGGGAGGGCTAGGCAGGGTCAGCTGGAGGCTCATAGCCTCCCAAAGAGTCCATGTCCTGATGCCCAGGTCCTGTGAATATGTCACCTTCGTGGTAAAGGGGTCTTTGTAGATGTAAGTTAAGGATCTTGAGATGGGAAGATTTTCCAGGTGGGCCCAGTGTCATCACAGGGTTTTTCTAGAGGGAAGCAGGAAGAGCAGTCAGTAGAAGATGTGATAACAAAAGTCATAAGTTGGAGTGATGCAAGGAAGAGGCCATGAGCCAATGCAGGCAGCTTCTCCAGGCTAAGACAAGGGAATAGATTCTTTCTTACATAGCCTCTGGAAGGAACCAGCAACTTTGCCAACACCTTGTCCTTCTTGTCCCTGGACCTTTACTTAACAGAACTGTAAGAGAATAAATGCATGTTTTAAGCCACTAAGTTTGAGGTAATGCATGACAGCAGCAATAAAAAACCAACACACTTGTATTGGATGAGCTTGGATAAGATAGGCAAGACCAATAACAGGGCTTGTGGGCTATAACTAAGAATTTTGGTCTTAATACTCAGAGCAGTGGGAAACTATGAAAGGTTTCATGCTTTTCTTGGGATGACTGTGAAAGGGAGGAAGGGGGTGTCATGTGGTTAGATTTGTGTTTACAAGGAATACTTTTGTCATATTTTTGAGAATTGATTGGAGGGGGCCAGAGTGGACCTGAGTAGAATTGGAGGAATTGCCCGAGTCCATGTGAGACCTGATGGTGTCTTTGACAGGGGATGGCAGTTGAGGAGGAGAGCCAGTTGAGGGACAAACCGGATAGGAATTGGTGATGCCTTGGACACAGGGTGAAGGCGGAGAGGGGGCCAAAGGTGGCAGAGAGGTGCTGTCCACTTTTTTTTCCTTGAGATAGGGTCTTGCTATGTGCCCAGGCAGGCCTTGAACTCCTAGGCTCAAGTGATCCTCCATCCTCAGCTTCCTGAATAGCTGGGACTATAGGCGTGCCACCAACATGCCTGTTAAATGTTTTGAAGTGGAGAAGTGCCTCTGGAGCATTGAAAAAGTGAGGTCAGGTTATTGGTGTGTGTGTGTATGTATATATATACATACACACACACAGACACAAAGCTATTTTTATGTCTATTTTTATTAAAACCATAAGATTACACTGATGCCTTTAATTCTAGTCCAGTGCCACAGGTTTCAACATGAACGTTTTGTTATATCCAGTTAAAAACTACTTTGCTTCAAAACGCTTTTGATTTTGGTCTGATACAGGTGTTATTTCACTTATAAGTATTAAAAAGCTACTTCTAAATAGAAATCCAAAGACATGCATTCAGTGAATTTCTGTAGATTACATTAGAATCATTTTATATAGTTAAAGATTAATCATTTAAAAAAATTGAGATTTAATTGCATTGATAAATGAAATCTTTCCTAACAATGTGAGCCTGGTTCTCGACTGTGGACTCCTGAAGAGTTCTGTTGCTTTCACATGACAATTTAAATTTATCCTGGGATAGTGTCTTTAGATCATAATTAAATTCTGCATTGCTGCCTCCTTTTAAATGTGGCGATATATTTAGTGGCTGTTTTCTTACCCCTTTTAGCTTTTCTTTTGATTTTAAGAGAATGGCCTTTGTGGAATGTCTGATAACTGAAAGGGAAGCGTTATTCTTCTGTCAAGTTAATTTTGTGTTCAGAATACTAGTCCATGCTTGGAGAAAGTAATATATAGTTATCTATACTGAAGAATGTTTAAATCAGTAATGCAGTAATTAAACTTATTTTCTGTAATGTTTATAGTGGCTAGATTTTAAGATAAGTCTTAAGTTCACCATATGAGCTGACATAATACCTATCAGTTAAAATTCCTTACATACTGTTTAGAACCTCTAAGTGCTGAACTTTTTGGTTAGATTCCATATTTGATTGATGATGATATTGTGGAGTGGCTTAGTGAAGAGAGCTGGAAATTTTTATGGCTTCCAGCTTTTCCCAGTTCATGTAAAATATTGCATTTTTAATCATGTAGGATAAAGAGATAGCAAGAAAATAAGAATGGTCAGTTTTAAGGTTGAGCTATTTGTCATGCCGTTTTTGGATTTTTGTCTTGCTGTATGTAGTTTGTTGATTTGCCTTAAATTATCCACGATGATTTTCCTTCTTACTCGGTTGCAAATGCAAAGGTGCAAGAACCATACAGCTGTGAATGTTTCTGCTGTTTGGTTTCCTGTCTGCCCTTTGGCAGTATAAGTGGAAGCAGGACTTGATTTGTGCTGGGTCTGCCTCAGCCAGGGACCTAAAAACGTCAGCTTGTGTTTTGCGTTACATGGAGAAGGGGTTTTAGTACTGTTAGGACTTTTGGCATTTTTCTTGTAAAATTTCTGTTTTTAAGTAGCAACCTTCAAAGTGCATATAATCAAGTAATGTAAGCCAATATTGTCAAAGTAACAGGGCTTGTTGAGCAGCATGTGAGCCAGGGTTGGAAGTCTTTTAGCAAAATGAATGTGGCTGCTGCCTTTTTCGTCTTTCTAAACGAATCTTTGTCACCTTCTTTCCCCTTTGAATAGCTCTTCCTCAGCTTCTCACTCCCACTCTGTCCCTAACTATAATACTTACTTCTCCTTCTGTCAGCCTGCTGTGTCTGAACTTGGGGGCTTCTCCCTCTCAGTCCTAATTCACAAGAGTCATAAGGATCCTCTTCCCTTTTGTTCATTATGTTGAAGAAGGCCTAGGTATACTAACTGGAAAACAAGAAGGCATCAGTAATTACCATAGCACTGAGAAGAGTAATGGAAGGAAAGTGAGATGTGATAATGGAAAGAAAACCCCTGTTTTAGTGAACTTGGCGATCACTAGTGAGGTTGATTAGAAGATTAAAAAGCCATCTAGGCAGGACTTAGCTTTCCTGAGTTAGGGGCCATTAATGTCTCAGGAAGAACACTGCTACTCACAAAGAAGCTATTTTTGCTTTGAGAGAGTATGACAGATCTGGCTCCTCTGTTTATATAACTGAGAACTGGGACCACATACTTTCATTCAAATATGGGAAAATAGCATCATTTTAAATAGATATTATCAGACCAATCATGAAAGTGGGAATCTATGTAGGGAAAAGATGTAGGAAATCAAGAGAGAAGTTTGGTTGTGTGTTTTATTAGGAAAGGCTGAAGGTGACACAGAGCAGGAGATGCTGGGACAGAAACAAGAGGCTGAAAGGAAGGGAAGGTGAGTCGTGGGGTGGGGGTGGGGGATTGGGGAATGAATGTGATGCTAAATTTGGCCAAGAGTTTATTTTGGAAGTAAAACTTATTTTCCAGCAAAAGTTTGTCTTCCGTGAGTTTTGATTTGTCAGTTTGTCAAGTGGTGACCAGAGGTCTAGAACTTGCAGTGCAGAAGAGAGCAGGGCATAGGTTTACAAGAGGGTGGAGAAGTGCATCATGCATCCTGAGCAGAGGCAAGCTGCCCCTTTTCCTGATACCTGTATTTCATAAATTGTTTGCTTTATTTATTGCTACCACTGATTTATTTTAGTAGCAGGGAATGCCCACTTAAGTTGGTGCATTCTGTTGAAATTTCAAGGGAAAGTTTTCTCTTTAACTGTTTTGGTACCATTGAATCAGTGGTGAGTGCCTGGTTTACAGGCCTGTTGTCTTAGAAGGTAGCGCTGAGCTTGCTGTGTTGGTGGCTGTGATAGCGGGATAGGAATGTTCTCAGTTGGCTTTTATACAAGATTAATAGTGAGCTACTAAAGAAGTTTCTTTCTTAAGAAATTAAAATTTTTATTTTAGATTCACAGAGTACATGTACAGGTTTGTTACAGGGATATATTGGGCGATGGTGAGGTTTGGGCTTCTATTGATTCCATCACCTATATAGCGAACGTAGTACCCAATAGGAAGTTTTTCAGCCCTTACCCCTCTCTCCCTCTTCCTCTTGGAGTCC
>NW_016107653.1:707604-714911 GCF_001604975.1 Cebus imitator
GAGTTATTTATCTTTTTTCCAGATGAAAAATAGTATTATGCTTGTTTGTTTTGTCTTAATCTAGGTCCAAGGTCTTCTTTGGCTAAATTAAGCAATGTGACGTGTATCCCAGGGACAACTTACAAATATCCTGATTTGCCTATAAATCGATGTAAGGAAGAGGTAAAATTGTTTTTGTTATACTGTAATTTTGCTGTTTGAATACATGTCTGAGGCCCAATACCTTTGGTTTCTAATTTGAAAGTTACCAGTTGCCAGGTGGACACTTCTGTGGTATACAAGGCTCTGTGGTAGATAAGAGGAGGGTGAGCTCAGGGCTACCTGGAGATGATTTTGTGTAGTAACCATATCGATGGTTTTTCTTTTGATCTGTGCTTTAATTTATTTTGTCTTCACCTGAGTACATCTCCTAACATTTAGTTCATCTAGTCTTTCCTTCCTCAAAATATCTGTAATTAAACGCTTTGTCTTCCCCAGGAGAGCTTCTTGTTTAAAGAAACTCACTGCTAAATGCTTTTATGAAGCAAATGACATACCCTAGTGTTTCCATTGAGTTTTCTTTACAGTGTTGTCCCTTTCTCTACCTGTTGATTAATGTGATCAATCACTGACATACCATTATCTTAACAGTGCCAGGCAGATGTAGCAGTACAGTGATTGAGTTCCTAATTACTTGCATGTTATTAAGCATGGTTAAAAGTAAGTGTATTGAAACCTTAATTAACTAGACTTGTGGAAAAAGCAGTTATAGATGAAACCAGAAACGTTTCAAATTTAATTTTTACTTTGCTTTAGAGTAAATCAAGCAACTAAAAATTAGAGGCCGGTTTTCAAATTAATTTGTATTCTCTGACTATATCAATTGTTAGAAGGATAAGAGCTTAAATAGTTTAGAGTGGAGGTAGGGAAGTCCTGGAGGAGGAATTTGAGTGCAGTTTTAAAAATGCTGCATATAATCTGTAAGTGGAAAAGTGAAAGTTATTTGTTTTAAAACGTGCCTGGAGGCAGGAGGATCACTTGAGGCCAGGAGTTCCAGACCAGCCTGGGCAACACAGTAAGACCTCATCTCTACAAAAAAAATACCCCCTAAAAATTAGCAGAATGTGATGGCACATGCCTGTTGTCCTGGCTTGGGATGCTGAAGTGGCAGGATGGCTTGAACTTAGGAGGTCAAAGCTGCAGTGAGCCATGATTGTTCCACTGCTTTCCAGCCTGGGTGACAGAGCTAGAGCCTTGTCTAAAAATAAACAGATATTTAATAAATAAAAACATGTCTGAAGAATTTAAGATGACATTTTTTTTTTGAGATGGAGTTTTCGCTCCTGTTGCCCAGGCTGGAGTGCAATGGTGCGATCTTGGCTCATCACAACCTCTGCCTCCTAGGTTCAAGCGATTCTCCTGCCTCAGCCTCCCGAGTAACTGGGATTATAGGAACGTGCCACCATGCCCAGCTAATTTTGTATTTTTAGTAGAGACAGAGTTGCTCCATGTTGGTCAGGCTGGTCTCGAACTCCTGACCTCAGATGAGCTGCCCACCTCAGCCTCCCAAAGTGCTGGGATTATAAGCATGAGCCACCGTGCCTGGCCAAGATGACATTTTAAAACCACTTGAATGTAGTAACAGCTCTTTTTTCATGTTCAGTAGAATTACATGCAGATTCATTACAAAATGTTAAAATAATAGAAACTTCGTAAGAGCCATAGAAACCCAATTTTACATTTTCATTTTTACAGAAGCAATTGAGACCCAGGAAGCTGGAGTTAACCTGGCCTGGTTTTTCCATAGCTATCACTAATTACTGTTTTTGTTTGTTTGTTTTGAGGCGGAGTCTCGCTCTGTCACCAGGCTGGAGTGCAGTGGCGCCATCTTAGATCACTGCAACTTCCACTTCCCGATTTTCCTTCCTCAGTCTCCCGAGTAACTGAGACTAAAGGCGCGTGCCACCACGCCCAGCTAATTTTTGTAGTTTTAGTAGAGACAGGGTTTCACCATGTTGGCCAGGATGGTATTGATCTCTTGGCCTTGTGATCCTTCCTCCTTGGCCTCCCAAAGTGCTGGGATTATAGGCGTGAGCCATTGCGCCTGGCCACTAATCACTGTTAAATAGGTGGTAGAGTTGCATTTAAGTCTGGCAACCGTTCGTTGCCTTCTTGCTCTCTTGTGTTGTGTTTAGAGTGGTTAATTAATAACTTTAAGGCCCAGTGCAATGGCTTACACCTGTAAGCCCAGCAATTTGGGAGGCCAAGGTGGGTGCATCACTTGAAGTTAGGAGTTCGAGACTAGCCAGGCCAACATGGTGAAATCTGTCTCTACCAAAAATACAAAAGTTAGCCAGGTGTGGTGGTGTGTGCCTGTAGTCCCAAGAGGCTGTGGCATTAGAATTGCTTGAACTCAGGAGACAGAGGTTGCAGTGAGCTGAGATTGCGTCGCTGTGTTCCAGCTTGGGCAACAGAGTGAGACTCCATCTCAATAAACAAATAAATAGGATGAAAGAAAAATAAATCCTGAAAGACTTACTAACATAGGTGATACTTTACATTGCTGTTAATTTTGTGCTGATTTTGAAAGAATTTTTTAAATTTCTAGGTTTTGTCTTTGATAGAAAGTAATTCTGTGGTGATTATACATGGGACTACGGGAAGCGGTAAAAGCACTCAGCTCCCGCAGTATATCTTGGACCACTATGTTCAGCGCTCTGCCTACTGCAGCATCGTGGTTACCCAGCCCCGGAAGATTGGGGCAAGCAGCATCGCCAGGTGGATCAGTAAAGAGCGTGCCTGGACCCTGGGGGGTGTGGTGGGCTACCAGGTGAGACTGGGAGGGAGGGAGGGAAGGACTAAGAGAGCCAGCCATCTGTCTATTCCTTAATTTTGTTATTTTTTTTTCCATGCAAGTTGATAGTATGTGACCATTTTCTGCTGGAAATTAGCAGTGACTCACGCCTGTAATCCCAGTACTATGGGAAGCCAAAAGGTTGGATCACCTGAGGTCGGAAGTTTGAGACCAGCCTGGCCAACATGGTGAAACTCCATCTCTACTAAAGATACAAAAATTAGCTGGGCATGGTGGCGCATGCCTTAGTTCCAGCCACTTGGGAGGCTGAGGCAGGAGAATCATTTGAACCTGGGGGGCAGAGGTTGCAGTGAGTCGAGATCATGTCACTGCACTCCAGCCTGGGCGACAGAGTGAGACTCCATCTCAAAAAAAAAAAAAAGAAGCCAATTGCTTATAGAAGAGAACTGTGGCATAATTGTAAAAAACAGTGAGCCAGAATTTCTTGAAAATAAGGCCAGGCATGGTAGCTCATGCCTGTAATCCCAGCACTTTGGGAGGCTGAGGTGGGTGGATCATGAGGTCAGGGGTTCAAGACCAGCCTGGCCAAGATGGTGAAACCCCGTCTCTACTAAAAATATAAAAATTAGCCAGGTGTGATCGTGCACACCTGTGATTCCAGCTACTTGGGAGGCTGAGGTATGAAAATTGCTTGAACCTGGGAGGCAGAGATTGCAGTGAGCTGAGATTGTGCCACTGCACTGCAGTTTGGGTGGCAAAGTGAGACTCTGTCTCAAAAAAAAATAATTTCTTGAAAATAAATTTTAATTTCTTTCCAGTTGAATAGGAAAGCAGAATTCTCATGCTTATGGCTTTTATAATTTTATATTTTTAATTACATCTTTGTAATCTAGAAGATATCTTGTTGCACGATTGTTTTAACATAAAAATGTTATAGGCAGTTTGATTAGTTAAGTCAACTCCTGCCCCCCCAAAAAAGAAGAAAATAATTGACTTGAGGGTATCACTTTTAATTTGGAGCCTGTGTATCTTTTGAAATACCATAATTTTTTATTCTCGTTCTTACTTTTATTAATAAAATGCACATAACTTTTTTTCCTTTCCTTTTCAATCTCCAATTTTAGGTAGGGCTAGAGAAAATAGCAACAGAGGACACCAGGCTAATTTATATGACAACTGGAGTCCTGCTTCAGAAAATAGTCAGCGCCAAGAGTTTGATGGAATTCACACATATAATCATTGATGAGGTAAGTAATGTCATCTACTTGTAAAGATCATATTTACCTGTCTTAAAAAAATCTCTCATAAAGTATTGTGAACCCTGTCTTTGTGCCTGTCTCAGCTTTTTAAATTTTTTCCTTCCGTTTTACTTTCTAGACTTTTCTCAGTAAGGATGGAATATTTTTTTGATTTTGTTTATATTTTAAACATGAGTGTTTTCGTGTGGAATGTTGTGTTTGAACTACTTTACCAGGAACTTTGGATGTGGTTCTTCCTCAAACTCTTGTGTTTTAAACCTTATCAGTAATTCTGTCTGAGAAGCTTGACTTATTTCTGGAGGAATTAGAGGCATTAACAAATAAATAGGATTTGTGAGAGGCTGTGAGACGAGGGTAGATGTTTCATAGAGTCTGAAATCAAACCATTTGGGCAACTGGCTCATGCCTGTAATCCCAGTACTCTGGGAGGCCAAGGTGGGTGGATAACTTGAGATCAGGAGTTTGAGACCAGCCTGGCCAACATGGTAAAACCCCATCTCTACTAAAAATACAAAAAACAGATTAGCTGGATGTGGTGGCACATGCCTGTAGTTCCAGCTACTTGGGAGGCTGAGGTGGGAGAATAACTTGAATCTGGAAAGTGGAGGTTGTAGCGAGCTGAGATTGTGCCATACTGACTCTGTCTCAAGACAATAGCCACCTCCAAAAAGACAGACCCATTTGGGCAACTGTTTTTTTTTGCGATAGAGTCTCACTCTGTAGCTCAGGCTGGAGTGCAGCGGTGTGATCTCAGCTCACTTGAACCCCCCTGCTTCTCGGGTTCAAGTGATTGTCCTGCCTCAGCCTCCTGAGTAGCTAGGACTACAGGCGCCCACCACCATGCCCAGCTAATTTTTGTATTTTTAGTAGAGACGGGGTTTAACCATATTAACCAGGCTGGACTTGAACTCCTGACCTTGTGATCCACCCACCTCAGCCTCCCAAAGTGCTGGGATTACAGGGGTGAGCCACGGCACCCAGCCTGGGCAACTGTTTAGAATAGTGTCTTCCCACTCTATTTTGATGTGTGTGATAACTAATAATACAATATGTGCTCCAGGTAAAACTGAGTCAGTGCGTTTGTGATCTTATGTACAGGCACTTGGCTTTAAATTATTGTAGGCCATTTGGTGGGAGAGTAGGAGAAGGTGAAAATGATATACTGTTTCTTACAAAGCAGAGTGATATATAATATGGTTCAGAATTTTTCTTTATGACTTACGGCAGTTTTGAATATCTTTATAACAGGTAGAGATCAAATAGATTTAATAGATAATTTGCCAAAAGTTGGCATTATGGAGGCTATAATAGTTATTCATTGGGCTTTTTAGTATAATTGAGCCTACTTTACATAAGAGGAAACTAAAGTTTAAGGAAGTTCAGCGCTCAGGCCACAAGTAACCAGTGATGTTGTTGGGTTCATCCCTGGGTAGTTTAGAGCCTGTGTTGCTAGTGCCTGTATTTCTTTTCTGTGTATGTGACAATTTCTCTGTCTACGTGGCCTTCTTTGCACACACATACTTGAATGACACAGGTAAATCCATCAGTACTGTGTTATTGACTATATCCTTTTCTCAAGCTCTGCCATAATAGCTGAGCAAAAGTTATCTCCTCTCTGCAAGAACTTGCCCTACCAGGGAGTGGTAACCAACAGAAGACCATTGCGCCATTACGACAGCTTCCTGCTCTGCCACTGTCGAGTGCAGTGTCAGCACCTAGTACATGCTCCGATGATTATTTGCTTTCTAAATGAATGGATTGGATTCAGCTACCCGAAGTTTTAGGTTTACATGTAATATCGTTTGCATTATATGGGATTATTTGAATTTCAAAATAAATGTAAGAACAAAAGTTGAAGATGGCCAGCCAGTTTAGAATGGAATAATGTGTTTAACTTCTCAGCTTTACGCATTACACTTTACGCTCTGGGATACGTGTGTGGATCATGCAGGATTGTTGCATAGGTACATACGTGGCAATGTGATTTGCTGCCTCCATTCCCCTGTCACCTATATCTGGCATTTCTCCCCATGTTATCCCTCTACAGCCTCCCTATCCCCCGCTGTCCCTCCACTATTCCCCCCCAACAGACCCCAGTGTGTGATGCTCCCCTCCCTGTGTCCATGAATTCTCATTGTTCAACACCTGCCTATGAGTGAGAACATGTGTTGTTTGATTTTCAGTTTGCTGGGGACGATGGTTTCCAGATTCATCCATGTCCCTACAAAGGACATGAATTCATTGTTTTTTTTGGCTACATAGTATTCCATGGTATATATGTGCCACATTTTCCCTGTCCAGTCTATCATCGATGGGCATTTGAGTTGGTTCCAGGTCTTTGCTATTGTAAACAGTACTGCAGTGAACATACGTGTGAATGTGTCTTTATAATAGAACCATTTATAATCCTTTGGGTATATACCCAGTAGTGGGATTGCTGGGTCAAATGGAATTTCTATTTCTTGGTCCTTGAGGAATCACCACACTGTCTTCCACAATGGTTGAACTAATTTACACTCCCACCAACAGTGTAAAAGTATTCCTATTTCTTCACATCCTCTCTAGCATCAGTTGTCTCCAGATTTTTTAATGATCGCCATTCTAACTGGTGTGAGGTGGTAACTCAATGTGGTTTTGATTTGCCTTTCTCTAATGACCAGTGATGATGAGCATTTTTTCATATGTTTTTTGGCCTCATATATGTCTTCTTTTGAAAAGTGTCTGTTCATGTCCTTTGACCACTTTCGAATGGGTTTGTTTTTTTCTTGTAAATCTGTTTTAGTTCTTTGTAGATTCTAGATATTAGCCCTTTGTCAGATGGGTAAATTGCAAAAGTTTTTCCCATTCTGTTGGTTGCAGGTTCACTCTTATGATTGTTTCTTTTGCTCTGCAGAAGTTCTGGAGTTTAATTAGATCCCATTTGTCTATTTTGGCTTTTGTTGCCAGTGCTTTTGGTGTTTCAGTCATGAAGTCCTTGCCTATGCCTATGTCCTGAATGGTTTTGCCTAGGTTTTCTTCTAAGGTTTTTATGGTGGTTGGTCTTATGTTTAAGGTCTTTAATCCATCTGGAGTTAATTTTAGTGTAAGGTGTCAGAAAGGGGTCCAGTTTCTGCTTTCTGCCCATGGCTAGCCAGTTTTCCCGACACCATTTATTAAACAGGGAATCCTTTCCCCATTGCTTGTTTTTGTCAGGTTTGTCAAAGATCAGATGGTTGTAGATGTAGATGTGTGGCATTGCCTCTGAGGCCTCTGTT
>NW_016107653.1:715251-722476 GCF_001604975.1 Cebus imitator
CTAATTTTTTGTGTTTTTAGTAGAGACGGGGTTTCACCATGTTGACCAGGATGGTCTCGATCTCTTGACCTCATGATCCACCCGCCTCGGCCTCCCAAAGTGCTGGGATTGCAGGCTTGAGCCACCGCGCCCGGCCGAATCTATAAATTACTTTGGGCAGTATGGCCATTTTCACAATATTGATTCTTCCTAACCATGAGCATGGAATGCTTTTCCATCTGTTTGTGTCCTCTCTTTGTAGTTCTCCTTGAAGAGGTCCTTTACATCCTTTGTGAGTTTTATTCCTAGGTATTTTATTCTCTTTGAAGCAATTGTGAATGGCAGTTCATTCTTGATTTGGCTCTCTGTTACTGGTGTATAGGAATGCTTGTGATTTCTGTACATTGATTTTGTATCCTGAGACTTTGCTGAAGTTGCTTATCAGTTTCAGGACATTTTGGGCTGAGATATGGGGTCTTCTAAATGTATAATCATGTCATATGCAGGTAGACACAATTTGACTTCCTCTTTTCCTGATTGAATACCCTTTATTTCTTTTTCTTGCCTGATTGCTCTGGCTAGAACTTCCAATACTATGTTGAATAGGAGTGGTGAGAGAGGACATCCTTGTTTAGTGCCAGATTTCAAAGGGAATGCTTCCAGTTTTTGCCCATTTAGTATGATATTGCCTGTTGGCTTGTCATAGATAGCTTTTATTATTTTTGAGATACGTTCCATTGATACCGAGTTTATTGAGAGTTTTTAGCATAAAGGCTGTTAAATTTTGTCAAAGGCCATCTCTGCATCTGTTGAGATAATCATGTGGTTTTTGTCTTTGGTTCTGTTTATGTGGCGGATTACATTTATAGACTTGTGTATGTTGAACCAGCCTTGCATCCCTGGGATGAAGCCTCCTTGATCATGATGGATCAGCTTTTTGATGTGCTGTTGCAGTTTGCCAGTATTTTATTGAAGATTTTTGCATCGATGTTCATCATGGTTATTGGCCTGAAGTTTTCCTTTTTTGTTGAGTCTCTGCCAGGTTTTGATATCAGGATGATGTTGGTCTCATAAAATGATTTGGGAAGGATTCCCTCTTTTTGGATTGTTTGGAATAGTTTCAGGAGGGGTAGGTACCAGCTCCTCTTTGTATGTCTGGTAGAATTTGGCTGTGAACCCATCTGGACCTGGGTTTTTCTTTAGTTGGTAGGCTATTAATTGCTCCCTCAACTTCTTCAGCCCTTGGTATTGGTCAATTCAGGGTTTCATCTTCTTCCTGGTTTAGGCTTGGGAGGGTGCAAGTGTCCAGGAATTTATCCATTTCTTCCAGGTTTACTGGTTTATGTGCATAGAGTTGTTTGTAGTAATCTCAGATGGTAGTTTGTATTTCTGTGGAATCTGTGGTGATATCCCCTTTATCGTTTTTTATTGCATCTGTTTGATTCTTATCTCTCTTCTTTTTTATTCATCTGGCTAGCAGTCTGTCTATTTTGTTGATTTTTTCAAAAAAACAGCTCCTGGATTTATTAATTTTTTGAAGGGTTTTCTTTTTGTGTCTGTCTCCTTCAGTTCTGCTCTGATCTTAGTTTTTTCTTGTCTTCTGCTATCTTTTGAGTTTTTTTGATCTTGCTTCTCTAGCTCTTTCAATTTTGATGATAGGGTGTCGATTTTAGATCTTTCCTTGCTTCTCATGTAGGCATTTATTGCTATAAATTTCCCTCTAGACAGTGCTTTAAATGTGTCTCAGAGATTCTGGTATGTTGTGTCTTCATTCTGGTTGGTTTTGAAGAACGTCTTTATTTCTGCCTTCATTTAATTGTTTACCAAGTCAGCATTCAAGAGCCAACTGTTCAGTTGCCATGAAGTTGTGAGGTTCTGAGTTAGATTCTTTATCCTGAGTTCTAATTTGATTGCACTGTGGTCTGAGAGACTGTTTGTTGTGATTTCCATTCTTTTGCATTGCTGAGGAGTGATTTACTTCCAATTATGTGGTCAGTTTTAGAGTAGGTGTGACGTGGTACTGATAAGAATGTGTCGTCTGTGAATTTGGGTTGGGAGTTCTGTAGATGTCTATTAGGTTTGTTCCGTTCAGGTCTGAGTTCAAGTCCTGGATATCCTTGTTAATTTTCTGTCTCGTTGATCTGTCTAATATTGACAGTGGAGTGTTAAAAGTCTCCCACTATTATTGTGTGGGAGTCTAAGTCCCTTTGTAGGTCATTAAGAACTTGCCTTATGTATCTGGGTGCTCCTGTATTGGGTGCGTATCCTGTCACCGTTATGGAATGCTCTTCTTTGTCTCTTTTGATCTTTGTTGGTTTAAAGTCTATTTTATCAGGGACTAGGATTGCAATTCCTGCTTTTTTTTGCCCTCCATTTGCTTGGTAAATCTTCCTCCATCCCTTTATTTTGAGCCTGCGTGTATCCTTGCATGTGAGATGGGTTTCCTGGATACAGCACACTGATGGGTTTTGACTTTTTATCCAATCTGCCAGTCTGTGTCTTTCGATTGGGGCATTTAGCCCATTTACATTTAAGGTTAATATTGTTATGTGTGAATTTGATCCTGCCATTTTGATGCTAGCTTGTTGCTTTGTGCATTAGTTGACACGGTTTCTTCATTGTGTTGATGCTCTTTACCATTTGGTACATTTTTGAAGTGGCTAATACTGGTTGTTCTTTTTCATTTTTAGTGCTTCTTTCAGGAACTTTTGTAAGGCAGGCCTGGTGGTGACAAAATCTCTCAGCAATTGCTTGTTCATACAGGATTTTATTTCTTCGCTTATGAAGCTTAGTTTGGTTGGATATGAAATTCTAGGTTGAAAGTTCTTTTCTTTAAGGATGTTGAATATTGGCCCCCACTCTCTTTTGGATTGTAGAGTTTCTGCCAAGAGATCTGCTATGAGTCTGATTTGCTCTCCTTTGTGGGTAACCCGACCTTTCTCTCTGGCTGCCCTTTGCATTTTTTCCTTCATTTCAACCCTGGTGAATCTGATGATTATGTGCCTTGGGGTTGCTCTTCTTGAGGAATATCTTTGTGGTGTTCTCTGTATTTCCTGGACTTGAATATTGGCCTGCCTTGCTAGTTTGGGGAAGTTCTCCTGGATAATATCCTGAAGAGTGTTTTCCAGCTTGGAGTCATTCACTCTGTCACATTCAGGTACACCTATCAAATGTAGATTAGGTCTTTTCACATAATCCCATATTTCTTGGAGACTTTGTTCATTTCTTTTCACTCTTTTTTCTCTAATCTTGCCTTCTCATTTTATTTCATTGAGTTGATCTTCAATCTCTGATATCCTTTCTTCTGCTTGGTCGATTAGGCTATTGAAGCTTGTATATGCTTCATGAAGTTCTTGTGTTGTGTTTTTCAGCTCCATCAAGTCACTTATATTCCTCTCTAAGCTGCCCATTCTCATCAGCATTTCATCAAATCTTTTTTCAAAGTTCTTAGTTTCTTTGCATTGGGTTAGAACATGTTCTTTGAGCTCAGAGAAGTTTATTACCCACCTTCTGAAGCCTGTTTCTGTCAATTCATCTGACTCCTTCTCCATCCAGCTTTGTTCCCTTGCTGGTGAGGAGTTGTAATCCCTTAGGGTAGGAGAGGCATTCTGGTTTTGGCACTGGTTTTTTGCGCTGGTTTCCTCCCATCTTTGTGGATTTATTTACCTGTGGTCTTTGTAGTTGGTGACTTTTGGGTGGGGTCTCTGAGTGGATGTCCTTTTTGTTGATGTTGAAGTTATTTCTTTCTGTTTTTTAGTTTTCCTTCTAATAGGCCCCTCTGCTGTAGGACTGCTGGAGGTCCATCCAGATCCTGTTTGCCTGGGGATCACCTGTAGCGGCTGCAGAACAGTAAGGGTTGCTGCCAGTTTCTTCTTCTGTTACCTTCATCCCAGAAGGATACCCACCAGATGTCAGCCTGAGTTCTCCTTTATCGGGTGTCTCTTTGGATATTCAGGAGTTGGGGAGCTGCTTGAGGAGACAGCCTGTCCCTTATAGGAGCTCAACTGCTGAGCTGTGAGCTCCATTGTTCTGTTCAGAGCTGCTCGCAGGTACGTTTAAGTCTGCTGCAGCAGAACTCATAACCGCCTTTTTTCCCGGGTGCTCTGTCCCAGGAGGGTGGGGCTTTATTTATAAGTTCTTGATGTGCTGCTGCCTTTTTTTAAGAGATGCCCTGCCCAGCAAGGAGGTAGCCTAGTCACAGTCTGACAGCAGAGGTGTTGCTAAGCTGCTGTGGGCTCTGTCCAGCTGCTGTGTGAACTTCCTTGTGGTTTTGTTTATAGAGGTATAGTTAGAACTGCCTTGGTAATGGCATCTGCCTCCATAATTGCGGACTGCCTTGGTAGTGGTGGACTGCCTCGGTAGTGGCGGACTGCCTTGGTAATGGCAGATGCCCTTCCCCGCACAGAGCTGGACTGTCCCGGGTCCAGCTGCAGCTGCTGGAAAACTTTCAATCCAGAGCATTTCAGATTGCTCGTCTTTGTGGGGGTGGGACCTGCCGAGCCAGATCACCTGGCTCCCTTTTTCAGCCCCCTTTTTTTCAGTTAAATGGGCGGCTCTGTCTCCCAGGTGTTCCAGGTACCAGTTGAAATGCTGCCCAGATTTGTGTGATTTTTTTTTTTTTGTGTGGAGACCTGTAGCTGAAACAGCTGTGCCAGAAACTCGTGGCACTTTTTAGCCCGGGAATCTCCTGGTCTGTGTGCAGTAATAACTCATTTGGAAATCGGTGACACTCATCCTCTGTGTTGTTCTCACTGGGAACTGCACTCCAGAGCTGCTCCTATTCAGCCAGCTTGGATCCGTTTGTCCTCGGAATAGAATCTTACTGTACCCTTTTACATTGACATTTCCTAAGTTCTAGAGTAACTGGCTTCTTTAGAAAAATAGCAGCAGGCCACCTAGCCCTTGGGTGCTAGCTGGTTCTGGAGTGGGGGCTTTGGGTTCCTGGGGCGACTCTGACTGTGAGGTCTCCATCTGAGGAGGGCTGCAAGGTCTGTCTGAGGTGCTGCTTCTCTGACTGCCGTCCCCAAATGTCAGTGCAACTTACCTCGGGTTCCAACCTTGCTCTTGTTTACCTGTTTGTGACTGACCCAGCTTTTCCAGGACCAGCCCTTGCCCACCCTTGTGAACTGCAGTTATGCACATCATGGAATGTGTCTTGTAGGGTTCAGGTGGCTCCTGGTCAGTGTTAGACTGGCACATCTTCGTCTTTGTGTTTGCTTGCCCAGATGACAGGGTACCTGAAGGCCTGTCAGGGGGTGTGGCAGGGGCCATGGGAGGCTGGCCCAGTGGTTTTCTGTGCTTGACGTGGGTGGAGAGGTTTCTGGTTGTCACAGTGACCTGGGGCACGGTTGGTGGTAAATGAGCAAGGATGAGGGTGCCAAACACTACCCTGCCCTCTCCCAGGGGGCCCTAAGGAGAAACACTGGGGACCGTGACTGTGTGGGTGGTCTGTGGTCTGTTGGCCGATGCTCTTGCTTTCTCTTAACTAGGAGTGATACCCAGCTTTTCCAGCCCCCTGAGGAACTGCATTTAGCAGAGAGAACTGGTTTAGTCCTAAGGCCCCTAGGGGTGCCTTTCTGTCAGCAGTGAAATGTGTGTTGCCTGATACCATGTGGGGGTTACCTCCTTGTTTTGTTTTGTAGGTACACGAACGAACTGAAGAAATGGATTTCCTGCTATTGGTAGTCCGCAAACTCTTAAGAACAAATTCACGTTTTGTGAAGGTAAATTTGATTTCATGAGTAACAGACGTATTTAGGGTTAAGATTTATTGTTTAGTTTTGTTTCTCTCTATAGTCCCTTGGTATCTATAGGGGATTCTGGGACCCCTGACCGATACTGAAATCTGAGGATCCTCAAGTGCCTTAAATGAAATGGCATAGAAAAGTGTTTGCATGTAACGTATGCAAATCTTCCCATATGCTCTGTCACCTCTAGCTTACCTGCAATACTGAATATAATGTCAGTGCCGTGTAAATAGTTATGCTCTATTTTTTAAATATGTATTTTTATTTTTTTTTAATATTTTTGATTTTCAGCTGGTTGAATCTGCAAATGCAGAATCTGGATACAGCAGGCCGACTGTATTTATTTAATTTATTTATTTTGAGGTGGAGTCTCACTCTGTTGCCCAGGGTGGAGTGAAGTGGCACGATCTCAGTTCATTGCAATCTCCGCTTCCCAGGTTCAAGCAATTCTTGTGCTTTAGCCTCCCAAGTAGCTGGGACTACAGGTATCTGCCACCATGCCAGGCTAATTTTTTTGGTATTTTTTGGTAGACATGGGATTTTGCCATGTTGGCCAGGCTGGTCTCGAACTCATGACCACAAGTGATTCACCCACCTTGGCCTTCCAAAGTGCTGGGATTACAGGTGTGAGTCACCACACCTAGCCAGGCTGAGTGTATTTTAACAGAATCATTTGAAACTGATGACTCTTAAAATTCATTATCATATGTAGTACACCAAATCTTGCCAGGAAGCCGACTAAAGGGCATTCTCTTATGATCAGAAGAGTATGGATACTTTTTGATTATTGTGTTGCTTTAAATTCTCATATTTTCTCCAGGCTGCAGAAAATGGTCTAATAATAGTTCACTGTAATGACATGCTGGGTTTTGAGCTTTGCTTTTGGTTGAATAAGTACCATAGCTTATGTGAATGAAGCTGAGTGGCATAGTGGCTCATGCCTGTAATCCCAGCACTTAGTGGGGGCAAAGGCAGGCAGATTGCTTCAGCCCAAGGAGTTCAAGACCAGCATGGGAAACATGGTGAAACCCTGTCTTGACAAAAAATGCAAAAATTTGCTGGGCATAGTGGCGTGTGTCTGTGGTCCCAGTTACTCAGGAGGTTGACAGAGAATTGCTTGAGCCTGGGAGGTCCAGGCTGCAGTGAGCTGTGATTGCACTGCTGCATTCCAGCCTGGGTGACAGATGAGATCCTGTTTCAAAAAAAAAAGGGCCGGGCAGTGGTGGCTCACACCAGTAATCCCAGCACTTTTGGAGGCCGAGGTGGGCAGATCACCTAAGGTCAGGAGTTTGAGACAGGCATGGTCAACGTGGTGAAAACCCATCTCTACTGAAAATACAAAAGTAGCCAGGCATGGTGGCACGCTCCTGTAATCCCAGCTACTTGGGAGGTGGAGGCAGGAGAATCTCTTGAACCTGGGAGGTGGAGGTTGCAGTAAGCCAATATCACGCCATTGCCCTGCAGCCTGGGCAACAAGAGCAAAACTCTGTCTCAAAAAA
>NW_016107653.1:722986-727412 GCF_001604975.1 Cebus imitator
AAAAAAAAAAAAAAAAGCACCAAAGTGGATTGAAGTTTGAGAACAGAATATGTACTACTATTTGAGAGATGTAAGTTAACTGAAAGTTGATGTAAACTGTATTTATCATTCCCATCTTATTTGAACGAAAAGGAAGAAGGTGTAAACTAGGCCAAAATGGCATAGAGTTTAGAATAATTGTGCAATCTAAACAAGTCTACTCCTAGGTCAGGTCGACCTCACACCAGCTGTGCTAAGCAAAGGTCTGTGGGAAACAGCTTAATAAAAGGCCATATGGTTGGGATATTCAGTTATTCTGTGATGGGGCTGCTAAGGGATTTGCTGTTATTCGAAAACACTTGCTTTCTAAACCATAAAGCATTTTGTTTTCAAGTGTTTATTTGTCGAGGAAAACATTTCTTTTTCTCCTTCTCATGTCCCCAAGTGGGGAAACTTCTACCTTAGAATGTTCACATTTTCACTTGTGGATGCTGAATGAATGGAACCTGACATTTGGAATCAGTTGTCTTATTGCTTGAAGTGCTATGAAATGAATGAGAGAATTTGGCTATTTCAGTCCTTTTTGGAATCTTAACTAAGCTGTCATCGAAGTTTATTCACATTGAGACCTTTCTTGAATGTTATTTAAGACTCGTCTTTTTTACTCAAGCCAGAATAGTGAGATGATTGCACATTTTTTAGTTTTCAGTGGTAAAGAGAGTTAAAGTGTTAGTGGATTAAAAAAACCCTACACTGATGGATATGGTGGTAAAGAATTTGGTACTTATAAGAAAGGGTCTGTCAGTTTCACTGTGTTCATGATTTATTAACAAATACGTGAAGCAGCATATTTTCTCGATATAGAAACTTGTATGTACATGTAGTTGGGCCAAGAAATTAGAAATCATATTCTGGATGGTTTTGTAAAAGGTTTTGTAAAAACTCTGAAAAAATGTTTATTTCTTACCTTTTAAAGAGAGTGCTACTGTCAGGAGGACTTGGGTGTGGGAGCACGGGCACATGGGCTTTAAGGCTCCCTTTCCTCTCCCTGTCAACCTTTAGGTCCCTGTGGGTCCCCTGACCTGGTTTCCTCTCAGTGCCTCCTCTATACCATCCTCTAGCCAGTGACCTTGCTGTTACCTCTAGCTGACTGGACTCAGCTCAGGCCCATTCTAGACAGGTGGTTGTCTTGGGTGGCTGCTGACTTGTCTGTTTGGAGAAGAGGCAGAGGGCTGCAGTTAGGGGGTGGGAGGCGGTGGAAAAGGGAGGCTGGTTGCTGGGCCGATCCTCCTTGCTTCAAGTAGTCCAGGCTTGGCCTCTTGTTTTCAGGCTGCACTCAGTGTACTGCAGTCCAGTAGCCTCATAATTCCTTAAAACCCAGTTTAGAGATCATTTATGGTGACTGGGGTGTGTCCCTTAGGAGCCACTCTTCCACTCCAAGTGGCTTCTCAGAGCATTCTTTTTTTTTTTTTTTGAGATGGAGTCTTGCTCTGTTGCCAGGCTGGAGCACAGTGGCACAATCTTGGCTCACTGCAATGTCTGCCTCCCAGGTTCAAGCAATTCTTCTGCCTCAGCCTCCCAAGTAGCTGGGACTACAGGTGCGTGTCACCATGCCCAGCTAATTTTTTTTTGTATTTTTAGTAGAGACGGGGTTTCACCATGTTGTCCGGGATGGTCTCGATCTGTTGACCTCGTGATCCACCTACCTTGGCCTCCCAAAGTGCTGGGATTACAGGCATGAGCCACCAAGCCCAGCCAGAGCATTCTTTTTAACTTCAGAAATCTCTTCTCAAAATGAGTTTTAGTCTCTACAGTTTTTACCATGTATATCTAATGCCAAAGGGAAAAATACAGATGGTTTGTTTACTCAGTAACTGCACCAAAAATGCCTATATGAAATGTTTGTTTTTTGGTTGGGTGCGGTGGCTCATGCCTATAGTCCCAGCACTTTGGGAGGCCAAGGTGTGCAGATCCTGAGAGCTCATCAGTTCAAGACCAGCCTGTGCAACATGGTGAAACCCTGCGTCTACAAAAAAATTTTTTTACGAAAATTAGCCAGGCATGGTGGTGCATACCTGTAGTCCTAGCTACCTGTGAGGCTGAGGTGGGAGGATCACTGGAGCCCAGGAGGCTGAGATTGCAGTGAGTCGAGATTGCACCACTGCACTTCAGCCTGGGCGATAGAGCCAGAACTTGTCTCAAAAAATTAAAAAAAAATTACTTTTTGGCTAGGATTTCCACTTAGAACACTCTACTTGCAATGTACAGTAGGTGGTGAGCAGCAGCCAGACTGCTGTGCCCACTCCCCACGTAGCCCTGTGGAGGCTGCTGAACTGGGAGATCCTCGGTCATTGGCCACCTTCTCCTGGCACATCTTATGCTGTCAGCACTGCTCCTGTCATTCATGGCTGAGTTTCTTAAGGGTATAATTTCATATTTGCTTTTTGCCAAAACTGAAAGCTGCAGTCAGCCATCTTGCCCCAGTCTGGGGCTCTTCTTCTCTGCTGCTGCTGCTCCACTATTGTCCTGGGACTTCTCCAGTTTCTTGAGTGGGAGCTAGAGTTTTCTGGATTCCTTGTCTTCTTTGCTGACTTACTCTGTCATTTCTCTGGAACACATTATAGAGTAACTTACTCTTTTTAACTTTATTTTTATTTTATTTTATTTTTTAGAAACAGGATCTTGCTCTGTTGCCCAGGCTAGAATGCAGTGGTGTGATAGATCACCACAGCCTCGACCTTCTTGGCTGCCGTGATTCTCCCACTTCAGCCTCTTGAGTAGCTGGGACTACAAGAGGAAACCATCATGCCCAGCTAGTCTTAAATTTTTGTAGCGATAGGATCTTGCTATGTTGCCCAGACTGGTTTTAAACTCTTGGCCCAAGATTATAGGCGTGAGCCATGGCCCCTGGCCTTACTCTTTTTTTAAAGTTTATTTTTAATATTTTTTTGTAGAGACAGTGGTCTCATGTTGTTGCTCAGGCTGGCCTCACGCTCCTGGGCTCAAACAGTTCTCCTGCCTCAGCCTTCCACAGTGCTGGGATTACAGGGGTGAGTCACAGTGTCTTTGCCTGGGCCTTATTCTTTTTTTAAAATTCACATGTCCTGATGTGAAAATTTCTTTCAGATAATGGTTTTAATTTACCTTTATTGGAGTTAAAGTTTATCATTTGATAAGGTACTTGAAGAGAAATAGTAAAAGTTGGTATCTCTGAACATTGTTTAAACTATAATAATTACACTAGAGATTAAATTGGGATGGTCTGTTTAAAGTCTCAAAAGTTATAAGTAATGAGACAGAAGAAAAGCCTGCAATTTTAGGAATATTTAATTTGACTATTCTCATTGTTTTATTTTAATGTTTTCTCTCACTCTGTAGGTAGTTCTGATGTCGGCTACCATCAACTGTAAAGAGTTTGCAGACTACTTTGCCGTTCCTGTTCAAAACAAGATGAATCCTGCATATATTTTTGAAGTGGAAGGCAAGCCCCATTCAATTGAAGAGTATTATCTTAATGATTTGGGGCACATTCATCATAGCAAGGTATATTGGAATGTGTTGTTTCTTTTATAGTGAGCGTCCTTTTGTATTTGATCAAACCTGCATTCATCACCTATGATTGTAAAGCCCTGCTAGAAAATTATTATTTTAAAATTGATGCATAGTAAGTGTACATATTTATGGGGGTTTAGTGTGGGATTTTTATACATAGGTGCAATGTGTCATAATCAAATCAAGGTAATTGGCACATCCATCATCTCAAATATTTATCATTTCTTTGTGGTAGGAACATTTAAAATCCTCTTTTCTAGCTATTTGAAAATAAATGATAAGTTGTCAACCGTAGTCACCCCATGGTGCTCTGGAACGTGAAAACTGGGCATAGTGATGCGTGTCTGCAGTTCCAGCTATAGTGGAACCCTCATCTCTTTTAAAAAAGAACACTAGTAGTTATTTCTTATCTAGCTATAATTTTGTATCCTCTTCCTATTTCCTCCCCTTCCCAGTCTCTAGTAACTTCTTTTCTTCTCTCTACTTCTGTGAGATCAACCTTCTTAGTGTCCACATTTGAATGAGAATGTGTGGTACTTATCTTTCTGTGCCTGACTTACTTCACTAACGTCACTCAGCCATGTTGCCCAGAATAATAGGATTTCATTTTTTTTTTTATGGCTGAGTAGTATTTATTTATGTGTGTGTATATATATGTATGTATGTGTGTGTGTTGTGTGTGTGTGTGTGTGTATATACACACTACATTTTATTTATCCATTTATCCCTTGATGTATACTTAGGTTGATTCCATATCTTGGCTATTGTGAATAATGCTGCAATAAATGTAAGCGTGGTGCTATCTCTTCAGCATATTGTTTTTCTTTCTTTTGGGCATACCCAGAAGTAGGATCGCTGGGCCATATGGTAGTTCCGTTTTTTTTTTTTTTTTTTT
>NW_016107653.1:729293-731117 GCF_001604975.1 Cebus imitator
TCTGTTGCCCAAACTGAAGTGCAGTGGCATGATCTCAGCTCACTGCAACATCTGTCTCCCAGGCTAAAGCGATCCTCCCGCTTCAGCCCCCTGAGTAGCTGGGACTACAGGCATGTGTCACTGCTCCTGGCTAATTTTTGTGCATTTTGTTGAGACAGGATCTCACTGTGTTGCCCGAGCTAGTTTCAAACTCCTGGGCTCTTGTGATCTGCCCACCTTGGCTTCCCAAAGTGCTGGGATTACAGTCATGAGCCACTGCACCTGGCCACGTTGTTCTATATATAAGATTGCATTATATGCAAAGAGGGACAACCTGACTTCCTCCATTCCAATTTGGACACTTTTAATTTGTTTCTCTTGTCTAATTTCTCTGGCCAGGACTTCCAGTACTATATTGAAAAGAGTGGTGAGAGTGGGCCTTCTTGTCTTATTCCAGTTCTTAGTATGACGTTAGCTGTGGGTTTGTCATGTATGACCTTTATTGTTTTGAGGTACAGTCCTTCCATACCTAATTTGTCTAGAGTTTTATCATGAAAGAATGTTGACTGTATTAGTCCATTTTCACACTGCTAATATAGACATAACTGAGACTAGGTAATTTATAGAGAAAAAGAGGTTTAATGGACTTACAGTTCCACATGGTTGGGGAAACCTCACGGTCATGGTAGAAGGCAAAGGAGGAGCAAAGGCAAGCTCTTACAGGTAAGAGTATTTGCAGGGGAACTGCCCTTTATTTTCTGGGAACTCAGTTTATTTTCATAAATTGTGAGCATAATAAATACATTGCATATCCCTGGGAAAATTATCAGTCCTGGTTTTATACCTGCTGAGGCTGAAAAATTAAATGTGAGATTATGATCAGTTATAAAATTATAGATTGATTTGGGGAGGGAAGTAATTTTATTATAAATATAATTTTATATTGATTAAACTTATGTTTTTCTAATATAAGTTGTATTTCTCTAAACCTAAAGGAGGATTGTATTGTAATGGTGAATAATTGATAATCTATTCTTAGGAAAGGTTGCATGTGATTTAAAATTGTTTTCATATGTATAATACATTTAGAAGGCTCAAAAGTCAGGTATATTTCAACATATTCCCTTCCTTCTCTCCTCCTCTCTCTATCCAGCAACCCTCCCATGAAGAGGAAACCATTGTTACCAATTTCTTTTGTGTGTGTGTGTGTGTATGTGTGTATATATATATATATATATATATATATATATATAATTGCCTTTTAGGTTCTGGAGTACATGTAAAGAACATGCAGGATTGTTGTATATGTACATACATGCAATGTGGTTTGCTGCCTCCATCCCCATCACCTGTATCTGGCATTTCTCCCCATGGTATCCCCTCCCAACTTTCTACCCCCCACTGTCCCTCCTCTCGTCCCCCACCACAGACCTCAATGTGTGATGCTCCCCTCCCTGTGTCCATGTGTTCTCATTGTTCAACACTCACCTATGAGTGAGAACATGTGGTGCTTGATTCTCTGTTCGTTGAGAATGATGGTTTCCAGGTTCATCCATGTCCCTACAAAGGACACAAACTCATCTTTTTTATGGCTGCATAGTATTCCATGGTGTATATGTGCCACATTTTCCCTGTCCAGTCTATTGTTGATAGGCATTTGGGTTGGTTCCAAGTCTTTGCTATTGTAAACAGTGCTGGAATGGACATGGCGTGTGCATGTGTCCTTATAATAGAACGATTTATAATCCTTTGGATATATACCCAGTAATGGGATTGCTGGGTCAAATGGAATTTCTATTTCTATGTCCTTGAGGAATTGCCACACTGTCTTCCACAATGGTTGAA
>NW_016107653.1:731393-774736 GCF_001604975.1 Cebus imitator
TTTGTTTTTTTTCTTGTAAATCTGTTTTAGTTCTTTGTAGATTTTGGGTATAAGTCCTTTGTCAGTTGGGTTGATTGCAAAATTTTTTTCCCATTCTGTTGGTTGCTGATTCACTCTAATGATTGTTTCTGTTGCTCTGCAGAAGCTCTGAAGTTTAATTAGATCCCATTTGTCTATTTTGGCTTTTGTTGCCAATGCTTTTGGTGTTTTAGTCATGAAGCCCTTGCCTGTGCCTATGTCGTGAATGGTTTTGCCTAGGTTTTCTTCTAAGGTTTTTATGGTGTTAGGCCTTATGTTTAAGGTCTTTAATCCATCTGCAATTAATTTTAGTGTAAGGTGTCAGAAAGGGGTCCAGTTTCTGCTTTCTGCCCATGGCTAGCCAGTTTTCCCGACACCATTTATTAAACAGGGAATCCTTTCCCCATTACTTGCCTTTGTCAGATTTGTCAAAGATCAGATGGTTGTAGATGTGTGACGTTGCCTCTGAGGCCTGTGTTCGTTCCATCGGTCTATATCTCTGTTTTGGTACCAGTGCCATGCTGTTTGAGTTACTGTAGCCTTGTAGTATAGTTTGAAGTCAGGTAGCGTGATGCCTCCAGCTTTGTTCTTTTTGCTTAGGATTTTCTTGGCTATGCTGGCTCTTTTTGGTTCCATATGAAGTTTAAGGTGTTTTTTTTTTCCAGTTTTGTGAAGAAGGTCATTGGTAGCTTGATGGGATATCATTGAATCTGTAAACTTTGGGCAGTATGGTCATTGTCACGATATTGATTCTTTCTAACCATGAGTATGGAATATTTTTCCATCTGTTTCTGTCCTCTGTTATTTCCTTGAGCAGTGGTTTGTAGTTCTCCTTGAAGAGGTCCTTTACATCCTTTGTTAGTTGTATTCCTAGGTATTTTAATCTCTTTGTAGCAATTGTGAATGGCAGTTCGTTCTTGATTTGGCTCTGTTTAAGCCTGTTATTGGTATACAGGAATGCTTGTGATTTCTGCACATTGATTTTGTATCCTGAGACTTTGCTGAAGTTGCTTATCATTTTCAGGAGATTTTGGGCTGAGACGATAGGGTCTTCTAAATATACAATCATGTCATCTGCAAATAGAGACAATTTGACTTCTTCCTTTCCTAATTGAATACCCTTTATTTCTTTTTCTTGCCTGATTGCTTTGGCTAGAACTTCCAATACTATATTGAGTAGGAGTAGTGAGAGAGGGCATCCTTGTCTAGTGTCAGATTTCAAAGGGAATGCTTCCAGTTTTTGCCTGTTCAGTATGATATTAGCTGTGGGTTTGTCGTAAATAGCTTTTATTATTTTGAGATATGTTCTGTTGATACCTAGTTTATTGAGAGTTTTTAGCATAAAGCGCTGTTGAATTTTGTCAAAGGCCTTTTCTGCATCAATTGAGATGATCATGTGGTTTTTGTCTTTGGTTCTGTTTATGTGGTGAATTACGTATATAGACTTGTGTATGTTGAACCAGCCTTGCATCACTGGGATGAAGTCTACTTGATTGTGATGGATAAGCTTTTTGATGTGCTCGTTGCAATCAGTTTGCCAGTATTGTATTGAAGATTTTTGCATTGATGTTCATCATGGATATTGGCCTGAAGTTTTCTTTTCTTGTTGAGTCTCTGCTGGATTTTGGTATCAGGATGATGTTAGTCTCATAAAAAGATTTGGGGAGGACTCTCTCTTTTTGTATTGTTTGGAATAGTTTCAGAAGGAGTGGTATAACCTCCTCTTTGTATGTCTGGTAGAATTCGGCTGTGAACCCATCTGGACCTGGGTATTTTTTTTGATTGGTAAGCTATTAATTGCTGCCTCAACTTCAGCCCTTGTTATTGGTCTATTCAGGGTTTTGACTTTTTCCTGGTTTAGGCTTGTGAGTGTGTAAGTGTCCAGGAATTTATCCATTTCTTCTGGGTTTACTGGTTTATGTGCATAGAGTTGTTTGTAGTAATTTCAGATGGTGGTTTGTATTTCTGTGGAATCTGTGGTGATATCCCCTTTATTGTTTTTTATTGCATCTATTTGATTCTTCTCTCTTTTCTTTTTTATTAATCTAGCTAATGGTCCATTTTGTTGATATTTTCAAAATACCAGCTCCTGGATTTATTGATTTTTTGAAGGATTTTTTTTGTGTCTCTCTCTCTCCTTCAGTTCTGCTCTTATTTCTTGTCTTCTGCTAGCTTTTGAGTTTTTGATCTTACTCCTCTATCTCTTTCAATTTTGATGATAAGGTGTCGATTTTAGATCTTTCCTTGCTTCTCGTGGGCATTTATTGCTATAAATTTTCCTCCAGACACTGCTTTAAATGTGTCCCAGAGATTCTGTTACATTGTGTCTTTGTTCTGTTGGTTTGGAAGAACATCTTTATTTCTGCCTGCATTTCATTGTTTACCCAGTCAACATTCAAGAGCCAGTTGTTCAGTTTCTATGAACTTGTGCGATTCTGAGTTAGTTTCTGAATTCTGAGTTCTAATTTGATTGCACTGTGGCCTGAGAGACTTGTTTGTTATAATTTCCGTTCTTTTTGCATTGGCTGAGGAGTGATTTACTTTGAGTTATGTGGTCAATTTTAGAGTAGGTGTGATGTGGTGCTTAGAAGAATGTATATTCTGTGGATTTGGGGTGGAGAGTTCTGTAAATGTCTATTAGGTTTGCTTGGGCCAGGTCTGAGTTCAAGTCCTGGATATCCTTGTTAATTTTCTGTCTCGTTGATCTGTCTAATATTGACAATGAAGTGTTAAAGTCTCCCACTATTATTGTGTGGGAGTCTAAGTCTCTTTGTAGGTCATTAAGAACTTGCCTTATGTATCTGGGTGCTCTTGTATTGGGTGCATATATATTTAGGATCATTAGCTCTTCTTGTTGCATTGATCCTTTCACCGTTATGGAATGCCCTTCTTTGTCTCTTTTGATCTTTGTTGATTTAAAGTCTATTTTATCAGAGACTTAAGATTGCAACTCCTGCTTTTTTTTTTTGCTCTCCATTTGCTTGGTAGATCTTCTTCCATCCCTTTATTTTGAGCCTACGTGTATCCTTGCATGTGAGATGGGTTTCCTGGATACAGCACACTGATGGGTTTTGACTTTTTATCTAATTTGCCAGTCTGTGTCTTTCGATTGGGGCATTTAGCCCATTTACATTTAAGGTTAATATTGTTATGTGTGAATTTGGTCCTGCCATTTTGATGCTAGCTGGTTGTTTTGCCCATTAGTTGATGCAGTTTCTTCATTGTGTTGATGCTCTTTACCATTTGGTACGTCTTTGGAGTGGCTGGTACTTGTTCCTTTCTATGTTTAGTGCTTCTTTCAGGAGCTCTCGTAAAGCAGGCTTGGTGGTGATGAAATATCTGAGGAATTGCTTGTTCATAAAGGATTTTATTTCTCCTTTCCTTATAAAGCTTAGTTTGGCTGGGTATGAAATTCTAGGTTGAAAGTTCTTTTCTTTAAGGATGTTGAATATTGGCCCCCACTCTCTTTTGGATTGTAGGGTTTCTGCTGAGAGGTCTGCTGTGAGTCTGATGTGCTCTCCTTTGCGGGTAACCCGTCCATTCTCTCTGGTTGCCCTTTGCATTTTTTCCTTCATTTCAACCCTGGTGAATCTGACGATTATGTGCCTTGGGGCTGCTCTTCTTGAGGAATATCTTTGTGGTGTTCTCTGTGTTTCCTGGACTTGAATATTGGCCTGCCTTGCTAGTTTGTGGAAGTTCTCCTGGATAATATCCTGAAGAGTGTTTTCCAGCTTGGATTCATTCTCTCTGTCACATTCAGGTACACCTATCAAATGTAGATTAGGTCTTTTCACATAAGCCCATATTTCTTGGAGACTTTGTTCATTTCTTTTCACTCTTTTTTTCTCTAATCTTGCCTTCTCTTTTTATTTCATTGAATTGATCTTCAGTCTCTGATATCATTTCTTCTGCTTGGTTGATTCCGCTATTGAAACTTGTATATACTTCGTGAAGTTTTCGTGTTATGTTTTTTAGCTCTATCAATTCATTCATATTCCTCTCTGAGCTGTTTGTTCTTGTTAGCATTTCGTGAAACCTTTTTTCAAGGTTTTTAGTTTCTTTGCATTGGGTTAGAACCTGATCTTTTAGCTCAGAGAATTTTGTTATTATCCACCTTCTGAAGCCTGTTTCTGTCAATTCATCAGAATCATTCTCCATCCAGCCTTGTTCCCTTGCTAGTGAGGAGTTGTGATCCCTTGGAGGAGGAGAGACATTCTGGTTTTGGTTGTATTCATCCTTTTTGTGCTGGCTTCTTCTCATCTTGGTGGATTTATCTACCTGTGGTCTTTGTGGTTGGTGACTTTGAGTTGGGGTCTCTGAGTGGACGTCCTTTTTGTTACTGATGAAGTTATTTCTTTCTGTTTCTTAGTTTTCCTTCTAACAGTCAGGCCCCCGTGCTGTAGGACTGCTGGAGGGCCACTCCAGACCCTGCTTGCTTGGGGATCACCTGCAGCATCTGCAGAACAGTAAGTGTTGCTGCCAGTTTCTTCTTCTGTTATCTTTGTTCCAGAAAGATACCTGCCGGATGTTAGTCTGAGTTCTCCTTTATGAGGTGTCTCTTTGGTTAATACGGGAGTTGGGGAGCTGCTTGAAGAGACGTTCTGTTCCTTATAGGAGCTCAAGTGCTGAACTGTGAGCTCCACTGTTCTGTTCAGAGCTGCTGGGCAGGTACGTTTAAGTCTGCTGCAGCAGAACTCCTGACTGCCTTTTTCGCCGAGTGCTCTGTCCTGGGAAGGTGGGGCTTTATTTATAAGTTCTTGATGTGCTGCTGCCTTTTTTAACAGATGCCCTGCCCAGCAAGGAGGTATAGCCTAGTTACAGTCTTCCAGCAGAGGCATTGTTGAACTGCTGTGGGCTCTGCTCAGCTGCTGTGTGAACTTCCTTGCAGTTTTGTTTATGGGGTATAGTTAGTACTGCCTCAGTAATGGCGGTCTGCCTCAGTAAATGTCGGACTGTCGCTGTAATGGCCGACTGCCTCAGTAATGGCAGACTGCCTCAGTAGTGGTGGACTGCCTCGGTAATGGCAGAGCTCGACCGACCTGGGTCCAGCTGTGCTTGCTGTGAGACTCTCAGTCCAGAGCATTGCAGGTTGCTGGTCTTTGTGGATGTGGGACCAGCCGAGCCAGATCACCTGGCTCCCTGTTTCAGCCCCCTTTTTTTCAGTTGAACGGGTGACTCTGTCTCTCAAGCATTCCAGTTGCCAGTTCAAATGGTGCCTGGATTTGTGTCAGTTTTTGTTTGGAGACCCGCTGTGCTGGCTGATACAGCTGTGCTAGAGACTCATGGCGCTTTTCTGCCCTGAAATCTCCTGGTCTTTGGGCAGTAAAAATTCATTTGGAAATGCGATGATCACTCACCCTCTGCGTTTTTGCTGGGAACTACAATCCAGAGCTGTTCCTATTTGGCCATCTTGGATCCTCTCCTGTTACCAATTTCTTAAGAATCCTTTCACAGTTTTTTATGCCTGTACAAGCAAATATGAAGGTGTTTCTCTTTTCTCCTGAAATGGTAGCATTCTATGCTTGTGTTCCTTTTTTCACTTAACTTTTCAAATATTTTCATGTTACTGTATTATTTTTTCTTCCTTTTTTAAGAGCCACATGACATTCCTTCATGTGTATTAAATATCCCATTCTTTATTAACTAATCTCTGATGTTTCTGGTCTCATTACAAATAGTGCGATGGTGAATAATTTCTCACACATATCATTTCACACATATGAAAGTGTATCTTGTAGGCCAGGGCTTCCCAGCCTCTGCACTATTGACATTTTGGGCCAGATAATTCTGTGTGGTGTGGAAAATTCTCAACATTTTAGAATTTTTTGTAGATTCTCTGTCTCCACCCACTGGATGCAAGTAGCATCCTTCTCCCCTTTCCACTTAGGACAACCAAAAATGTCTGTAGACATTGCCACATACCCCCTGGGGAGTAAAGCGCCTCTATGTTGAGACCCCCTGTGTAGGTTTTACCTTCCTAGAATTCCTAGAAGAGGAATTGTTAGTTCAAAAGTTATATACATTTATAATTTTGATGGACACTGCCAAATGGTTTGTATAGTTTAACTTTTATTAAAAATGTCTGTGATGTTAAACGCTAGTCTCTACTGTAATGAGATGGCTGAACAGGTTTCATCTATCATAAGAAGAGATATTTTGTCGGATCTAATTATGTCAGAGGCAGGCCATTTCTGGCCATTAAATACAGCACTTTATTTTCCCAACTTTTTAAATTACAATATTTCAAAAGAATAGAACTAAGTTGAAAGAATTTTATAGTGAATACCTATATGTCCATTACCTAGATTCTGTAGTTAATATTAGCTTAGTAACACTTAAAAAAAAAAAAAAAAAAAACCTAGATTCTGTAGTTAATATTAGCTTAGTAACACTTAAAAAAAAAAAAAAAAAAACTACTAACTAAACGTCACTTCATTTGGTTTGACTCATTTTTCCGTAATGTTCTTTATTCCATGATCCCGTCCAGGATGCTACATTGGATGTAGTCGTCATGTGTTCTTAGGCTGCTATTGGCTGTGGTAGTTTCTCAGACTTTCCTCATTGTTGATGACTTTGATGGTTTTGAGGAGTACTGGTCAGGTATTCTATAGGACACCCTTATACTGGAATTCAGTTGATGTTTTTCTCATGGTTAGACTGGGGTTTTTGGTTTTGGGAGGAAGATCATGGGGCAGGGTGCCATTTTTGTCACATATCAAGGGTATACACTATCAACATGACTTTTACTGGTTGTCTTAACTCTGTTTAATGCTTTTTTTTAATTAAAAAATTTAAATTGACGTAATTCATGGAATATATAGTGATGTGATACATATAGTACATGGTGATGAGCTCAGTGTAACTAGCATATCCATTGTATCAAACATTTATTTTTTTTGTGTTGGTAACATTCAGTAGCCTTCTAAAGCTGTTTGGAACTACATATTATTATTATTATTATTATTTTTTAAATCACATCAAAGGACATTTCAGTGCTATATTATTGTTGACTGTAGTCATCCAGCAGTGCTGTAGAACACTGGAATCTCCTCATCCAATCTAACAGTCCTTTTGTGTCCTTTAACAAATCTCCCTATTGCCTCCTTTCCCCTGCCCTTCCCAGCCTCTAGTGTCTTCTGTTCTATTCTACTTCTATTAGATAAACTGTTTTTTAGCTTCTACATAAGTGAGAACATGTGTCTTTAACTTTCTGTTCCTGGCTTATTTCACTTAACATAATGTCCTCCAGTTTCATCCATGTTGCTGCAGATGACAGGATTTCATGCTTTTTATGGCTGAATAATACACCATTGTGTATATATTCTCCATTTTCTTTCTCCATCTGTTGTATACCTATGTTGATTCCTTATCTTGGCTATTGTGAATAGCATCTAACACTGTTATTAAGGAATACTTCAGTCTGGATAATTTATAAAAGAAAGAGCTTTATTTGGCTCACAGTTCTGCAGGCTATACAAGAACTGTGGCACTGGCCTCTGCTCACGGAGCTGGTATGTGCAGAGATCATTTGGTGAGATTGGAAGGAGATGGGTGTGCCAGGTTTTTTGTAACCATCGGCTCTGAGGGGAAAGTGGGGGAACTCTGGTAGGAACTCATAATAGTGAGTACTCAGTCTCCCTGTCAAGGGAGGAAATTAATCTGTTCCTGAGGCATCTGCCCCACTGACCTAAATGCCTGCTATTAGGCCCCACCTCCAACACTGGAATCAAATGTCAACATGAGATTTGGAGGGGACAAACATCCAAACTATAGCACTGAGATGCAGACTTTGATCACTGGAAAGGTTGTGGTTGCCAGATTTCTCCGTTGGGCATAACTGTCTCCTTTCCACATTGTATTCTTGAGAAACAAGTTGCCAGGTGAGGCTCTATTCAGGGCAGGAAGTAGTACTTACAACATTTAAAAACTCTGCATTTTCTGACAATTTTTTTTTTTCTTTGAGATTGAGTCTTGCTCTGTTACCTAGGTTGGAGTGCAGTGGTGTGATCATAGCTCACTGTAACCTTGAACTCCTTGGCTTAAGGGATTCTCCCACCTTAGCCTTCCAAGCAGCTACGACTGCAGATGCATTCCACCATGCATGGCTAATTAAAAAAAAGGTTTTTTTATTAAAAAAAAATTTTTTTAGGGGGACGATGGGGTCTTGCTATGTTTCCCAGGCTGATCTTGAACTCCTGTCTTCAAGTGATCCTCTTGCTTTGCTCTCCCAAAGTGCTGGGATTACAGGCATCAGCAATCATGCCTGGCCTCTGACTCTTTTGAAATGTGAGAGTGATGATGATTTACCAGTCTCCTTTCCAGCTGGCTGAAGTCTAATTAATTCTTGTTGATGTTCATTGTGTATTTTCTGTCAGAGCTTACAACACTTAGATGCTTCCTTGTGGACCTGCTGAGGAGCTGGGTTGGGCCTAGCCATTTGCTGTCTGAGCCCGTGTGGTCAAGACAATGTAGCTTTCTAGGCACCTAGGGCCTCCTTGCCTTGTGGGTGGGTTACGTTCAGCAGGATCTGGCTTTAGCAAACTTTACCCAACATATTGTTTTTAGTACCTGATAGGTGTTCAGTAAATATTTCAGTGAATGAATATGCAACACTTAGCTGTCTATAGATGTTCCTTGACTTGTAATGGGGTTATGCCCTCATAAAACCATTGTGAGTTGAAATGATCATGAAGTTGCAAATGCATTTAATCCACCTAGCCTCCTAGCCTGCCTTGAATCAGTTCAGAGCACTCAAAATCACCAAATACTACACCAAAAGTAAAAAGCAGGATGGTTTCATTTCATTGTAAAGTCTAAAAATAGAAGTTGAATCATTGTAAGTCAGGGCCAGTCTGTGTGAATTTTAAGCTTATAAAAATGGTGTTTTGTATAGATCCTATTATACAGCTTTCAGAGTCAGAGGACCTTTGTTAAAATTCCGATTGTGTTATTGTCACTACTTTTGTCATGTTACCTCCCCACACTGTCTGCTGTTACAAGGGAGAAGCCCCTCTCTTCATGGAGTGCTAGCTGCGCCTCCTGTGCTTTGTGTTTCATCTTACTTCTTAGGAACCTTGTCTGATCTACTGTTTACCCCTCCCCGTTGTTACCACTAATGTCTCTTTTTCTGCTGTCCTTTTCTTGTCCACATTGAAACATAACTGAAGCACCTTTTGTGAATACCCACCTTAGGTCTCAGGCTGCTCTCCAGCCTTTGCCGGCCTGTGGACTTGCACTTTCTCTACTTTTCTACCTCCTGCAGGCAATTCATTAATTGCAGGTGCTGTCCCCTGTTCCCACTCAGACTGCATCTGCCAGGGTCCCTAGTGACCTCCTTGTTAGGAGAGCTCAGCCCTAAACTTACCTAGCCTTTCTGCAATATTTGACACTGTTGGCCACTTTGATTTTCTTGAAACTCACCCTCTCCTCAGGTTCTGTGGTGCCCTCCTGGTTTTTCTGTTACCAACTCTGGCTGTTCCGTTTCAGTGTCCTTTGGAGAGTCCTTTTCATCTTCTGTATTCAGCTTTTTAAAAAATTGTGAAAGGACACCCTTAGAAAAAGGGTTACATAAAATGTAAATGTGTACTATAATGAAATTGTGAAGTGAATATCTGTGATCAATATGCCAGGTCCAGAACTAGAGCATGCCCTCCGCCCCACCCAGACTCACAGTGTGTCACTTTTTTATTTTTTGAAACAGAGTCTTGCTCTTTTATTTTTTGTTTTTTGAAACAGCCTGGAGAACAATGTTATGATCTTGGCTCACTGCAGCCTCTGCCTCCCAGGTTCAAGTGATTGTCCTGCCTCAGCCTCCCAAGTAGCTGGGATTACAGGCATGTGCTATCACAGCTGCCTAATTTTTGTGTTTTTAGTAGAGATGGCGTTTTACCATGTTGGTCAAGCTGGTCTTGAGCTCCTGACCTCAAGTATCTGCCTGCCTTGGCCTCCCAAAGGGCTGGAATTACAGACGCGAGCCACTGCGCCTGACCCGCAGCGTGTCACTTTTGGACCTCACCTCTCCACCTTAGGGCACAGCTTTACATAATCCAGTTTATGGCTTTGTTTTTCATCTTTAGGTCTTGAATCCACTTAAGATGGATTTTGGATTGACATGGGGTAAGATTTCATCTTCCCCGCATATGAGTGTCTTAGCACCATTTATTTTCCCCTCCACCTGTAGTGCCCACTCACTTATAGGCTGCCTGTGTCCCCCTCTCCTCCTGGGACTGGCTGGCCTGGCCTCCTCATGGTGATAGCAGACGTGCCAGGTTCCCAGGCCTCCACTTGGGACAGAAACACTTGCTCTGCCTTGTTGTGTGGACAGAGTCACACTGGCTAAGCACTTCTGTGAGAAGAATGGCAGACTTCCTCCCTGACTCCATCTGTATGAATCACAGTGCTCCCACCATGTTCCTATCCCTGTTTCCTGCCTTGCTTTTTGTCAGAGCGTCTCCTCTGACATAGTGTGCCTTGACTCACTGGTGTGCAGTTGAGGAAAGCAGAGGCGCTGTCTTTCGTGTTTCTTCCTGATCGCGGTACACAGGAGGGCATGATTCAGCAAGTGGGTCAGTGGGCCTGCAGTCGGTGCACTTCATTGTTGTCTCAGGCCTGGCTTAGAGAAAGCAGACGGTGTTTTGTATCTTATCAGGGTGCCTAAAAAATATTCACTTCCTTGGAACTAACTTGTGAGTCAATGCCATGCCTTTTATATGGCTTCAAAAGACCTCACATGAGTTTGGATGCCACTGTTGGCGTTTGTGAAAAGTATGCCTTTTTTTCCTATTTCTTTTTTATATAGTTGTGTTATGACAGATATTATTACTTAGATAAAGTAGAAAACTAAAATAAAATTTAAATATTATGGCTGGGTGTGGTGGCTCATGCCTGTAGTTCCAGCACATTGGGAGGCTGAGGCAGGTGGGTCACTTGAGGTCAGGAGTTTGAGACCAGCCTGGCCAACAAGGTTTCACTCCATCTCTACTAAAAATACAAAAATTAGCTGGGCATGGTGGTGGGTGCCCAAATCTCATCTTGAATTCCCATGTACTGTGGGAGGGACCCAGCGGGAAGTAATTGAGTCATGGGGGTAGGTCTTTCCTGTGCTGTTCTCATGGGAGTGAATAAGTCTAACGAGATCTGATGGTTCTGTAAGGGGGAGTTTCCCTGTACAAGCTCTCTCTTTGTCTACTGCCATCCATGTAAGACATGACTTGCTCCTCCTCACCTTCCAACTTGATTGTGAGGTTTCCCCAGCCACATGGAACTGTAAGCCCATTAAACCTCTTTCTTTTGTAAATTGCCCAGTCTTGGATATGTCTTAGCAGTATGAAAATGGACTAATATAGTAAATTGGTATCAGTAGAGTGGGGCACTGGTGAAAAGATACCAAAAAAAATGTGGAAGTGACTCACTTTGGAACTGAGTAACAAGGCAGAGGTTAGAATAGTTTGGAGGGCTTAGAAGGAGACAGGAAAATGTGGGAAAGTTTGGAACTTCCTAGAGACTTGTTGAATGGCTTTGAACAAAATACTGATAGTGATGTGGAGAATAAAATCCAGGCTGAGGTGGTCTCAGATGGAGATGAGGAACTTGTTAGGAACTGGAGTAAAGATAATTCTAATGTTTTAGCAAAAAGACTGGTGGCATTTTGCCTTGCCCTAGAGATTTGTGGAACTTTGAACTTGAAAGAGATGATTTAGGGTATCTGGTGGAAGAAATTTCTAAGCAGCAAAGCATTCAAGAGGTGTCTTGGGTGCTGTTAAAGGCATTCAGTTTTAAAAGGGCAACAGAGAATAAAAGTTTGGAAAATTTGAAGCCTGACAATGCAATAGAAAAGAAAATCCCATTTTCTGAGAAGTTCAAGTCAGCTGCAGAAATTTGCCTAAGTAATGAGGAGCCAAATGTTAATCCCCAAGACAATGGGGAAAATGTGTCCAGGGCATGTCAGAGGTCTTCACAGCAGCCCCTGTCCCCCCATCACAGGCCTGGAGGCCTAGGAAGAAAAAGTGGCTTCGTGGGCCTTGCCCTGGGTTCCCGTGCTGTGTGCAGCCTAGGGAATTGGTGCCCTGTGTCCCAGCTGCTCTAGCTGTGGCTGAAAGAGACCAACATAGAGCTCATGCTGTGGCTTTAGAGGGTGCAAGCCTCAAGCTTTGGCAACTTTCACATGTTGTTGAGCCTATAGGTGCACAGAAATCAAGAATTGGGGTTTGGGAACTTCTGCCTAGATTAAAGAGGGTGTGTGGAAATACCTGGATGTCAGGGCAGAAGTTTGCTGCAAGGGCGGGGCTCTCATCGAGAACCTCTGCTAGGGCAGTGCAGAAGGGAAATGTGGGGTCAAAGCCTCCACATAGAGTCCCTGCTGGGGAATCACATAATGGAACTATGAGAAGAGGGCCATTGTCATCCAGACCCCAGAATAGTAGATCCACTGATAGCTCGTACCATGCACCTGGAAAAGCCACAGCAACTCAATGCAAGCCCATGAAAGTAGCCGGGAGGGAGCCTGTACCTTGCAAAACCACAGGGGAGGAACTGCTCAAGACCATGGGAACCCACCTCTTACATCAGCATGACCCGGATGTGAGACATGGAGTCAAGGAAGATACTTTTGGAGCTTTAAGATTGGACTGCCCTGCTGGATTTTGGACTTGCATGTAGCCCCTTTATTTTGGCCAATTTCTCTCTCTTGGAAAGGCTGTATTTACCCAATGCCCGTACCCCCATTGTATCTAAGAAGTAACTAACTTGCTGTGAGACTGGGGGCTATAGACTTTTGAGTTAATGATGAAATGAGTTAAGAGTTTGAGGGGACTGTTGGGAAGGCATGATTGTGTTTTGAAATGTGAGGACATGAGATTTCGGAGGGGCCAGAGGCAGAATGATATGATTTGGCTGTGTCCCCACCCAAATCTCATTTTGAATTCTCATGTGTTGTAGGAGGGACCCAGTGGGAAGTAATTTAATCTTGGGGGCAAGTCTCTTCTGTGCTTTCTTATGATAAGTCTCATGAAATCTGATGATTCTGTAAGGGAGTTTTCCTGCACAAGCTCTCTCTGTGCCTGTTATCATCCATGTAAGATGTGGCTTGCTCCTCCTTGCCTTCCACCATGATTGCGAGGGTTCCCAAGCCACGTGGAACTGTAAGTCCATTAAACCTGTTTCTTTTGTAAATTGCCTAGTCTTGGATATATCTTTATCAGTGTGAAGATGGACTAATGCACCGCCTGACTTGGGGAGTTTGCCACTTGTGCTTGGTGCTCAGTGTTTGGTAGCGGTGCCTGAGGGGCAAGTTTACATGATCTGGTCTTGGGGTCTTTGCTTTAATAGACAATTAAAAGTAGTCAGGGAACCTTAAACTTTGGTAGATGAATACTTTATCGTGTGGTTATGTCATCACCACACATTGGTATGTACGGATGTGACGTTATGGTTTTCTGGTATTTTTGATATTCAAGGTTACTTTTCACACATGAAATATTAGGGAAATCTTAGGGCTCTTCAAGGTAGGGGTTTGACAGAGGGAAGGGCACTGGCTTTGAGATTGGGAACTACTCCTGGGCTCTATAGACATTTGGTTTGACTTAATCGATGTTTTCAAAGTAAACATCCTGCCAAACATGCTGCCTGTGCATATCTGGGCCCTTGCTCTGGTGACTGGGGGAGGAGATTGATGAGTATGGTACTCTATGTGTCTGCTGTCCTGAGCAGTGCTTGGCACACAGCACGTTTTCAGACGTTACTGCCAATAAAAATCAGGAACTTTTATTTGGAGAATTTGTTATAGTATTGTACTAACAGAGCCACTCCCATCCAACCCCAGTTTTCATCTGTAATCCTATTTTGGTATTGTGACTTTTTACTTTTACTGTTTTTAGCTCTCTCGTCATCTCCTGGAGGAACCTGTGATAACTAAGGATATATATGAAGTTGCTCTCTCTCTCATTCAGATGTTTGATGACTTGGATATGAAGGAGAGTGGGTAAGAGACACTTCAGTTGGTAATGCACTTTAATGTATATGTAATTTTAAAAATTATTCATTTGGAAACTTTTTAGTGTTTTTGTAAGAAGATATAACTAGAGGTATATTTTCAGTAGTTACTGTATATACTTTTAAATCAAGTTAGTATTTGGAATTTTTTAATTGGATATTTCTATTTTAAATAGTTAAAGCCATGCTGAGTGCAGTTTTAGGACTGATAGTTTTAAAAGCTAGGATTTATAGCCTGAAGATAGTTTTTCCAGACATATAGAAGTCTTATTCATAATGCTGGGGTAAAACTTAAAACTTTAAGTCCTACATTAGTAGAAACTGTTGAAATGCTTTACTTGTGTTTGTTTTCATTTACAATCGAAATGCTAGTATTTACTATCAAAAGACATATTTTGATCCTAAGCAATCTCCTTCTGTAATCTAGCTGTTTATTCATTAAGCTAGTTCTTTGAAAATTGGAACATTTTCCCTGAGGAACAGTTTAAGGTTATAAGTAGTGGGTAGAGTCTATAATTTTAAAAATATCAGGTGGGCACAGAGGCTCATGCCTGTAATTCCAGCACTTTGGGAGGCCGAGGTGGGCAGATTACCAGGTCAGGAGATCAAGACCATCCTGGCCAACATGGTAAAACGCTGTTTCTACTAAAATACCAAAAATTAGCTGGGCATGGTGGTGTGCACCTGTAGTCTCAGCTACTTGGGAGGCTGAGGCAGGGGAATCACTTGAACCTGAGAGGCAGAGGTTCCAGTAACCTGAGATCATGCCACTGTACTCCAGCCTGGCGACAGAGCAAGACTCCCATCTCAAAAAAAAAAAAATCATATACCATATGATTTAGCCTTTACAGTGCTAATTTCACTGCATCTATCTCCATAGTTTTGTCTTTTCCAGGATGGTATGTAGTTGGAATTATACAGTATGTATCCTTTATATGTTGGCTTTTTCTACTTAATAATATGTATTTAGCTTCCTTTATGACTTTTCATGACTTAGATAGCTCTTTTCTTTTTAGTGCTAAATTCCATTGTCCGGATATACCACAGTTTATTCATTCACCTTCCATATTTTCTAAGTTCTGCTTTAGCTGTGTCCCATGAGTTCTGCTATGTTGTGTCTTCATTTTCATTCATCTCAAAGTATTTTCTAATTTCTGTTTTGATTTTTTTCTTTGGCCTGTTGGTTTTTAGGAGTGTGTTTAATTTGCACATATTTGTGAATTTCCCCCAATTTTTCCTATTACACATTTTGAATTTCATTCTATTGTATTTGGAGAACATATTTTATATGATTTCTGTTTTTTAAAATTTATCAAGGTTTGTTGTATGCCTAGCATGTAGACTGTCCTGGAGAATATTACATATGCACTTGAGAATAATGTCATTCTGTTGTTGTTGGATGGAGTGTCTATAGATGTATTTTTGGTTTAGTTAACTTACAGTGTTGTTCAGGTCATCTGCTTTTTGATCTTCTGCCTGGTTGCTCTATATGTTATTGAAAATGAGGTATTGATGTCCTCAACAATTATTACTGAATTGCCTATTTCTTCAGTCTTTTCTGTCAGTTTTTGTTTTATGTATTTTGGTTCTCTGTTGTTAGGTGCATATATATTTATCCCTGTTATATCTTCCTGATTGATTCATCCATTTATCATTGTAAAATGCCCCTCTTATCTTTTGTAACACTTAATTTTAAGACATATTTTGTGTATTAGAATAGCCATTCCACTTTTCTGTAGTTGCTGTTTGCATGACACATATTTTTTCATTCTTTTACTTTCAGTCTATTTGGTGTCTTTGCATCTAAAGTGTATCTCCTCTAGACAGCATATGCTGAGTGGGATCTTTTTTTCCCCTTCAGAAGGAGTCTTGCTCTGTCACCCATACTGGAGTGCAGTGGCATGATCTTGGCTCACTGCAGCCTTCACCTCCTGACTCTCCTGTCTCAGCCTCCTGAGTATCTGGGTCTACAGGTGTGTGCCACTATGCCCACCTAATTTTTGTATTTTTAGTAAAGACAGGGTTTCACCATGTTGGCCAGGATGGTTTTGATCTCTTGATCTCTTGACCTTGTGATCCACCTGCCTTGGTCTGCCAAAGTGCTGGGATTACATGTGTGAACCACTGTACCTGGTCATATTTTTTAAAAATTAGTCTAACAGTCTCTGCCTTTTGATTGGGTTGTTTAATCCATTGACATTTATTTTTGTCATTGATATAGTAGAGTTTTTTTTTTTTTTGGCCATTTTGTTTTTCGCTTTCTGTATGTCTTATGGTTTTTTTTGTTCCTCTGTTTCTCTTTTACTGTTTTCTTTTGAATTTAATACATATTTTGCAATGTAGCATTTTACTTTTTTTTAATTTGAGACAAGGTCTCACTGTGTTGAGCAGGCTGGAGTGCAGTGGTGTGACCATGGCTCACTGCAGCCTCAACCTTCTGGACTCAGTTGATTTTCCAACCGCAGCCTTGTGAGTAGGTGGGACTACAGGTGCATGCCACCATGCCCTGCTAATTTTTGTTTACAGTTTGTTTTTAAATCACCTAAGGAGAAGGAAGGAGGCAAAATATGTATTTACAGTATCCTTTGTCACTACCTAATTACCTTTACTAATTGTCTTTCTTTGTTCATGTGGATATGAAATACCCTCTGGGGTCAGCTGTTTTCAGTGCAAAAAAACGTCCTTCAGTATTTTTAGTAAGGTGGGCCTGCTGCCAAGAAATGCTCCCTTTTTTTTGTTTAACTGGGACGGTCTTTATTTAGTCTTCATTATTGAGAGTTTTACTGAATATAGGAATCTTGATTGACAGTTGTTTTTTATCTGAACACTTTGAATATCATCCCACTGCTTTCTGACTTCCATTGTTTCTGCTGATAATTCAGCTGTTAATCTTATTGGGGTTTTCTTTGTATGTGGCATGTCATTTTTCTCTTTCTGCTTTCAAGATTTTACCTTGTCTTTGAATTTCATTATTTATGGCATTTATGACTTCCTGTGGGACTGGCACAATAGCTGAGTCTTTAATAGGCATTTTCATCATTCTTTTAAGCCAGCTGCTTTTGGGTGCATGGTAATACCACTGAATTTCATGAGTCCATTGACCACTAAACTGTGGCAGGAGGCCACGCTGTGCAGGAAACAATGGAATCAAGAAAGGCATCTGTAGGTCCATGAATGGGGATATGACAGAAGCTTTAGGTGCAGAGAAGGCAGATCTGAATCCAGAATAGCATCTGTATCTATTTACATGAGGGTAAATCAGTATCTCCTTCATGTTGGAATCAACCTGTCTTCAGCTTGTTGGGCTGGTCCCCCAGGGAATTGTGCCATATTTGGAATTTGGCACTGGTCCTTGCTGTTGTGTGGTTGGCACTCAGCAGTGGTAGCAGCCAGATGAGCCTCATCTCTGGAAAGTGTTGAGTTTGTATGCAAGCCTTCATCCCTGCTACCTGGCCACTCTGCATCGTCCAACCCTGGGGGAACTGGAGGAGGAGGCTGGCCCATGTCCACAGGCGGGGCCTTCTGCCCATCTGGTGACTGAAAGCCTCCTCCACCATGGCGGCCTTGTGGGCATTTATTGATACCTCTACATCAGATCTCCTTATTATCAACCTTGTCATTGCCACATCTCTGACCAGCTGACCAAGCTATTAGCCTCTGCCTGTTGATTGGGGTGAACCCAATCTCATGGCCATGTGTCCTTCCACAGGAAGTGATACCAGCAGATGGACTGCCTGACCTCTGCTCACTGGAAGAGCTCCCTTCCCCGCTCACTGTGTGTGAGCCTCTCCTCTGGGTGGGGCTGTGATGCAGCGGGTGTTCGCCCCTGGCTGTTGCCAGCATCCCATGCAGGCCCATCTACAAAGCAGTCCTGTGTTTTTTAGGGTGGTGGCTGCCACCTCAGGCCATAGGTGTGGCTCACTATTGAGATTGACTCTGGGTAGCTGGCAAAATATTAGCAAAATATTAGGGAAAGTTATAGATTAGTCTTAAACCTTTTGGAAGGCCGAAAGGTTTTATTGGACAGGTTGAACGCAGCTGGTCCATTATGTTAGGGAAAAGATAGGGACGAGGTAGTGACCCTGACGTAATACCCATCATAGCACGCCAAATGTCTGCAGGTAGTAATAAACGTCTCAGGTGAGCACAGAGTTTACTGGAGTAAACAGAGACACAGTGATGTGGGATAAGTAGATTTAAACTGGGAAAGCCTTTTATCATCGCTATCTTTTCTCTAACATAGTGGACCAGCTGCCTTCAACCTGCCCCAATAAAACCTTTAGGCCTTCCAAAAGGTTTGAGACTATAACTTTCCCTAATATTTTGCAAACATTTTGCCATCCACCCTGAGTAAATCTCAACAGCTCACAGGGAGAGATGGATGAGCAGCAGGAGCAGTGACCATGGATGCTGGTTTACCCCTCACACCCCTTTCTCCTTTGTAGTGACTGTTCCCAGGCATTGCCTGAATTGACACTGCATGGCTTTTCCATGGCTGCCTCCTCAGCTCCCATTACTTCTCCAGAGAGGTCTCTCCCAGCCACCCCTACTGAGAGCACTCCACACACATACCCTCCCTTAGCACTGCTTATCGTGTTTCCCCATGTGTTTCTTTTAGGTCTTACTGCTAAACTGAAGGTACCTTGCCTGTTTCTTGTTTCTTGTCTGTCTCTCCAGTTAGAATGTAAGCTCCAAAGAGCAGGGAGCTTGGCTGTCTTGTTATTGCTGTATCCTGACTGCACAGAGGAGGGCCTGGCATGTAGGAAGGGCTCACAGGTTTATGGAGGAGTGAAAGTTCTAAATTCACACAAAAGTAAATATATTGACAGTGGCAGGGAGGCGAGTAGATGATTTGAGATTTTGGTCTGTACAAACTCTAATAGTTTGGACTCCTGAAAGTTTAAATTTTGCTTGTAGTTATTTTATTTATTTTTTATTTTATTTTTCCATTTATTTTATTGCATTTATGTTTTGGGGTACATGTGAAGAACATGCAAGATTGTTACATAGGTACACATGTGACAGTGTGATTTGCTGCCTTCCCTCCCATCACCTACATCTGGCATCTCTCCCCTTGCTATCTCTCCCCAACTCCCCATCCCGCACCGTCCCTCCCTTATTTCCCCCCAACTGACCCCAGTGTGTAGTGCTCCCCTCCCTGTGTCCATGTGTTCTCATTGTTCAACAGCCGCCTGAGTGAGAACATGCTGTGTTTGATCTTCTGCTCTTCTGTCAGTTTATTTTAAATGATTTTTACTTTGAAGTTCTGGATTACAGTAACTAAATTTCAAGGAAAACTTCTGCAGATGCTAAGTTTTGATAGAAGAAAATAATGAGTCAAAAGGCTTAAGGTCCCCTGAATGACCATGGGGCCTTGGATGTTTTCTCATCTCTTTAGGCTTCTGTTTTCTTATGCAAAATAAAGAACATTACTTTGGATGACCTGTACGAGCCCTTCAGGATTAAAAGCTTGTAATGTTACGATTGTAGAGAAGCAGTAGCTGCTATAGCCTTTATTAATATTTGTGCACATTACATTTTTAATAGGAAGAAGGCCTGGGCAGGTGCCCAGTTTGTGTCTGAGCGAAGCAGCGTGCTGGTGTTTTTGCCAGGTAAGAGTGTCATAATTTTGTGACTTGGAATCATAATACTCTGGAGAGAGGCTAAGTTTGTGCCTAATGCAGATTGTGAAAATGCTATTCTCCATAGGACTTTATTCTTTTTACACTTTGAACATGTGAACAAATGTAACTTTCAGTTTGGCTTTTTATTATAACCCTTGTATTTCTAAAAAGATTTCTTCTTAATAATTAAGAGTTCAACATTTTGTTGTTGTTGTTTTTTGAGACAGAGTCTCTCTGTGTTGCCCCGGCTAGAGTACAGTGACACGATCTCAGCTCACTGCAACCTCCGCCTTGTGGATTCAAGAGATTCTCCCGCCTCAGCCTCCTGAGTAGCTGGGATTACAGGCAGGCGCCACCATGCCCAGCCAAAGTTCCACTTTTTGAAGGCAGTCTTGCCACCTTCAAAATTTCCAGTAAAATATTTGGCTTTGTTAAATTTACATTTTACATACGTGGTTATAAATATGAGGTAACTCATCAGTTTGCCTTGAAAACTTATTTAGTAATAGTAAAACATACTGTTATTGTAATACCATGAGAATCATTAGAGTAATCCTTGAGTTTCTTCCTCAGTGTTTGAGAAAACAGGCTTTTAAAATACCTTTTTGAAAAGATGAATTTATGTTAAATTGTACTTTTTCAAAATTACTTGATTTTTTAATCAAGTGGTATAGCTTGATGAAATATTATAACAATAATTCAAATATTTCTGTTATAATATAGAGCATAAACGGATTTGTTCTTACAATAATGGAGAATGAAAAACATGCAATGAAAATAGCTTATTTAATTTTGGAATGCAACATACAAGTTTCAGACTTTTGTCATGTTTTGCTTAGGTGACAAGGATTTGTTTACATGCAGGGAGCAGCTGTTAGCTGACAGTGGGGTGGTGGTATATTTGCCCTGGAAAATATTTATCAAATGACTACTGTAGTCGATAATATTGTCTTAAGGGGAAAAAATCACCAGAGTAGAGCCATGTTGATACTAGCTTAAGATTACCTAACATGAGATAAATACTTTTTATTATTTTTATTTATTTATTTATTTTTAGAAAGGGTCTTGCTCCGTTACCCAGGCTGGAGTATAGTGGTGTGACCCTGACTCCCTGCAGCCTCTACCTCCTGCGGTGAAGTGATAGCTCCACCTCAGCCTCCCGAGCATCTGGGTCTGTGGACGTGCACCCTTATGTGTGGCCAATTTTTTTTTTTTTGGTATGTTTTTTGTAGAGACGGAGTTTCACTATGTTGCCAAGGCTGGTGTCCAACTGCCAGGCTCAAGTGATCGACCTGCCTTGGCCTCCCAAAGTGTTGGGATTATAGGCGTGAGCCACTGCTCCTAGATGATAATTAATTTTTACCTGCTAAACATTGGCTGAAGAAAATATTTATAAGTGATATTTTACATTTAGGACTGCTGTCTTTTTAATATGTTCATGTGAATTCAAGTCTGATACATGTTTATGTGTTAACTGATCTCTTATGAACAGTTCTGTATTGGTTTTCTCAGGCTGCTGCAACAAAGTGCCACAAACTAGATGGCTTAAAAGAAGTCATTTATTCTCTCCCTGTTTTTGAGGCTAAGTGTTCAAAATCAAGTTGTCAGCAGGGCCGTTCTCTTTCTGAGCCTCTTCCTCCTTCCAGCTCCTAGTAGTGGCCATCAGTCCCTGGTGCTCCCTGACCTGTGGCTGCATCACCCCTGTCTCTGTTGTCACATGGCATTCCCTGTGTCTGTGCCTCTTCCCTTCTTATATGGACACCAGTCATTTTGGATGAAGGGCCCACCCTGTTCTAATATAACTTCATCTTAACTAATTACATCTGCAATGACTCTATTTCAAAATAACACCACATTCCAGATTACTGGGGTTAGGACTTCAATACGTCTTTTTAGGGGACACAGTTCAACCCATATACAAACTCAGATTTCAGAATCAGGGTGAGGCAAAAGCACATGCTAGCCTAGCTTTCAGCAGACAGGCGGAGGCCTGATAGAAATGGTTTAGCACATCCTCATGGCCAAGACTTTACTTACAAATGTTATTTTTTGATTGTAAAAATTTTGCATGCTCATTATAGAAAATTTGTAAAATCTGGGGGGAAAAATACAAAAATTATCATACAGCCAACACCCACAGGGAATCACTGCTGTATAAAGGGAAACTGGAAGAATATGGTTTTTCCCCATACTTTTGAGTTACTACTAATCAGTGTCACTGTGTACTTTTACTTGTATTTCTGGCATATTTAGGCGAAGAGGATAAAAAAGTCAAGCTGGTAGGGCCTTCTTTGAAAGATACGTCATTTCAATTTAAAGGCTGATTTCTAGCAGTAAATACAAACATGTTTATTTCCCTCCTCCACTTTTTTCTTCCCCAGGTCTGGCTGAAATAAACTATATGCATGAACTTCTCACCAACCTGGTTCATAAAAGGTATGTTGAAAATGATATAGCTGTATTCTTCTAAACTGTTGCATTGTTTCTGTCTTAAATGATTTTAATTATCTCAATATTTATATTCGTATCTCATATATATCTATTCTTTATGGATGTTTCATTTTAGTAACTTCTCAGGTTGCAGGTCTATCCGCTTCATTCAAGTGTGGCTTTAGAAGAACAGAATAATATATTTTTAAGTCCAGTTCCTGGGTACAGAAAGGTAGGAAAACTGAGAAGACAAGTTCTAAGCACTTTAGGTAAATTTTCCTTAGAGACTCTACTCATGAAAAAAAAAATTTCCAGGTATTGTGCATCATGCCTATGTTTCTAGCAGTTTGGGAGGCTGAGGTGTGTGAATTGTTTGAGCTCAGGAGTTTGAGACCAGCCTGGGTGGCATGGTGAAACTCCTGTCTCCACAAAAAATATACAAATTACCTGGGTGTTGTGGCACACACCAGTAGTCCCAGCTACTTGGGAGGCTGAGGTGGGAGGCTTGTGTCTGTGAGGTCGAGGCTGCAGTGAGCCAAGATCACACCAATGCACTCCAGCCTGGGTGACAGAACAAGACTCTGTCTCAAAAAGAAAAATGAATAAAAGAAAAAAGTTTCACATTTCAGCAGTGTATTCTGTACTTGGTGGTTAGTCCCTTAAATATATACCTAGGCTGGGCACGGTGGCTCATATCTGTAATTCCAGCACTTTGGGAGGCTGAGATGGGCAGATCACAAGCTCAGGAGTTTGAGACCAGCCTGGCCAATATGGTGAAACCCCGTCCCTACTAAAAATACAAAAATTAGCCAGGCGTGGTGGTGCACACCTGTAGTCCCAGTTACTTGGGAGGCTGAGGCAGACGAATTTCTTGAACCCAGGAGATGGAGGTTGCAGTGAGCTGAGACCATGTCACCACACTCCAGCCTGGGCAACGGAGTGAGACTGTCTCAAAAAACAAAAAAATTTACCTAGTGAGCCAGATACGTTGTTTAGTTTTGTGTTTTATTTTGTAAATCAGTTTGATAAAAAGCTAAGATTTTTTTATTTCCTCAATTCAGGAATTGTGATACGTTTTAATTCTTCTTTAGCATTTCTCCAACTTTGGGACTGTTCCGATGTCCCTGAAACCACTCTGGTGACTCTAGTTAGAAGCCATATTCTAGGTCCTGCTTCAGGAGGATTTTTAAAATCTCAAATTATGTGTGAATGATGGAATTGTTTTAACAAGACCCTTCTAGAGCTGCTTGAGGTGATCAGGGGCTCTGAGCCGACAGCCTTTCCCCCTTGATTGCTTTGGAATCCCCAGGAGCAGCCTTGAGTGGTATTCTAGGGCAAGTACAAGCTGCAGCCCTTCTTCTAGAAACCTGGTTATGGCTTTTGCCCTGGAGCAGTTCCCAGACCCCTCTCCACCCTACCAAAGCTACCGTAGCAGCAGTCAGGAGCAGCTCCCTTTGCCTGTGTCTTGTCTGCCTGTGTTTAAGCTCCTGCTGTGTTGTATGTGGCTGGTTTACCATTCATCAGGGGCTTCTTGATGAGTTGTGATGTGTATAAAATAGAAAAATGGCTAATTTTGAAATCTGAGTTCAGTACTTACATTCAGAAGCTTTAAAATAATTTTTACATTTTTTAAAACTTTGCCTAATGATGTCCAGAATATAGTAGGAATGTCAGCTTTTGTCTTTGGTGTTTAACAGATTATTCTGTCCACCAATATTGCAGAGAGTTCTGTCACAGTTCCAGATGTCAAATATGGTAAGATACTTCTCCGTTTCACCTCCTGGCATAAACTACGGAACTGTATTTATTGGCTTACTCACCTCACTCAGGAATTGTTTTTCTCCTCCTCCCCATCTCTTCCCATTTTGGAAGACGGAATTTAGAAAAGTAGGTCTGTGTGGTTTCTCCCATACTCGGCTCACCACCACCACCTCCTCTGAGTATACCATTTCATGCTTTAGGGCAAGCCGGGTTGCAGGAAGTATTCCGGGTGTTCCACTGGGTCTTGCGGGAAGCAGCTTTGGGACTGCCAGGTGGAGTTCTGTGACTGGAGGGAGGCAGGTGTGGGGAAGAGCTCAGGCCATCTCAGTTCTGAAGGTTGCTTAGCAGGACACCATGTCAACTCTGGAGCAGGCCACTTTGTCATCTGGTCTTCTGCAAATGTGTTTCTGATTACTTTGTCAGATTGCTTAATCAATGAGTTTTCTGCATTCAATAATTTACATTTGAAAACCTAATGCATGTGCCAGGCACTCTTCTCAATGCTGGCAGTACACTGGTGAATTAGACAAAGTCCAGTCCTCATGGCTGCTATGTCCTGGTGGGAGAGAGAGATGCTCGGCAGGTGAAAAGGTCTTTATAATTTCAGGTACAGGTCAACTAGATATTCAGGTGGAAGTGTCGTGGAAGCAACTGGTTGTGTTAGCCTGGAGACCAGGGCCAGGGAGCAGGTGGCGGGGGCATCAGCCGGTGACTGGCATTAGAAGCCAGGAACCTGGCCGAGCTCTTCTGGAAACACACAGAGGGAGGGTGGCCCTGGTGTTTAAAGGTGGGCAATAAGAGCTGCAGAGGGGCCTCCAGGGCAGTGGGAGGAAAGCCAGTGAGCACAGAGGCCTAGCCACCCAGTAGGAAAGGGTCTTGAGGGGATGGAGTGGAGGAGTGCATCAGATGCCCATGGTGGGTCAGGGGGAACCCCCAGTGGGTTGTTGTCAGTGACCTTGACGAGAGCAGCTTTGGTGGAAGCAAGTGTCTGCTTGGAATGGGCTCAAGGAAAGAATGGGACGAGGTGAACCCAGAACCAGTGGTGGCAGACAGCATTCCACAGGCGCTTTGCTGTAGTGGGGTAGAGGAAATGGGGCAATAAGTGAAGAGGTGGCCTAGGGGAGTGAGTATTGCCAACGGGAGATCCCTAGTGCTTAGATTGTGTAAGGGAAAATGTGTGGTGGAGGGGAGGAGGCAGGCCACCAATGAGGATACCAAAGCACAGAGATACTTGGCAGCTTATCCAGCCAGGCACACGCACCCACACATACAGATGCACACACACAGACACACACACCCATCCAAACAGACGCGCACGTACCCAGACACCCAGACCCACCCACAGGCACACACATAGATGCGGGATTTGAATTCTGGTAGTCCCGTGCAGCAGTTGCTCTTCTGTACTACTGTTGTAATGGTGTTCTTTTGGAGAACGTTACTCTTTTGGGTGCAGTCCAGGTAGGCCATTCTTTACACCCAGAGACTCCCGGTAGTCAGCTAGAAAGGATGTGACCACCAACTCCCTGTCCTGAGCAGAAGGAGTGGTCAGTGCGTGGCCAAACATTTCTGCCTATTCACTAATTCTTAAGGCTGCGTGTTTCAAATTGGCTGCGTGGTTTATCATTATGCATTGTGATTTTTATGCAATGATTTCTTATTAGCGTGGTGTTTACATTCCTCCCCCTTTTTTTAATGGCAGTTATAGATTTTTGTTTGACTAGAACACTGGTCTGTGATGAAGATACAAATTATCAGAGTCTGCGATTGAGTTGGGCCTCTAAAACCAGCTGTAATCAGAGAAAAGGTAAGATGTGTGTTAAAGCACAATCATGAGCCAGTGGTGACTCAGCGGCACATTCAGGTGTTTTTTAAAAATATATATTTTTTTGTACATTTATTTTTACGCAGATATTTTCTTTCTTGGAACTAGTTTTAAGTTTTTAGCAATAGCTTCCCATATTTGTCAGATAGTCCATTTAAATCCATGCTTCTCCTCTCTTCTAATGCATGGGGTCTTTGTACATAATGGATAAACCTCATCATCCTGACACTATATTTTTTCCCAAAGTGAAATTAAGCAATTATTGGTGAAGAACTATGGAAACCAACTGGATCACTTCAGTAATTTTTTTTTTTTTTTTTTTTTTTTTTTTTTTTTTTTTTTTTTTTTTTTTTTTTTTTTTTTTTTTTTTTGAGATGGAGTCTTGGCTCTTGTCGCCCAGGCTGGAGTACAGTGGTGTGATTTTGTCTCACTGCAACCTCTGCCTCCCAGGTTCAAGCATTTCCCTTGCCTCATCCACCTGAGCAGCTTGGATTACAGGTGCACATCACCATGCCCACCCGATTTTTGTATTTTTAGTAGAGATGGGGTTTCTCCATGTTGGCCAGGCTGGTCTCGAACTCCTGGCTTCAGGTGATCTGCTCACCTCAGCCTACCAAAGCTCTGGGATTACAGATGTGAGCTGCCACTCCTGGCCCACTTCAGTAATTTTTGATGATCTGATTTCTGTTTAACTTTGATCTTCCTAGGATTAGTTTTCCTAAAGTGGTTCCACAGAGAGTTCCAGATTTGCTGCATCAGCCACATGTATCACTGGGCAAAGATGAGGGTGTGGGGTCACTTTTTGGGTCTTGGGATGCTTTGACCACAGTGGAGGTATATTCATGACATACCTGGGACAGGTTGTTAAGATCACCTGTGGTGAGAACCGATTTCAGGGGACAGTGTTCTCAGTGCAGACTGAGAAGTGGCTTATTTTTTTGTTTGTTTTTTAGAGAACCTTTTGGGAAGGGTAGATAAAAGACCATTTCAAGAATACAGAATACTAAATACACCCCCCCAACATAATAAATGACTGTTTACCATGTGCCAGACATTCTTCTATATATTTTATTGATTCATTTAATCTTCCTAGCAACCCTGTAAGTATGTACATAGTATGCTAATTAAGATTCCCATTTCTTAGTGAAACAGCTGAGACACACAGGAATAGTAGCTTACTCAAGATTATACTAGGAAGAGATGGGAATGAGGTTTGAACCCAGAAATCTGGCTTTGGTCTACATTCTGAACTGTTTTGTTATATTGCCTCCCCTGAAATGACTTGGCTAGAGAGGGGTTAAGAGAATGACTAAGCACCCATTAAAATACGGTCACAGAGGCCAGGTGCAGTGGCCATACCTGTAATTCCAGGACTCTGAGAGACTGAGGTGGGTAGATTGCCTGAGCTTAGGAGTTCGAGACCAGCTTGGACAACGTGGCAAAACTCCATCTCTACCAGAAACACAAAAGATTAGCTGGGCACGGTGGTGCATACCCGTATTGTGGTCCCAGGTACTCAGGAGGGTGAAGTGGGAGTATCACTTGAGCCTGGGAGGCAGAGGCTGAAGTGTGCCGAGATCACTCATACTGCACTCCAGCCTGGGAGATGGAGTGAGACCTCTGTCTCTCTTTGCTTTGGAAAAACCTTATGTCAAGTTATGTATTATTATAAGCTTCAGAGAAAAAAGGATATTAAACTGTAATCACTTCACCATGTTTACCTTCTTTTTCCCTTAAACTTACCAAAAAATTATGCTTTTAAAATGAGTAGAAATAAATATACAAAAGTGTTAAAAGTGGTTATCTTTGGATCAGTCTTGGGATTATAGGAGTTTTATCTCTTGTCTACCTTTTGTATGTTTAGAATTTCTATGATTAGAAAGATATTTATTATAAAATTTCTTCCCTTACAAGATATTGCAAAGATAGTACATAGATTGGCTTGACTCTTTCCTTCATCTTCCCCTAGAGTGGGACATCTTTGTAAGTATAGTCAACCAGGAAATTGACATAGTGTAACACTGTTACACTACGTCAGTATATACCTTGCTTCACAGTTTTACATGTAGTGTGTGTGTGGTTCTCTGCAGTTTGATCCCATGTGTAGGTTTGTGTAACTACTGCTGTGATGAGAACACAGAACTGACCTGTCCCACTGCCCTGCAGGGGTGGCCCTATGCTGCTCCCTCGCAGCCATACCTGCCTTGAACACTCTGCCTGCCAGCTAGTGAGCCGTCTTCATCTCCGCAGCTTTGTCATTTCCAGGATGTTAGAAAATGGAATCATACAGTATATGACCTTTTGAGATTGGCTTTTTCTACTTACCATAGTGTTCTTAGGAGCCATTTAAGCCAGTACAAGCTGCATGTATTGGTGGTTCATTTCTTTTTATTACTAAGGAGTATTCCACTGAACATTTACCTATTTAAGGACGTTTGAGGTTTTTCCAATTCTTGCCATAAGAATAAAGCAACTGTGAATATTCATGTACAGGTTTTGGTGTGGCCATAAGTTTTCTCATTCCTCTGGTATAAAAACCCAACAATATAATTACTGGGTCATGTGGTAAATATGTTTAGTTTTATAAGAAACTACTGCAAACTCATTCCGTGGTGGCTGTGTTATTTTACATTCCATCAGCAATGTGTGAGATCTATTTTTCCATACCCTTGCCAGCACCACTGTTAAAAATATTTTTTTGGTTAGACACAGTGGCTCATTCTTGTAATCTCAGCACTTTGGGAGGGTGAGGTGGGCAGATTGCTTGAGCCCAGGAGTTTGAGATCAGCATGGGCAACATGGCAAAACGTTATCTCTATAAAAAATACAAAAATTAGCCAGGGATGATGGCATGTGCCTGTACTCCCAGCTACGCAGGAGTCTGAGGTGGGAGGATTGAGCCTGGGAGGTTGATGCATTGAGCCATGATTACACCACTGCACTCCAGCCTGGGTGACTAGAGGGAGATGTTGTTTTGAAAAAGAAAAGAAAAAAATTTTAGACAAATTTAACAGAGTTTTAAAGAACAATTTGCAAATGGAGCTGCCCCTGAACCAGAAGAGGTTTAGAGAGACTCAGGTGCTGTTGCATGGTCAAGGAAGATTTATGGACAGAAAGAGGAAAGTGACATGTAGAAAACGGAAGCGAGGTACAGAAATGGCCACACTGATTACCGCTGGGCATTGGTCCTCTTTGAACATGATTTGAGCAGTCGGTTGCCTTTGATGGGCTGAAACTTGGTGACTGGAATGAGTGGGTATAGTCTGTTTACACATCTAGTTAGGTTACAGTTTACTATGTGCTCAACTTAAAATATGAAGGGAGGTATCTTTAGGCTAAGCTCAATTTAACAATTTTCCCCTTTGGTCAACCTGTCAAGATTAAGAGGTTGACCAAAACCATAGGCATTGATGTCACTTTGTCACCATTGTAAATGTGTTTATTTGGTCTCAAGTCTCACTGGGAAATGGCAGAACAGTGAGTTTTGTCAGGTGGCAACAAGGACTTTAAGTTATTTTTTTTGTAAGGGTTAGAGTGGAGGGGACCTCTTTGTGTTGGGATTTTTTGTTTGTTTTAATAGGAGAAGAAAACAAGTTGGTCTGTTTTAGCATCTATCCGTTTTTTTTTTGTTTTTTTTTTTAAGAAGTTTTAGTTTGATTATTTTGCATTTAGTATGAGTAACTTTATTTTGGATTAGACTGCTCTGTTGAAGCCTAGTGTCTGAATTTAGTCTAAAACAATAGTCTCTCGTCACCTTGTTTAACAATTTCCTCCTTTTGATCAGGTTTCACTTAGGTGAGAGTGTGGCCAAAACTTAGGGCTTTAGTGCCACTCTCAGTTACTGTCATTTTGGTCATTTTGGGGTTTTAGTCTCATGTTATTTATGGGCTATGGTGTTTTTCATGGTCATACTTTTTAATTTTTTTTTTAACTTTTGTTGTTTTAAGTGAAGGAGTGACTGACTTTTTAATTTTTGAGACAGGGTCTTGCTCTGTCACTCAGACTGGAGTGCAGTGACATGATCATGGCTCACTGCGGCCTCAACCTCCCAGGCTCAAGCAATCCTCCCACCTCAGCCTCCCAAGTGGCTGAGACTACAGGTGTGTGCCACCACACTCAGCTAATTTTTTATTTTTTTGTGGAGACGGGGACCTCACTATGTTGCCCAGGCTCTCGTTATGTTGTCCATACTGGACGCAAGTGATCCTCCTGCCTCAGGCTCCCAAAGTGCTGGGATTACAAGTGTGAGCCACCACACTCAGCTGGCATTTTATGGATGGCTGTTTGTAAACATTTAAAACTGTTGAGAGAGTGCCGTGTACCAGGGAGACTGCTATTACGACTATTAGGAGGTTAATACCAAAAGTGTGAAGTATGTTCTTTAGCCAGGGTTTCCATGAACCAAACCAGTGAAAATCAAATAGATCAAAGAATGAGTCAGATAAAGAGTTTACTCATTTTAACCAAACAGCCTGTTTGCTTATCTTCTGCAACTGAGTCTTTATAATATCTGATGTATTTATCCACATGTAATAAGTAGTGTCAGCAACTGTATGTTGTTTTTTCTTTCCTAGTCTAGTCAGTAAGTAATCTAGAGCAATTTTATTACCTGGCACAACTTTAGCAAGAGAGTTTAAAGAAGTCTGTTGTGTAATCAGAGGCTTTGTAGTAGAATCTATTCTAGAGCCTATTAGGAGGGATACATATTTAATTATAGTCTCATTTACTCTAAACCATGGGAAAAGAGACCTAACTAATTATATCTATCTAGAAGGGTAAAAGCCTCTTGGCAGTGTTTTCTTTAAGCCATGATGGAAGTCAACAGCGGTGAACCAGTGTTTTGTTTCTGACTGATGATGGATTCACAAAGGTGCTGTTAAAATTTTTATGTATATCTACTCTTTATCTTTTGTTTATTAAGGCATAATATTCCATGTATAAGGTTGGCTATAAAATCTTATTGAAAAAGTATACCCCATGAGTGTATATAATGACCTCCTTTTTAAGGGAGGTTGCTATTTACATTATTGTTTATAGAGGCAGAAGTAAGGGGAAAAAATAAGAGGTTAAGAGTCTCATGATAGAGAAGTCTTCATTTGTGATCTTGGGTAAGCTGTTCACATCTGGGATGTTGTTTGCTTTTGGGGAGAAAGTTGTTTTGGTTAGCGTTACCTTAAAGTTTCTAATGGGTGTATAGTTTTGAGAGTCTGGAGGGGCTCTTCTAATTTGTGAGATTATGAACTTAAGCTTTGAGATCCCAAAGTTTTGTGGTTGGTGGCAAGGGCAGTCTTCCTGATGTTGTTTTTTAGAGTAGTCAGTCTTTGGGTTTTAGATTGTGAAATATTTGATTGTCCTTAGTTGGTGGACCATGAAAAGCCTTTTTTACCTGGTGAAAATATATTTTGATATAATGCATTAAAGTGTTGTGGCATTTAGTCATATTAGAGTTTAGTAGCAGCAAATACTTATCAAGTGAATAGAAGCCTTTTAGTGACTTATTTTATAAGTGATTACTTTCTGTTTTTTACTGAAGTGGGTCTGATTGTCATCAATGTGTAATTCCTTTGACTAAGACAATCTAGTTAGTTTTGTCTAATGCTATTTTATCTGTAATACTTTATTTAACTGTTTTATGACGTGTCTAGTGAAACAAGCACTTCTACCCCTGGAGATTTTTTTTTTAATGAATGACCCATGAGAGAACACATTTTCTAGTAACCATTTAGAATAATTTCAGTGGACTTTGGATAATTGGGGTGGTGATCCCTAGTTTTTGGCATCTGGCCCTGGGGTGATTAAGGCAGAGGAATATTGCCTCCTGGGTGTATAGTCCATGTAGAGGACGTTCGGCTCTGGTTAGTTTTACATATCAAAGACATGTTCCTGGCTGGGCCCTTGGCTCTAAGAATTGGCTAGTCTTGGGAAGGGGCAGTCTTATCCCAGCCAGAAGGGTTTTTAAAAATACCAAAGCATCATGCTATACAAAAAATAAAAAAAAATATTTAGAATATAAATTGCATTTTCATTTTTGTAAAGAAAATCACTTGCATATGCTTGCATGGGTCTGTGTCTGGGTTCTTGGCTCTGTCCCATTGGTCTTTCCCTTTCCCTCCACCAGTACTCCACTGCCTTGATTACTGTAGGACAAACTGTTACATCAAAGAGTGATTCCTCCCACTTTATTCCTCACTTTCTAAATGGCTTTCAATGTTGTAAGTCATTGGCCTTGCCGGATAGATTTCTAATAAGCTTGTCTGTAGATAGCAAAAAAGCTTTGTGATTTCGATAGGAATTATGTTAAACCCATAGATGAAAATGTGGAAAATTGACATAATGACTATGTTGAATCTTCCAGTCTCTGAATGCTTACGTGTCTCCGTTTATTTAGGCCATCTTCGGTTTCTTTCATCAGCAGTGTGTGATGTATACAGTGTGTACGTCCTGTATATGCTGTTTTAGATTTATGCCTCAGTGTTTCATTTGGCTTAAAGTGATTGTAAATGACATTGTGTTTCAATTTTGATTTCTACATGTTCATTACTAGTAGCTGGACATACGGTTTTTTTTGTTTGTGTTGATCTTGTATCCTGTGTCTTTGCTGAATTAACTTAGTGGTTTTTGGAGGGCTTTTTTTTGTTTGTTTGTTTTTGTGATGCCTTGGGGTTTTCTTAGATCATCCTGTCATTTGCAAATAAGGTGGGTGGTGGTGGAGGAGGAAGCCCAGATTCTCCACAGTCTCCTGGCAGTGAGGGGGATGCCTGGGAAGGCAGGCGGGGCAGCAGGGTTCCCCACAGGTGGAGAAGGAATGCCTTCTGGGTTGCCCCATTTCTTTTAAAGCTGCATTTTAAGATTCCCTCCTACCCGTCCATCTACTCTCTTTCCTCGGACAGTTTTATTACGTGTTAGGATAAAAGAGTTGCTACTTTGTAGGTGATGGAGTCACAATGGGCCAGCTTTGGTTCTGAGCCCTCTGCTTGATCCTCACTCAGTCACATAATGTGGGGTGGTTGGCAGCTGGGAGGGTGCTTTGCAGCGGGGCGAGGATGGGTGGGTGGCAGAAGCCATAGGAAGCATAAGCTGCTGAGACAGCCTTCTCAATGGCATTGTAGGTCCTGTCACCAACCTCATGACTTTCTATTATGAACCGTGCATTTTCAAGAAGTGTATACTTGGTTTCTGTTGCATATTGGGCCAAGGTTGTTTTCTACAGAAGTATGCACTGGATTTTACATTGGTCACTAGGTAGAAGTCAGCATTTAGTCTTATTCTAATTTATTCTAACTTTTTCGGATAGTCATTCTTATTTAGAATAACATTTAAAATAAGAATAACTTATTAAGAATACACTAACGTGTTCTCAGGTTTTACTGACATAGTCTGTAGAAGATTCTTAAGGCTTCACTTAATTAATATTTAATAGCTATTAAAAATATATCTTTATGCTGATGTTAAAGTAATTAATGCCAAATACTGTTTGCACATCTCTCCTCTGAAGGCCGTGCTGGACGAGTGTCGAGAGGATACTGTTACCGGCTGGTATACAAGGATTTCTGGGACAACTCCATACCTGATCATGTTGTTCCTGAGATGCTGGTAATTCACTTTGGTCATTGTGAATTAAGACTCCCTCTCACCCCTCCGTCCACTCTCTTTCCTTGGACAGTTTTATTACGTGTTAGGTTAAAAGAGTTGCTACTCCGCAGGTGATGGAGTCACGAGAGTAACAGTTTCTGTCATGGTCTCCGTGGGCCAGCTTTGGTTCTGAGCCCTCTGCTTGATCCTCACTCTGTCAGATAATGCAGGGGGGCTGGCAGCTTGTCAAGGTTAATTTAAAAACATTTTTTTTTTAATTAAAAAAATATTTTTTTGAGACAGAGTCTCACACTGTCACCTGAGCTGGAGTACAATGGTGCGATCTCAGCTCACTGCAACCTCCGTTTCCCGGGTTCATGTGATTCTTCTGCCTCAGCCTCCCCAGTAGCTGGGATTACAGGTGCACACTACCACACCCAGCTAATTTTTTGTATTTTTAGTAGAGATGGGGTTTCACTATGTTGGCCAGACTGGTCTTGAACTCCTGACCTTGTGATCCACCCGCCTGGGCCTCCCAAAGTGTCAAAGTTAATTTTTTATAGATAGTTTTGCCAGACAGTCTCAGTACTATAATTTCTAGTGTCATCTAATTTTTATTCCAGAAAAATCCTTGTCTGGCCACATTCCTCCTCACTCATGATCTGGGCTCACTATTGATGATGGCATCAGGCTGCTGTCTAGGGTGTTACCCACATTTTACAGTTTTAATGAGAGAATTTTTTCTGGTATCTGTGGGCTCCGTAATAGGATTATCTTTAAATGCTGCTGTTTTTTGTGTCCCTTTATAATGAGTAATTGTGGGATCAGCTTTTTTCTTTCCTCTTTTCTGTGTCCCACCCCTTCCTTTGGCTTCCTCCTCTTTTTTCTTCTTTCCCTCTCCCTGCTTTCTTGCTTTCCCACTTTTCAGCCAGTTTTCCTTCTCTTTTTTCTTCCTTTCTCTCTCCCCATCTTTGTCTTTCTGCTTCTCTTTCTCTCCTGTTCTTTCTCCTTCTCTCCCCTCTTCTCTCCCTCCCTCAATCCTCTCCATGTTTCTTTCTTCTCTCTTCTCCTTCTATGCCCCTCCTTCCCTCTGAAGCCCTGGTTATGTGAGTTGGCTAATTGATTTAGTTATGTTATTATTTCTAATCTCGGGCTTGGTTCTTTTCAGCGTTGTCCATTAGGAAGCACTATCTTGAAAGTGAAATTACTCGACATGGGTGAGCCGAGAGCTCTGCTGGCCACTGCCCTTTCCCCACCTGGTCTGAGTGACATTGAGCGCACCATCCTTCTACTAAAGGAGGTAGGACTGCCTGATGGTTAGTACTGTTGGGGAAAGGAAAGCTAAGTTTTTTTGTAAGGGGAACCTAAATTTCATAATATGGATATCTTTAAGTTATCTTGACTGTTGTAAATAATCAACATTTGCTTGAAAAAGCATGTGTAATGACCAAGGTGTCCGGGTTCTGTATGTGTTGGTCAGGCCAGCTTTGCTAGTTGTCTTCCTGAAACACACAACTCCTGCTCCCTTACCTCTCCACTGCCTACCCTTCAGCATCCCTGGCTTGCTGTTTGTTGTTGGTGGCGAGTAGTGGGGTCAGAGCGGGGATCTGTAGAGCTCTGTTCTCCCACTGTGGCTCCCTCAGTCTACGCCTCACTTTCCTGCTAACTCTGTTCCTTAGCCGCCTCCTGGCTTTATTTCCTGGAAACCCTGCTCTTCCTACTTGGGATTCTTTGATTGCACACCTGCCTCATACTCTGGTCTTTGAACTTGTAACTGAGGCCTTGGTATAAGCTGTATCCTAGTGTACATACTGTGCTGGGGCTGTGGATGTTCTGCTTCTGACCTTCGCTGCTTCTGACCTTCGAAGTTGAGGATGCATCTGTGTTTTACCTTCTTTATTTTGATTGATTGATTGATTTATTGACAGGATCTTGCCCTATCACCTAGGCTGGAGGGCAGTGATGCAGTTATGGTTTACTGTAGCCTCAAACTCTGGGCTCAAGTGACCCTTCCACTATGGCCTCCCAAGTAGCTTGGACTGAGGTGTGAGCCACCACCCTTGGCCGCCTTTAAATGTGATACCTGCTTGGGTTTCTGTGAAATACATTGTGTCAAGTTAGGGAAGTTTTTTCCCCATACATAGTTCAGTAAGGTTTTGTTGACAGTGGCAGCTGGGAGATCCTTCACTTAGTACTGTGTGTCCCATATTTGTTCAAGAGTGAAGTGAGTAGACTTTTGTGAAAATCCTTTAGTGTTACCTCCCGTATCACACTTTAAAAAAAAATAGTAAAATGTGTTGTAAGTTTCAAGGACAAATTTAAAAAGTTTTGTTTTGTTGCATGTCAACTTTCATAAATGGACTTAGAACCTTATTCACCAAAGTTTGGTCTTCATTTCCTGTTTTGGACTCTCCACCTTCAGGGAAAAAAGTATGTGTAAGTCAGTGCTTGCTCATAACACTAATTTCATTTTATAAAGGTTGGGGCACTTGCAGTGAGTGGGCAGAGAGAGGATGAAAACCCCCATGATGGTGAATTGACCTTCTTAGGAAGAGTTTTAGCCCAGCTTCCAGTAAATCAGCAGCTTGGTAAACTCATTGTCCTTGGACATGTATTTGGATGTCTAGATGAGTGTCTTATTATAGGTAAGTGTGAGAACAAATAAATGCTAATGGGAAGTTTATATATACCACCCTCACAGTCTTACATTCTTCTTGTTTATTTTTTATTGTTAGCGGCAGCTCTTTCTTTGAAGAATTTTTTTGCAATGCCTTTTCGGCAGCACCTCGATGGATATAGGTACTGACTGAACATTCATATTTTAAAGTGTCACTGTATTTTAATGGTATTGAATGACACTGTTTGTTGTCTGTTTATAGGAACAAAGTGAATTTCTCAGGCAGTAGCAAGAGTGACTGTATTGCACTTGTTGAGGCATTTAAAGTAAGTTTTCTGTTGTATAAACCATGAAAGCAGCCACCACAGATTGTTAGTACATTTTCGTACCACAAACGTATGAGGTAGAGAGAGAGAGAGAGACAATGTTTTATCTCTTGAAAGTATTATTAGGGTTATCGGTGTCCAATGTTAAATTAACTGTGCTGGAAGAAGTGGGGGAGATAGAAGTCCAATTTTATGAAATTGAAAACATTATAAATTTTTACGTTGTAAATTTTCAGCAGTTTGTTGAAACTGGACTGAAAAAATTCAGTTAGCCAGCACATTATTTTGAAACTTTGGATCCTTTATTTTCAGACATGGAAGGCTTGCAGACAGAGAGGGGAGTTGCGGCACCCAAAGGTTGGTGAGCCCTTTCCTGCTGCTTTGTAGGTGGCTGGGAGTGATCAGAGAAGGACTCTGTCTTGGCACAGTCATAGCATGTGAATCATGATGGGGCTGCCTGTGGCTGGAGTCCAGGTCACTTGTAGACAGTGCTCACACGGCTGTCCCAAGAGTGGCAGGCCATAATCTCCATAGACCGGTCCTTTTGCTTCCTTTGCTTCTCGGAGGCTGCTAGCTCTCAGGCCTGTGGTGGAGCTGTGCTGCTTGTTTCGCGGCTCCACGTTGGTTGTACTGATCTTGCTGTGGTACCTGCAGCCTCTTAGGCTGTGAGTGTTTCGTCGCCGTAGGTACTGGGTTGACCTGGGTGTCAGTTCAAAATTGAGAGCCGTGTGCCTGCTGTTTTCTGTTTTCAGCTCTTTTGGATAATGGGCTTAAAAGAAATGTAATTTGTTAGCTTCGATTTTATTCTTTTTTTAGTCAGGCTTTGTTCTTCTTCTAAACTTATTTCGTTCAACAGACTGTTTACAGGTCTGTTGTTTCTGTGTTGAGATTTGCTGTGCCTAGATATATCTCTACCAATATGTATATGAGTTAGCTGTTAAAGTCTTTTAAAGACTCAGCTGTTGGTGGAACACTGTAGTAATAAATTTTCATATGCCAAAAAAAAAAAAAAAGACTCAGCTGTATTGTTTTTCTTGTTGGTGTATAGTTTGTCAGACATATTTTCTCAAGATAATCAAGTTATGACTACCTTTAATTTTTGAGACAGGTGAACTCAGAAGAATTTCTGTATTGTGTTGATGGTTGGGTATTATGCTTTATGGCTTCTGTGTAAAATTGGATATACCTGGTGAGGAAGTGTCACAGTCAACATTGAGTACATGTTTAATAGCTCAGTAATTTACATTAATCATTAAATTTTTGGATGAAACATATGTATTAAAGTAGCTAAATTAAACTGACTTATTACCTTAATATTGAGTATTCTGCTCTTATATATTTAAAGGATGAACTTGATTGGGGACGGTTAAATTACATTCAAATCAAGAGAATTAGAGAGGTAAGTTAAATTTTTTGACCAAATAGATACAAATAAGGTTGACTTATCAAATATTTATTAAGTAACATGTATTAAGTACGTGGGTAGTAATGAGTATTCCAAGAAGTATATTTCCTGCCTGTTTCCGAGTTGAGTAGGAGTGTCTCTGGTGTTTTCACCTTTCAGTATAACTACTTGGGTTTCTAATAAATATTCCTTTTCAAGTTAAGAAATATTTTTTCCCTGTACATAGTTTAATGAGGAATGGTTGTATAGTCTTGTTATATCTTTTCAGTATATGTCAAGATAAACAGATTAGATGTGGCGACTTACACCTGTAGTTGCAGCTGCTGGGGAAGCTGAGATGAGAGGTTTGCACGAGCCTGGGGGAGGTAGAAGCTTCAGTGAGCCATGATTGCATCAGTATACCCTAGCCCAGGTGATAGAGTGAGACCCTGTCTTGGGAAAAAAAAAAAAAGACGAAGATATGGTATTTTATTTTTTTAACCTACGAATACAATCTTGCATTGCTTAATGACAGGGATACATTCTGAGAAGTGAGTAATTACATGGTATTGTCCTTGTGCAAACAGCATAGAAGGTACTTAACACAGACCTGATGATATGGCCCAGTACACACCTAGGCCGTATAGTATAGCCTGTGGCTCCTAGGCTGCAAACCTGTACAGCATGTGACTGTATTGAACACTGTAGGTAATTACAACAAAATGGTACGTATCTGTGTACCTAAACATATCTAAACAGAAAAGGTGCAATAAAAATATGGCCTAAAACCAGGTTTTCCAACTCCTGGGCCATATTCTCCTTATGAGAATATGACTAATGCCTGATCTGAGGTGGAAGTTTCATCCTGAAACCATCTCCACCTACCCTGGTCTATGGAAAAATTGTCTTTCATGAAACTGGTCCTGGTGCTAAAAGGGTTAGGGATTACTGGTGTAAAAGATAAAAATGGCATACAAAATGAATTGAGCTTGCAGCTCTGGGTGAGTCAGTGAGTAAGCAGTGAGGGAATGTGAAGGCCCAGGACATCACTGCACACTACCGTAGAATTGATCAACACTGCAGACTTGGGCTACACTAAGTTCATTACACATTTAAAAAAATTAATTGTAGCATAATATAACTTTTTTTTTTGTGAGATGGAGTTTCACTCTTGTCACCCAGGCCGCAGTGCAGTGGCATGATCTCGGCTCACTACGCCTCTGCCTCCTAGGTTCAAGCAATTCTCCTGTCTCATCCTCCTGAGTGGCTGGGATTACAGGTGCCCACCACCACACCCAGCTAATTTTTTGTATTTTTAGTAGAGACAGGGATTCACCATGTTGGCCAGACTGGTCTCAAACTCCTGACCTCAGGATGATCCACCTGCCTCGGCCTCCCAAAGTGCTGGATTATAGGCGTGAGCCACCACACCTGGCCTTAATATCACTTTTTTATTTTTTTTGAGAGGGAGTCTAGCTCTGCCTGCAGGCTGGAGTGCAGTGGCTCGGTCTTGGCTCACTGCAACTTCTGCCTCCTGGATTCTCCTGCCTCAGCCTCCTGAGTAGCTGGGACTACAGGCGCCTGCCACCATACCCAGCTAATTTTTGTATTTTTAGTAGAGATGGATTTCATTGTGTTGGTCAGGATGGCCTCGATCCCTTGACCTTGTGATCTGCCTGCCTCGGCCTCCCAAATTGCTGCAGTTACAGGCGTGAGCCACTGTGCCTGGCCAAGGGTATGTGTTTATAAACAGATCATAGAGCATCATAGAGCATATATAGTTTTGTATTCTGGTATTTTCTGTAAGTGTTATATTGTTCATCTTTAACATTACTTATTAATTAATTTCTAATAAGATGATTCTTGCCAGGCATGGTGGCACATGCCTGTATTGCTAGCTGCTTGGGAGGCTGAGGCAGGAGGATCACTTGAGCATAGGAGTTCTGGGCTGTAGTGCGCCATGCCGATTGGGTATTGCATTAAGCTCTACATCGATATAGTGACCTCTTGGGGGTGAGGGACCACCATGTTGCCTAAGGAGGGATGAACCAGCCTAAGTTGGAAAGGGAGCAGGTCAAAACTCCTGTGTTGATCAGTAGTGGGATTTTGCCTATTAATAGCCACTGTGCACTGTCTTGCCTGGGGAATATAGCAAGATCTTGTCTCTAAAAATAAATTTTAAAAGATGATTCCGTTTCTTTTCTTTTTTTTTTTTTGGAGGCAGAATCGTACTCTGCCATCCAGCCTGGAGTGCCGTGACATGATCTTGGCTAACTGCAGCCTCTGCCTTCCAGGCTCAAGCGAACTTCTCACCTCAGCCTCCTGAGTGGCTGGGACTACAGGTGTGCACCACCATGCCCAGCTAATTTTCTTTTTTTTTTTTTTTTTTTTTGTAGAGACTGGGTTTCACCATGTTTCCCAGCATGGTTTCGAATTCCTGAGTTCAAGTGATCTCCCTGCCTTGACTTCCCAAAGTGCTGGGGTTATAGGCAAGTTACTGCACACAGCCAAAAGATGATTCTTAGTTAGCTGCAGTATTTCATCCTATAGATGTGTTTATACTTTACCCATTGTGCACTTACTTTCTAGTGTTTTACTGCTCTGATAACAAATGTACCTTTGAGACATCAGATTTCAATGTATTTTTCTTAGGTGGCTGAATTATATGAAGAATTGAAGAATAGAGTCTCACAGTTCAACATGCATGTTGATTCTCGGCGACCTGTCATGGACCAAGAGTATATATATAAGCAGCGATTCATTCTACAGGTATGCTGGAATTTCCTGGATATTTTTTTCCTGATTCTTCATGCTTACAAGGTCTCGTAGTTGAAGAGGCACATAACTCCTGCCAGGGAGCTGGCTGGCAAGGAAACAGTCTTGTTTTTCATAGTTTACATTATTTGTGTCATTGAGTTGATGATTCACCTAGAGAGGATTTATTGTTTGTTTTATTTATTAATGTTTAATAGATTCAGACTCATTTCTAATTTCTAGGAAAGTATTTCTGTAGAGTACCTGTGTTATCACTGCTTCAGGAGAGAGCCTTCTGTTTTAGTTTTTAAGAAAGTGAAGTGCTCTTCATATTGTTCAGTGTATGTAGCTATTCCCCTACACTGAAAATATTATTTTAACTTTGGAGGTCATGGATTCAGATGACTAGTAGTTAGATGCATGTAGCGAGTGGGAAGTGTGTCCTGCCAGGTGGAGACTGCCTCTGCTGTAGGGTTTCCTGGAAGGATTGGCTGTTGCAAACAGAATTGAGGTAGATGCCTATAAACTGGGTGTGCTGGGAATATGCAAGTGTCTTCCTGGATGTAAAATTGCCCTAAGGCTGGGGGAGAGTCTTTGGTGGGTGTGTTTCAAATTGGGTATCTTTTTATTGAAGAAGGGACTCTGCAGAGTGCGTATTAGAGGTGAACAGTGGATGCCAGCCTGCTGCCCTAAGTCTGAGTGTTCCAATTGGAGTTTTATCTGAACACCTGAGAGAATACCTCACACACAGATATGTGTGGGGAGTAGTGGAGAAAGTTGGCCAACTCCTGAGGCTTTGTGTGGAGAATGGTTTGCATCCTGGTTCAACTCGCTGTTCCTAACCCTCATTCCAAGGAGTACTCAAGCTCTTTTAAAGAAGGACGTTTCTGTTAGGTGAAAAAAAGTGTTTCATTTTGAGTGTTTCTGTTAGATGAAATTACGAGAATTGTGACTTTCTGCTTGGTTGGTGAAAGGTCTTCTAGATGTCATATCATGCTGGGTTGAGATTAGCATGCTGGTGAGAATGAATGATAAAAAAACGCCATTACTTCATGAAAATAAGTTTCTTTTCCAGGTTGTATTGGCAGGTGCTTTCTATCCAAATTACTTTACTTTTGGACAGCCTGATGAGGAGATGGCGGTGAGGGAGCTGGCTGGCAAGGACCCCAAGACAACTGTCGTGGTAGGTGCAGGGGGCAGGCAGCCCTCCCTGGGGTGTGGTTGGGAAAAATGTTTTCGTTCTTTGATTGTTTCTGTTTTTGTGAGTCTTAAGTGAATTTTCCCCTGGAGGGAATATTAGGCTTGTTTGGCCTTTTCATGTATATCTACTTGTCCCTCAGTCTCTTGCCTCCCTTTTTACAGATCTGGCCTTACAAGGAAGCCTTGAGAGTTTATATGTTGAAGGTCACCGTTGATTTGATCATGTGCTATGTTGAAGTATTTAAAGCACTTACAAGTTTAAGAACATTTTCTTAATTCACAACTTCATTTTATACAAAATAAAATGTTACCGGTTGGCAACTGAGTGCTGTGGCTTAAGCCACCTATCCCCCGACCTGGATGCCCAACAGAACCACCTATAGAGTGCTTATTTTATTTATATTTGTTGAAATTCAGATCTAAGGTCCTGTGAGATTTGAGCTGGAAAGTATAGCCTAGAAATCAGCATTTAAGTGGTATGTACTTTAGGCATATCTAATGATCAGCCACAGGCCCTGACTATTGAATCCACATTTGCAACCCAGTTGTTTAAAGCCCAGCAGCCAGAGAAAGAAATTTATTTTTGTGAAGTTGTTTTATCAGTCATTCTCACCAGTATAGTGATCTCAACCCAGCATGATATGGCATCCAGCACACTGGAATAAAGCGTCTGAGACTGGACTGTTTTGGATCACTTGGTTCCAGTATGTGCCTGTATCTGATAAGGGGGGATGAGAAGCACTTGAAGTTCACTCGTGTCGTATCATACGTGCTCGATCATTGCCAGCTTTTATTCTGGTTATTGTTACACCACCCCGGCTAATCCTGACAAAGTAAAGAGTTCATGAGGAAGGGGCTCAGATGACTTGAGATTACAGTTGGAGGTCTTTAATAAGCGCCAAAATGAACTGGTGTTCATGCTGGAGATGAGAGATACACTTGATACCTGTGGAAGGGATTTTAAAAGGAAGTCATTACTTTTTATAGCTACTGAGGATCATTTGATTGGCACGTGTGCTTTTGTTGGTCATGAGGGTTGACTAAGCTCTTTGCTTGGCTTCCTGTCTCACCCCTCTGCCCCTTCATGGTTTTCTTCCTTCAGCTGTGCACGACTGGAAGGGTTCTATAGGGACTGTTCCTCAGACGTCCAGCAGCTGTGCCTGCATCCCTCGACCACAGGCAGCCTAGTCACGTGCACTCTGGAGGCTCTAAATTACCTAGTGTATGCATAATAAAAGCTAAATAATAGCTAGCCTTACTTAGCACTTGAGAGACTGTTAGGTACTTTTTATTCTTCTCTGAGCCTCACCCCACCCTTTGAGTTGGGGTTTTCTCATGTCATTCTTATTTCATGATGTGGCAGTTGGATCTCTGGGCAACTCTATAACTTGCCTAAGGAGATATGCAGATTCAGGGAGTGAGGAGACAGGAACTAACTGGATCTGAGTCCCAGCACATGCCTTCACTTACGCCCATCCTGTCACAGAGCTCCGTGCAGAGCTGGGCTGGCACAGGGGTGGCCCTGGTCCTGGGAACGTATGGAGTGCTGGGAGGGCTTTGCAGAAACCCACTGTGGTGCCTGAGAGTTTATACAGTAAAGGTCAGTGCCAGTTTGATCATGTGCTATTTTGTCCTTCTGCTGTGGTGATGAGGAAATACCCACTCCTCTCATTAGTTAGACATTTTCCTTTAAAGTTTACATTCCCATTATTCCTTATGTAGAAATCTGTTTTAAAAAGAAGTATTTAGTAAGCTTGATTATTTTAAGGGAAAATAGAAGTAAACAAATCTTAATTTTGCTATATTAGACTTTTTTTTTTTTTTTTTTTTTTTTTTTTTTTTT
>NW_016107653.1:774980-817279 GCF_001604975.1 Cebus imitator
CTCGTGATCTGCCTGCCATGGCCTCCCAAAGTGCTGGGATTAGGATGAACGACTTACATTATTTTAACAGGGGTAGAATTAGCCTTTATTTAACATATTTATTATAGAACTTAGTTATAATTTAAAAGTCATTAAATACACTGATCTGTAGAGTTTATATATTATGGTTAAAGATAGCAAATTATGTTTTTAGAAACTAAAACAGTGTGCAGCATCTTTGAGCTTGTGACTGTTGAAGCTATTTTGTTGGCTCTAATAATCTGCTCTGATTTTGTATTATGTTTTACAGTTGAAGCACATTCCTCCCTATGGATTCCTTTACTATAAACAACTACAGTCTCTCTTTAGACAATGTGGTCAAGTCAAATCCATTGTATTTGATGGTGCAAAGTAAGTAGTATATTTTTGTAGTCAGCTGCAATTACAAAAGAGGCATAAAGTTTCAAATGTTTACAGATGCTGATTCTTAAAACGGAGTACCCATGGAAATGGGTCTTCCTATGGGCTGCTGCAGTTGGCTTTCGAGTGTAACTTTGGTTTATCTTATGGTCAGAAGCAATTTATCTTCTCTTTCCACTAAACGGCCTCTTAAAGGAACTAAGCTGCTGGTTAGTGCTCAAGCGTGGTCACTCCAAGAAGGCTCAGTAACTCTGTGTGATGCTAAGGCAGATTCTCTGAAAGTGATCTTCACTTTCATGCACCTGTCCTCAGATTTTCTCAGTGAGTCATTAGGAAGAGTTATTTTGTGGGCCATGAAGATGCTCCACAGTAGAGTGTATCTGTTTATAGTTATCTAAGGCAGATATGTTTTGAATATTTTTGGAAGGCAAACATTGTAAAAACTCAGTTTGGCCCACTTACTGCATGTAAGGAACGAATGGTGAGTATCACTGAGTTTTTATTTCTAACAGGAAATGTTTATGTACCAAAAAGCTTAAAGTTTTTAATTTTTAAAGTTAGAAATTTTTCCCAGTGTTCTGTAAATGTTTTAGAAATTTTTATTTAATTTGACAAAGCTTTGTAAGTAAGAACAAACACTTTTTCTTTAATGTCCAATTCACTCAAGTTGAACATTAAGTCAGTTTTCAATTTGGAGTAATTCACTCCAGCATTTTAAGTTCCATTTCTATGATTAATATATTGATTTTCTTTATAGGCCTGTAAATGCCTCATGAGGCAAACACACAACTCCCTAGCAAGCAAAAGCTTCCTAAGTGTTTTAACTAGAGAATTAATGAATTAAACTTGTAGTATCTGAACTTTTCTTAGATATTCTGATGTAAATTATAGTAAGATTCTTAGTAACATATATAAAGTCACTTACTTAAAGCTGGAATCACACAGCTAAACTCATTCCTGAATATTGTGTGTCCACTTAGCTGGGTGAGGTTCCAGTTCTGCATGATCCTCCTTTGACTGATTGGCGTGGTCAGAAGTCTTGGCTCCCATAAGATTGCAGCATCTTTTTGTTCACTCATCTTTACAACTGGATTGGGTTCTGTGTTTGTTTCCTGTTCTTCCTGTCTGGGACCTATTTTCTTGTTTCTTTTTCTTTTCTTTCCTTTCTTTTTTTTATTTTTATTACTGTTTTTTTTTTGAGACTAAGTTTCGCTCTTGTTGCCCACGCTGGAGTGCAATGGGACAATCTCGGCTCACCGCAACCTTCGCCTGTCGGGTTCAAGCGATTCTCCTGCCTCAGCCTCCTGAGTAGGTGGGATCACAGGCATGTGCCACCATGCCTGGCTGATTTGTATTTTTAGTAGAGACAGGGTTTCTCCATGTTGGTCAGGCTGGTCTCAAACTCCTGACCTCAGGCGATCTGCCTGCCTCAGCTTCCCAAAGTGCTGGGATTACAGGCGTAAGCCACTGTGCCCAGCCTGTGTGGGACTTTTTTTTTTTTTTATAGGGATTTAACTATTATCTTTTGCATTCTTCATGTAATACAAATATCATACCAACTTTTTTTGGGGGGAAGTAACAGTATTCTTTCTGGTTATACCAGTACCACTTCTTGGGATTCAGGAAAGGCAAAGGAAGATAGAGTGATTCAGAGAATAAGAACCGTTTCTTTTGGCATAGAGGAGGGCTGACTTCATGTAGCAGTCCGTGAGGTGCGAAGGGTACATGGGCACATCATACTCTCTCATAAGAAGCTTTCAACTTCGTGAGAGGAGTGGAGAGATAAATTAGTTTCAGACATTTGCCTGCTGTGAGAAGTCATGGGAGAGCCCCAGAAGGGCAGAAGAAGACATTCTATCTAGGTCCCAATGTCAGAGCAGTAACATTCATTTGAGACTTCCTCGAGTGGACGTTGGAGGGTTGTGCGGTCTTGGGCTGGTGTGGTGGCCAGTGCAGGGGTGGTGCAGCAGGGTCGGTGTGGTGTTCGTTCCAGTGGGAGGCAGGCATGAACTGATCTTGATGGTAGAAAGCCGAGACTGTATACACATAGCTGGCAGCCATTTGGGTGGAGCTGCTGTGTCAGATGGAATCTGTTTTGAAGAAGTCAGTTGCTGACTTTGGGACAGTCTTCTGTGGCAGATTGATGAGTGTGAACATGACTAGATGGGGACTTGGAGTCCTTTCAGTGTTCTGACCAGAACTGTGTTTTCTGGACCTTACTCAGGGATAAGGAGAAGGTTGAGACAGGAGAAGAAGCCGGCCTGCTGTCTTAGCAGTAGTCCAAAGCAGAGGTACTGAGATGTGAAGCCAGAATGGTGGTATTTGACATGAAAAGGAGGCAACAGATGGGAAGGAGGATGTCTTGGATTTGGCTGATGATTGCATGTGGAGGGCAAAGAAGAGAGAGGAGCCCAAGAGTATTTGGCTTTCCAGCCTGGATACTGGGGAGGATGGAGCTATGAAGAACAGATGCTGAGGTCTGGAGTTTAAAATTACTTCAACGGAGTCTTAGGAGAGACTCTAAAGAAAGGAGATAAAGCAGAAGTGCATGAATCAGGCAGTGGGTGGAAGGAAAAGGCATACATTTATGAGTGAAGAGCATGGAGCGTGAAGGAGGGTGGAGGAAAGTGGAGTGGGTCAGGGTCCATTCATGTACTTGCTCCACACACCTTTCCTGCTGGGCCTCTTTCCAAACTGCTCAGGGTGTACATTTCCAGGAGAGATCTCACTACAGGACGATTTTTATAGTAGTGAAAGGGGCCCAGGTCTGTTTTTGTGGCTCTGTGACAATGTGGGGGCCCAGGAGCATTAGAACATGCATGCATAGCAAGGTAAACTTGACACTGTCTTCTTTATGCCTGGCACATCCAGCAGGCACCTTTTGCCCCATGCCTGCTGCTCATGCCCCAGAGAGGGGACTGGAATGGGACATGGAAATATGGGCTGGGGCAAGGGAGGGCATTTATAAACATTTCTTGGTGTTTTATTCTGTTTTTGCAGTGCTACAAAGAAATACCTGAAACTGGGTAATTTATAAAGAAAAGAAGTTTAATTGGCTCATGGTTCTGCAGGTTCTATAGGCTGCTGCTTCTGGGGAGGCCTCAGGAAACTTAAAGTCATGGTGAAAGGTGAAGGGGAAGCTGGCACGATTTACATGGCTGGAGTGGGAGGAAGCGAGCAAGCGGGAGGCACTACACACTTTTAAATAACCAGATCTCGTGAGAACTCACTATCACGAGAACAGCAAGGGGAAATCCTTGCCCATGATTCAGTCACCTCCCACCAACCCCCGCCTCCATATTGGAGATTACAATTGGACATGAGATTTGGGCAGGGACATAGATCTAGACTATAATCGCTTGGTAATAAATTTAATAGTTTTTTTGAAGGAGGATTACAAAGATCACTGAGCTATACATTTGTGTGGTTTTCTGTATCTGTTTTATTTTATGATAGTAAAGAAAGACATTCTGTTATAATCATGAAAATTCTTTTGTAATTATGAAAGTAATTATGAAGTAGGATTTCTTAGCCCAAAATTCCATGTGACTTTAGTGTTTATTCTGCATTGTATTGTACAAGGATGATGCTTGGTTTTGGTTTAATGACATGTTGTTGTAACTTTTATTTCTCTTAAATTAATTTCCATTGGAGAAATTAATAAATGTTATTGATTAATTATAGATTGAAGAGTTACTGGCATTTTGAGGAGAGATGTGACAGAATTTTTGTCTAATCTTGAGAGAAATGAATATGCAGTTTTTAAAATCAGATGCCTGATATGTTTATTTTTAAATTTACATTTGTGGAGCAGAGCCTTTGTGGAATTTTCACGAAATCCAACAGAGAGATTTAAAACCCTTCCTGCAGTGTATATGGCAATTAAGATGTCTCAACTAAAAGTTTCACTTGAACTCAACATTCATTCTGCAGAGGAAATTGAAGGGAAGGTGCAAGGCAGGAATATCTCAAAGCTCAGGAACACAAGGTATTTTTGGGAGGGAGGTGGAAGACACGTTCTACCTGCTTTCACATTTTCAGATATTATTCTAAAACGGCTACTGATCTGACCTTGCTTCAGCTCATGTTAAAAGCACTGGCTTGGCTGAATGCAGTGGCTCACCCCTGTAATTCCAGCACTTGAGGAGGCTAAGGCAGGTGGATCATTTGAGGCCAGGAGTTTGAGACCAGCCTGGCCAGTGTGGTGAAACCTCATCTGTACTGAAAATACAAAAATTAGCTGGGCTTGGTGGCACACGCCTGTAATCCCAGCTACTAAGGAGGCTGAGGCAGAAAAATTTCTTGAACCTGAGAGGTAGAGGTTACAGTCAGTTGAGATTGCACCACTGCACTCCAGCCTGGGAGACAGAACAAGGTGCTGTCTTAAAAAAAAAAAAAAAAAAAAAAAAAAGGTACTGTTGTGGCCGGGTGGAGCTGCTGTTGAATCCTGTTTGTGTCATCTCCTCACTGTGTGTACTTGGGCACATTACCTAACCTCTCTGAACCTCAGTTTTTTTCTGTTTAGTAGAAATGATACCGGCTGGGTGCGGTGGCTCACACCTGTAATCCTAACACTTTGGGAGGCCAAGGTGGGTGGATCTCTTGAGGTCAGGAGTTCAAAACCAGCCTGGCCAACATGGTGAAACCCCATCTCTACTAAATATACAAAAAAATTAGCTGGGTGTAGTGGTGGGTGCCTGTAATCCCAGCTATGTGGGAGGCCGAGGCAGCAGAATTGCTTAAACCTAGGAGGCAGAGGTTCCAGCCTGGGTGACAGAGTGAGACTCTTGTCTTAAAAAAAAAAAAAAAATGTTGAAGGCTGTTGAGAGGATTGATTGATATCATTTTATGTAAATTTTAGTTTAAATAGTAGGGATTAAATCTAATGTTAATTTCATTTCTTCCTAGATAGGATTATGCATTTTCTTTTGAGAATTCTCTTTTTAAGCAATGTGGAATATTCTTTGTCCTCAACACAGCAGACAGTGGGACATAATGGAGATGCAGCTGGGGGCACCTAGTTGCTTACCAGTGCAAGCTGCCCTTCCTTGCCAAATGACGTCTTTCCTGTGCCCACCTAGAGAGTAGTGCCGGGCTAGGGCTGTCTGTAGGGCTCCTCAGCCCAGGGCAGGGGCAACTTGCTGCATGCAGCTGCCATCACCCTGGTGGCTCTTCTCTTAGACCAAACTAAGTCACCCATGATATTTGTGACAGATTGCTTGCCTTTTGGCCATATCCCCATAATCACATATGTGGGAAGTCTAATTTATTATTTCTTTTTTTTTTTTGAGACGGAGTTTCGCTCTTGTTACCCAGGCTGGAGTGCAATGGCCCGATCTCGGCTCACCGCAACCTCCGCCTCCTGGGTTCAGGCAATTCTCCTGCCTCAGCCTCCTGAGTCGCTGGGATTACAGGCACGCGCCACCATGCCCAGCTGATATTTTGTATTTTTAGTAGAGACGGGGTTTCACCATGTTGACCAGGATGGTCTCGATCTCTTGACCTCGTGATCCACCCACCTCGGCCTCCCAAAGTGCTGGGATTACAGGCGTGAGTATTTCTTAATTGTAGAGTTTTCAGTTTCGAGAGGAACTTAATAGGAATCTGAGGAGTTGGTGGAGGAAGGGAAATCTGTTCCATCTGACTTCACCCAGTGTGTGACTTGGTTTCTGAGAATTTGGGAGTGTAGTGGGTTCAGTCCTTCATGTAGAGAAGACCTCTCCTGCTCTAGTGAGGTCAGACTCAGTTTACTTTTGTGATTGAATGCCAGGGAGTCACTCATTGCCTGAGTCACTCATTAAAAATGGGTCTGAAGATCAGGAAAAGAGTTAGATCAGAATCTTTTTTATAATTCTCTTCATTTCAGAATAAAGTATTAGGGAAGGAAATTTTTGTTTTCTATCAAATTTATCTTTTGTATTTCAGCTGTTTAGCATTTACTATCTTTAGCCTTTAAGGGAAAGTTATATTTTTGGGGTTTGTTGGAAAATCACATGTGTGTTTTCTAATGTAGCATCAAGCCAAGCATGGATTCTTGTATTTTTCTAAAGGTCATGGTGCGCATTTGAAAACACAAGAAACATTGCAGGTCTGAGATTTAGAATGTATACCCCTGAACGTAGATATTCCCTGAGAGTCTTGCCCTTCATAATATATTCCTGGAGGGGAGTATATAATTGTTGGGGTGTGTGCCCCTTCCAGAGCCCTTCAGAAGCCAGCAGAAATTAATGTTTGAGACGAAATCAAATTTGTCATCTCTGGCTTAGGTATTTTATTAAAATGTTCTTTCCTTGTAGAAGTATTAGAATAGTTCAAGTGATAATTTCACATATGTAAATGTATTTTCCTTATAAAATTTTTTTATTTTTATTATTTTTTTTAAATTCATATTACATAGGGTGAATGTGGACTTTCAGAAGCAGACGGTAGACCCTATGCAAGTTTCTCTTAACACATCAGACAGGTCCCAGACAGTTACAGATCTCCTTCTAACTATTGATGTCACCGAGGTAAGGATGAAGTAATTGAGCTTTTCTTCTTAATCTAAAACCATCATGTTATATACAGGAAGTTTACACACACACACACACACACACACACACACACAACTTGTGCACATTGGTAATCTTGTTAATGTGGGTGAGCTTGAATTATCACTGTACTTGTTAAATTGAAATATGGCTAAAATGGAAAATGAAACATTTATTCTAGAATCAAAGTTAATTTTAAAAATATCAAAGTACATTTAAAATGCTGAAATAATCAGATTTAACAAGATACATGTTAGAGGGGAAAAAAAGTATGTATATTTTTGAGACAGAGTCTTGCCGTGTCACCCAGACTGGAGTGTAGAGGTGCACTATCTGCTCACTGCGACGGCTGCATTCTTGGTTCAAGCGATTCTCCTGCCTCAGTCTCCCAAGTAGCTGGGATTACAGGTGTGTGCCACCATGCCCAGCTAATTTTTGTGCTTTTAGTAGATAAGGGGTTTCACCATGTTGGCCAGGCTGGTCTGGAACTCCTGACCTCAAGTGGTCTGTCCACCTCTGTCTCCCAGAGTACCGGGATTACAGGTTTGAGCCACTGTGCCCGGCTGAAATGATTGTATGACCTCAGAACCTTTATGTGAGAATGAGTCTTGTACCTCCAAGAAAAGAATATCTTTCACACATTCCCTTACCTGAGTTTACCAGGGGACCCCCTTTTTTGTCTTATAAACACCCATCAAAAACCTGTAGAATACTTATGTTCTGAGGAGTATGCTGGTGAGATGTGGTGCAGCATAGGGTGTCAGCTCTATGATTCAAGCTTGTTTTCCTCCTTACGAAAGTCCTTTCTATATTTCATCTGTGCTCCTCCTCTTCCTTTTTTAGGTGGTTGAAGTGGGACACTTTTGGGGATATAGGATTGATGAAAAAAACGCAGAGATTCTGAAAAAACTTACTGCTGAAATCAACCAACTGACATTGATGCCCTTGCCCACTCACCCACATCCAGACTTGGTCTGTCTGGCACCTTTTGCCGTTTTTGGCAAACAAAGCTACTTTAGAGCTCAAGTCCTTTATGTTTCTGGAAATTCTGCTGAGGTATGTGTTTCTGTAACAAGTCACTGGAAGGGAAATGAGACAGACATACAGCAGTTTATCAAATATCTTTTATAATTATAGGTGGAATTAAATTTAAAATAATTACAGGTAGCAAAGTAGTCTGTTTCCCTCATTGATATGTGGATTTAAGCTCAGGTTACTCTAAGAATTCTATAATTGTAGGATTGGAGCAGATTGCTCTATTGCTATTGCTCAGGTAGGACATTGTTTTTGACCCCATATTAAAGTGTATGCTTGCTTTATTTTTTAGGTATTCTTTGTAGATTATGGCAATAGGTCTCATGTAGATCTACATCTTTTGATGGAGATTCCCTGTCAATTGCTTGAACTTCCTTTCCAGGTAAGATAGAGAAGACTCTAGGGAATGAATGCTGAATGCTAGACAGGATTCCAGGGTCCTATGGTGCCCTGCCTCAGCTTGCAGATATGGGAGCTAATGCCTAGGACAGGGAAGGGACTTGCTTTGTCACACTAACCAAATCTGGTTTCTGCTTTTCGAAAAATATGTAAAAGGTTTCAGATTTAGAAAAAAAAAAAAAAAAACTTGTTGTTTTAATCCAGTAGTATTTTCTAATACTGTTTCTAAGCTTTCTGGTTATGTTAAAACCAGACAGACCTTTTAGGTAGGCCAGAGACATAGTCACACATGCCCTTACCATCAGTATGAAGACAACCTAAAAATTATTCTAAATGTTCATCGTTGTTGTTGAAAAGCATAATCAAGTTTCTTTAGGAAATTCTCACCACCCCAAATCGGTTTCATTAGGACTTTTATGAGAACACTGTTGAAGATACCTGAACAAGGTCTGTTTTCAGTGGTATTTGGGATGAGTGTTTTGCTCATTTATAAAGCTGTTTGAGCTGTGCCCTTCTGTCCTGTAGGCTTTGGAATTTAAGATTTGCAAAATGAGACCATCGGCAAAGTCTCTTGTTTGTGGTGAGCACTGGAGTGACGGGGCCAGCCAGTGGTTTGCCTCTCTGGTGAGCAGCTGCACCCTTCTTGTGAAGGTCTTCTCTGTGGTGCACAGCGTCCTGCATGTGGATGTGTACCAGTACTCGGGGGTCCAGGATGCTGTCAACATAAGAGATGTCCTCATCCAGCAGGGCTATGCTGAGCTCACAGAGGAGTCCTATGAGTCCAAGGTATGTGCTGTTGCCCTTGCTGGAGCACATGTTTGTGTGAGAAAATGGGGCGGGCTTTCCTTCCTCTGTGGACACTGAGATAGGAGGAGGCAGACAGTGTTCTTCACCATTTGCTGTGCTGTACTTGTGTTAAGACTGGTGGCACCAATTTAAATGTCTTCTAGATTTCTCTGAGACAGAATTATGGTGGCTGGGTATTGTTTTTGTTGATTTCCTATTTAGCTTTTTTATTTCTTTTTAAAAATTATTTAGTTTTTTTTTTTAAGTAGAGACAGGGTCTCCCTGTGTTGCTCAGGTTGGTCTCAATCTCCTGGGCTCAAGGGATCCTCCTGCCTTAGCCTCTCAAAGGGCTAGGGTTACATGTGTGAGCCACTGTAGCCAGCCTTCTATTCGGCTTTTTATCTTCTTAGGGTAGATTTGAAAATGTTCTGTATATATGGAGAGTTTTAAAAATGGATTCCAAGATTTATCTCCCTAATGGAAGTAGTTAATAAAATGGAAGTAATTAATAAAATATTTCAAATATTTCAAGCATTTCAAAACTTCTTTCAATGATTTCTTTCAAAATCAGTGTTAGAGTTATTTTTCATGATCTGCACGTTTGAGAGGCCACTTTTTTCCTTTTTCAGTTGACACATAATTGTACATCTTGATGGGATATAGAATGGTATTTCGATATGTGTATATAATGTGTAATGATCAATTGAGGTTGATTAGCAAATCTGTCCCGTCAGATATTATTTCTTTGTGTTGTAAACATCGAAAACCTTTCTTCTCTTTTTGAAAATACACATTATAGGTAGCCACACTGACCCCAAGAACTAGCTGTAAGTTTGTGTTTGTTAGCCAGCTCTTCTCCATCCCCCCTTCCCCACAGTCCTACCCTAATACCCACAGCCCTCCTTTAATAGCCACAGCCTCTAATACCCACAGGTCTACTCTCCATTTCCATAAGTTCAATTTTTTTTTTTTTTTTTTAGCTCCCACACATAAGTGACGTGTTTATCTTTCTGTGCCTGACTTATTTTGCTTAACATACTGTCCTCCAGGCTCAACCATGTTGCCAAGAATGACAGGATTTTTTCCTTTGGTGGCTGAATGGTATTTTATTTTGTATATACTATATTTTCATTATCCATTCATCTGTTGACGGACACCTAGGTTGGTTCCATATCCTGACTATTGTGACCAGTGCTGCAGTAATCCTGGGGGTACAGATATCTCTGATGTACTGATTTCCTTTCCTTTGGATAAATACTCAGTAGTGGGGTTGCTTGATTGTATGTTCCTACTGTTTTTAGTTTTTTTGAGTAACCTTCACACTGTTTTCAATAAAGACTGTAATAATTTACCTTCCCACCAAGAGTATGTAAGAATTCCCTTTTCTCAGCATCCTTACCAGCATTTACTTTCTGTCTTTTTGATAATAGCCATTCTAACTAGGGTAAGATGATACCTCTCATTATGGTTTTAATTTGAATTTCCCTGATAATTAGTGTTGTTGATAATTTCCATATATTTGTTCGTTGTATGTCTTTCTTTCTTTCTTTTTTTTTTTTTTTTGAGACAGAGTTTCACTCTTGTTGCCCAGGCTGGGGTGCAATGATGTGATCTCAGTTCACTGCAACCTCTGCCTGCTGGGTTCAAGTGATTCTCTTGCCTTAGCCTCCCGAGTAGCTGGGATTACAGGGATGCGCCACCATACCCGGCTAATTTTGTGTGTATATACAAAATACGCATCTATATAGAGAGACGGAGTTTCACTCTGTCATCAGGCTAGAGTGCAGTGGTACGATTTTGGCTCATTGCAACCTCTGCCTCCTGGGTTCAAGTGATTCTCCTGCCTCAGCCTCCTGAGTAGCTGGGATTACAGGCACCTGTCACCACACCTGGCCCTTTTTTGTTTGTTATTTTTAGTAGAAATGGGATTTCACCATGTTGGCCAGGCTGGTCTTGAATTACTGACCTCAGGTGATCCGCTCGCCTTGGCCTCCCAAAGTGCTGGGATTACAGGTGTGAACCATCTCGCCCAGCCTAATTTTGTATTTTTAGTAGAGACAGGGTTTCTCCATGTTGGTCAGGCTAGTTTGAACTCCCGACCTCAGGTGATTCACCTGCCTCGGCCTCCCGAAGTGCTGGGATTACAGGCGTTAAGCCACTGCACCTGGCCTGTATGTCTTCTTTTAAGAAATGTCTGTTCAGATCCTTTGCCCATTTTTTAATTGGATTATTCGCTTTTCTGCTGTTTGAGTTCCTTGTATATTCTGGATATTAATCCTTTGTCAGATGAGTAGTTTGCAAATATTTTCTCCTGTTCTACAGGTTGTCTCTTCATTGTGTTGATCGTTTCCTTCACTATGCGGAAGGTTTTTAGCGTAATATAGTTCCATTTGTCTATTCTTTGTTTCCTCTGCTTTTGAAGTCTTGGCCATAAAATCCTTGCCTAAATAAGTCTGCTAAAGTACTTCTCCTTGTTTTCTTCTAGTAGTTTTTATGGTTTTAGGTCTTACATTTAAGTCTTTAACCCATTTTGAGTTGCTTTTTATATACGGCAAGAGGTAGGAGTTTAGTTTTGTCTGCATTTGAATGTCCAGTTTTCCCAGCACCATTTATTTGAAGAGACTATCCTTTCCCCAGTGAATGTTCTTGGAGCCTTTGTTGAAAATCAGTTGTCTGTAAATGTGTGGCTTTATTTATGGGTTCTCTGTTCTGTCTATTGGTCATCTGTGTGTCTGTTTTTATGCCAGTATAATACTGTTTTGGTTACCTTAGCTTTGTAGTGTATTTCTAAGTCAGGTACCATGATGCCTCTTGCTTTGTTCTTTTTGCTCAGGATTGCTTTGGCTTTTGGGGTCTTTTGTGGTTCCATATGAGCTTTAGAATTTTTTTTTTTCTATTTCTGTGAAGAATGTCATTGGTACTTTGATTGGAGTTGTATTGAATCTGTAGCTTGCTTTGGATAGTATTGTCATTTTAGCAATATAAATTCTTCCAATTCATAAACATGGGATGTCTTATTTGTGTCCTCTTCAGTTGCTTTAATTGGTATTTTGTAGTTTTCATTATAGAGATCATTCACCTCCTTGGTTAAATTTATTCCTAGGTATTTCATTTTATTTTTGTAGGTATTGTAAATGGGATTGCTTCCTTGATGTCTTTTTTTTAGCTAGTTACTGGTGTATAGAAATACTACTGATTTTTGTATGCTGATTTTAAATTCTCTAATGGCTAAATGTCATAAAGGCTGTCTGATTTCTTTTGTTTGAATAAATAAGGTTCTAAGTCTTATTTCTTTTGTTTGACCCTTAAAATGAACTTGATAACATTATTTCCCTATACTTTAATTAATGACATAGAAAACAGAGTAAGACTGTACCTATGAAATATTTTGATTAGTTTGGAGGAAAGCGTTTGTAATTTTTTTTTTTTTTTTAACGAAACAAACTTTTCTTGTTTGTTCAGCAAAGCCATGAAGTTCTCAAGGGCCTCTTTTCCAAGTCAGTAGAAAACATGACAGATGTGCCTACTCCTGTGAAAGATGATGAGAAATACCTCATCCGGATTTTGTTGGAGAGTTTTTCTTCCAATAAACTGGGTACTCCAAACTGTAAGGTGATTTGTAGTATAATTTAAAAGCTTAGTAGTATTCTACGTTTATATGCTAGGAGTTGTAGTCAGTAGTCATGGTGGTTTTTTCTTTTCTGGTTTTTAATGCTGTTACTTTTCTCATAATGGATCTTATTATAAGAAAAAACCCTAGAGTTTAGCCTTTAGTGGGTTTTAGAGAGAAGCTTTGACTAGTTTTTTTTTTTTTTTTTTTTTTTTTTTTAAAAATCATCCTGACACCTGCTTTTTTGTCAGACTGAAGGAAACACAGTGCATGAACTCAGAGGACTGGTCCCAGCCTTGGACTCCCTGGCTGACTGTTGGAGCTGGCGTTGCCTGCCTGCTTGGAGAAGAGGGCTGGCTGGGATGTCCCTTTGTTCAGGGACTCCACTTGTGTTTCCCCAGCCTCTGGCTGTGTGGGCCTCAGGTCTGCCTATGCAACTGCGTTGATCTGCTGCAGTTGAAATAATAGTATTTTTACTGAATTATTTGTCAGTGATTTTTGTTGTTGTTGTTCAAAGGCTTTCTTAAACATATACATCGAGGAATGTTAGTGAAATCATTGAAGAGAATCAGTTACATCCCAGAAAAATACCTTCTTTAAGGCACTTTTAACTGAATCGTGAGGACATTATGAATGAGATGTCTTTTTTTTCTTTGAAGCTTGAGCTGACTTTTGCGTTGTAAAAGTTCATGTTAGGTGCTATCTTGTTTGTTGGTGACACTTCCTACATTTTGTGCATGCAGGCGATACTTCACGGGCCTTTTAACCCTTATGAACTGAAGTGCCATAGCTTGACCAGAATATCCAAATTCAGGTATGATGAACTGCAGTTTTCCATGAATTTTTTTCTCTGCCTTTCTATTTATAGACCTCATCAGAAAATAACGTATCTTTATATCTAAACTGTTGGAATGTGTTATCTTTTTAAACCTCTCATTCTCTCCCAGCTCCTGATTTGAGGTATTCTCTCTCTCATGTGAAAGCCGTTCTACATAAGACATATCTTTTATCAGAGACTACATTTTTTTCTATTCTTGTTACAATTGTTATCCAGCAAAGCTGTGAGTGCCCACTAATGCCAGGAGCAGTGTGTGGTTTGGGGCAAACAGTAGTGAACAAGAAGCGGTTGTTCGTCTTCATGAAAATTAGGGAACCAATTGGGGAGACGTAGGGGAAGTTGGTAACTACAATACAGGGTGATAGGGCTCTTGATAAGGGCACAGAACATCATGAAAGTAGCTAGTGGGTGCCAGCCACCCATGAAGACCATGGAGCTTTTCCAGAGAAATCTGAGGCTTGGTGGATGCAGAGGCATCAGCCAAGGTGCAGGTGTTGGAGGAAGAGAGGGGAGGTGGGATGAGGGTGGCTCCACTGGCAAGTGCATAGGTCTGAGCTTCAGACTTTGCACATGTGAGGAACTCAAGTAAGTTTAGTATGATTGGAGAATTGGGTAGGGGGAAGGGAGATGCAGAGCTTGTGGCAGACGAGGGCAAGCTTTGTAGACTTCGTCCTGAAAGGGTTGATGAGTCTTACTCTGTGCATTTTAGAATGATGCCTTTGGTTAAGCCTTGGCTTCTCAAAATGTCCTCCAGGGAGCGCACTGGAAATGCAGATACCCAGGTCCCCTTGGGCCTTACAGACGAGCCTGCATTTCCACAAGGCCTCTGGGGAACTGCCTGTGCTTACAGTCTCAGGAGCCCCAGTGTGAAGCCAGAATTGGATTTCAGAATAGAAAGATCTCAGGCAGGAACATGCTTCTGAGGCTGGTCCCTGCTGTAATCCAGGGTGGGAAGATGGGAGACTGAGTCCATGGCAGGAGGTACAGAAGCAGCTTCACCAGCGCTTTCAAAGCGGAAGCAGAAGGCTGGAGCTGCATTAGAGTCAGTGATGAGGGAAGAGGAAGAATAAAGGGTGCCCTTGCTGGGACTCTGGCAGGCTTCTGCTGAGAGGTGACGGAGGAACTGTGAGGTGGGCCACACTCAGTTCCCTCTGCCAGGATGCAGGTGATGGCCCTTAATAGGTTGGCAGTGCAGGACAGAGGGTCTCGAGCAGAGGTAGAGGTTCAGTCATCCATAGCATGTGGGTGGTTCCTAAGCCAAGGAGTGGTTGGCATCACGCAGGAAGGAGTAGAGAGAGAAGAGAGCCGAGGACCAGCTTGAAGACTCCTATGTGAAATAGTGGTCCAGTGAAAGAAGATGTGCAGGAGAGTGGGGAGTTAAATATTTCTTCCCATCTGTCATCGCAGTTGTCCATTTGTGTTTTTGAAATGGGTTGCTTGTGAGTTGGCAGAGCACATTACCTGGTTGGTGGTTCAGTCACTCCATGTCCTGGTGCTCCTGCCTTTTAGGTGTGTTTGGATTGAGAAGGAGAGCATCAACTCTGTCATTATCAGTGACGCCCCTGAAGACCTGCACCAGAGGATGCTGGTTGCAGCTTCCCTGTCCGTCAACACGACTGGTAATTTAAGGCTTCTCTTCATACCATGTTCTCTCTTTTTTTCTTTACCCTGACTTCAGCTACTAGGAACAATTTATCCTATAAATGATGGACAAGTCTACACTTCCTGCTGTTCTTTTAGGCCATTTTCTGAGTGCTTTGGCTGGTGTGAGTTTAAGCAGTGGAGCATTCTTACTTTTCCTTTTATACAAGGACGTGGGAAGTATTAATTAATAATTGACTCCTGGATCTTTCATTCCTTCCACACTGCTTGGCTTCAAAGTAGAATACATCTAAGCTTTTGGCCCTGGGAAAAACCCAATAGCTTGATGCAAAGAGTAACCAAATAGAAGAGTTATCCTAAAGTAGGGTAAAAGCTTAAGCATCATAGTGGGGTGTCTCTGTAAGGTGCTGTGGGAACAGAGGACAGGGAGTCCTTTACTATCAGGATGGGCTGGTGGGGACAGGGCAGACTCAGCAGAGGAGGGGATGCCTGCAGATGAGTAGGAGCGGGCGGGGAGGGAACACCACCCTGAGCAGCATGAGTTAGTGCCCGATAATGATTTAGCATGACTTGAACAGGATCTACGATGCTGCTGAGAGAAACTTCTCTGATGCCTCCTATCCCTGGCCTCCCGGCTCTCCTCAGCATGTTATTCGCACCGGTGATGGAGTTAAGGTATGGGCATACGTCTTTTCTGTGGGCTTTGTAAAATAAGAACCTGGGTGGGAAAAATGGGTGCCTCTCCTTGCTCTGTTTGGAAAGAAAGCATTTATGGAAGCTGGCCATAGCAGGTCTCGCTGCTTGGGGTGAAGCCTGTATTGTTATTGATATATTTACACTTGGGCTGATTTTGAAAGAAGCTCAAAAGCTTGTAAAGGTACATACAGTGTCACCTAGGAGCTTGAGGCAACAGTGGGGCAAAAGAAATTTAAAATGGAGGAGCTAGGAATGAGGCTCAAAATAAATGTCATGGTGATGGACATGCCATTGTTAATGGGCGGTGAATGTGATTCCAAGTTTTCTGGTGATCAGTTGTGAACAAGAACCCGTCAGTCCTGCTTCCTGTGGTAACCGTGAGATTAGAAGGCAGATTGCCAGCAGATTGTGGCTCTTCTTAGTGCCACAATTAAGCCAGGATTTCTCCCAGAGAGTTTGATAGAGACGAGTGTGTGATGATATGGGCAGAGCTCTTGAAGGCACCCTCACAGTGGGGGCTGCCACTTTGTAAGGTGTTGTTTGCACACTAGGGATTGACAGAGCGTTCTCCATGGGGAAACCACTAACCTAGGCTTTAGTGGAGCGGGGAGGGGGTGGCTAGAAGAGGAGTAATATTTGGGCTTTAGGAACCCACATTCTGCTGGGCAGGGTGGAAATGGCCATGACAAGACTGCAGCAGAGGCCTGTAGCACTTCAGGAGTTGGGGGCATGGAAAGCTACCCTTTCTTCTTTTCTAGTCAGCTGGTGAGCATGGGGGTGGTCCATAGACCTAGGGGACTGAGTTCAGTCCAGGCAGGTGAGGGACCTATTGTTTGCTCAGTCCTCTCTACCGTTATACCTGTTCAGAATCTGATAGTGCAATCTCAAAATGTGTAGTGCTTTTTTTTCAGTTGTAACAATACTTTTTCATAAAAATATATGCTACTTAGGGCCGGGCACGGTAACTCACACCCGTAATCCCAGCACTTTGGGAGGCCGAGGTGGGCAGATCATGAGGTCAGGAGTTCAAGACCAGCCTGGCCAACATAGTGAAACCCCGTCTCCACAAAAAACATAAAAAATTAGCCAGGCATGGTTGTGGGTGCCCATAAACCCAGCTACTTGGGAGGCTGAGGTAGGAGAATCACTTGAACCCGGGAGGTGGAGGTTGCAGTGAGCCAAGATTGCACCATTGGACTCCAGCCTGGGTGATAGTGTGCGACTCTATCTCAAAAAAATACACACACACACACACACACACACACACACACACACAACTTAGAAAAAGCTGAAAGGGAAAAATTAACACATTTTAAAATTTATAGATTTAAACTTCAATATTTAGTATACTTATTTTAAATTGATATGTATATGTACATTTTATTTTTATTTTAGATTCTTGTTATATACTGTATTCTTTTCCCACAAAAATTAGGTTTTTAATATTATGATATCTTTGTAAATATCCATTTTGATAATTGCATCATATATTACTCAATGGGCATATGATGACTTACAAAGATACTGCCCTGTTTTATTTATATGTGCACTTGTTTCTGAGCGGCTCTTGTTCTGAAAGGATTTAGTATACCTTTAATTGTTGAAATTTGGCCTGTCTAATTTTGCAATAATGATGTGATAAACATCTCTGTAAATTCTGATATCTTAGAGCCCTTGTAGGGGCGACAGATGTGTAGGAACCACATGTAGAAGTGGGATTATCTCATGAGCAAACAGCACACTGAGCACATGCCGGCCTGAGACTTGGCTAATACAGAAGCAGCTCCATTCCCCTCATGTCACTTTGGATGCCCTGCTTGCCTTTTTAACTAGAAAAAGCTCCTGCTTCACCTCTTTTAAACATCAGCTTTTGAGGATTTGAATAATGTAGTGTGTTATTTTTCAGACTCCGGAGTGCAAGTGTTTAGGTTGTAGATGTTCAAGAAATACTGACATACTTGGTATTTAAACACCATCTTTCTGGAAAAAGCACAAGCTTAATAGGAGAAGGTTATATATAACAATACACAGTGCTTTACTAGGTGGTTTATATTCATTTTGTTGAATTAACTGAAATGAGCCAGATTTGGGATGGTTTATGTGACAGTGTGCCTAAGACTAGTTGTCTTTGAATCCGTAGGCTGAACTAGGTGACTTTCAGAAAGGCAGCAGAGAGGCCTGGTGGATTTTCCTCCCAACTCAACCTGCCTCTGAGTAGTTATATAAGTTTGGTTTTATTGTTTGTTTTTTATTTTCTTTTTCTTTTTTTTTTTTTTAGACAGGGTCTCACTCTGTCTCCCAGGTTGGAGGTTTTTTGTTTTTTGTTTTTTTATTTGTTGAGTAACAATCGTTTTTGAGAAACTTTGGAAGATGAGAGCTTTTTTGATATGGGATGAGCATTCTCCTTTCCTTTCACTTTGAATATTCAATTCTCTGTAGCAAGCAGGAGGGGGTCTTCAGGACAGACCTGGCCCAGGGATCCCATTACTGTGTCATAGATACGCTCCGGAGGGTAGCTGTCCTTGAGAGCCCACAGCTCCTGAGAGCCCCTGCCAGGCTGTGCACCCGTGCCCGTCTGCTTATATTTGTGAGCCACCTCTCTTCACGCACACCTGCATGGGACTCGTCTCCTGTTTGCGGGGGCGTCTGGCTGCTGTGCTAGAAGCTGTCCTGGCCCCCCTTGTTAAACACAAAACCTGCAGTCTCTGAGTAAAGTCTGTTCTCCCTCTGCCTGTGTCACTATCCTGTCACAACTGATTAAACTTTACCACTAAGGGATCATTTTTTGCCACCTCTAACATACTCTTTGTATAGTAGTGGCAGGAAAGGAAGGTAAACAGAAAATTTTATCTTGATTTTCAATTTAAAAAGGGAAAGGAGATACGTGGTTACCCCCCATTTGTAAGCAGAGATATGTAAGTGGAGGCCACTGTCCCTTCCTTGCACCTGGCTGTGGACTGACCTGGCTGCCGTTTGTCTCCCCTCCTTTGTTTTCTCTGCCATGTGACCTTTGCTTGTAGCTGGCCCCCCAGCAACTCAGGTTGACTGAACCTTGGTAACAGATTTCCTTTTACTTCCATTGTGGAGCTGATCCACCACATGTCTGTCCCTGGAGTGCTTCACTTCTCTTGCTGCCCCTTCTTCCAGGTATTTTCCCTGAACAGTTGGAGTAGTTGATGGTGTCAGCCTGGATTCAGTGGCATCATCATTGTGTACCTTGTGGAGGCTACCTCCCTGGGAGAGCAGAATGCTCCATGGTAGCAGAGCCTGGAACCTCTAGGATGGGAGTAGACATCTGAGAACACGCTCTTATTGGTGCAGTGACGAGATCACTGTACTTACCTTCTTCCCTTGGTTCTTGGAGCCAGATTTTACTACTGGGGAGACTGCCAAATTCTGGCCATGGTTTAGAGGATAAGTCACGTGTTGAGGGCAGTGCCGTAACCCTGGGATGGTGGTGCTTCTGAACAGGCATGAGAGGATCGGGGTAATCTTTAAACAACAACAAGACATTCTATCAATTAAAACTTAAAAATTAATATATACACTTACTATGTACCCACAAAAGTTAAAAAAAAAAACAAATGAGGGTAGATTGAAAGGAGACTTTCACTGTTTAACTGGGTGTTCCAGCTACTATGGCGAGACACAAATTACCCCAAAACTTGACTGAGCTACAGCAGCCTTCTTTGATTCTGTGGGTGAGGAACTGTGTCAGGGCACACAGGGATGGCTTGTTGTGCTCCCTACGTTGGGGCCTCCAGCTGAAAGATTTGAATGCTGGTGGGTGTCCAGGCTCACATCTGGTGGTTGCTGCTGGCTGGAGGCCTCAGCTACTCTCCATGAGGACCTCCAGAAATGGTCTCTCTGTAGGCTGGTTTGGGCTTCCTCAGCATAGTGGGTTGGTGCCAAGGGTCCTGAGAATGAGCCAGGTGACAGCTGTCACTTTTTTTTTTTTTTTTTTTTTTTTTTAAGATACAGTCTCACTCTGTCACCCAGGCTAGAATGCAGTGGCACCATCTCAGCTTATGGTAACCTCTGCCTCCAAGTGATCCTCCCACCACTGCCTCTGAGGTAGCTGAGATTACAGGTGTGCACCACCATGCCAGCTAAGTTTTGTATTTTTAGTAGAGATGGGGTTTCACCATGTTAGCCAGGCTGGTCTCGAACTCCTGGCCTCAAGTGATCCACCTGCCTTAGCCTCCCAAAGTGCTGGGATTACAGGTGTGAGCCACTGCATCCAATGTATTAGTTTGTTTTCACACTGCTAATAAAGACATGCCCAAGACTGGGTAAATTATAAAGGAAAGAGGTTTAATTGACTCACAGTTCTGCAGGACTGGGGAGGCCACAGGAAACTTACAATCATGGTGGAAGGGGAAGCAAACACATTCTTCTTCACATAGTGGCAGCAAGGAGAAGTACTGAGCAAAAAGAGGAAAAGTCCCTTATAAAACCATCAGATCAAGTGGAGATCCAAGATGGCTGATTAGACACAACTCCAGTGCACAACACCCAGCGAGAGAGAGGCAGAAATCCAGAGATCTTCTAGCTCCAACCAAGGTACCAGGTGCATTGCAACGGGTCTGGTCCCATGGTCAGCAAAGCCCACTCAGGGCAGACCAAGGTGGGGAGGGTGCTGCTTCACCCAGAAAGTGCATCTGACTGGCAAGTCAGAGGCCCCCACTCTGGCACTCTGGTCCAGATACAGCGCTTCCCCAACGCGTCAGCAATACAAGGGATCTTTGCCAGTCAAGTGCCAGAAATTACAAGCACGGGGTTGAATAACAGCCTTCGGACTGAGCTATTGCCCCCTCCCCCCACCCGGAGGGAGAGGGAACTGTAAGTGGGAGCAGCTGGGCAGGTCCCTACCCCATGACGGGAGAGATAGGAAGCTGAAAGGGGGAGACAGCCGGCCGGGTGCGGCTGGGTGGGTCCCTACCCTCCCACACAAACCCCAGAGGGCTGAAGCTCTGACTCTAGTGGGTTGCGCAGCCAGTGCCACAGTCTGAGATGAACCCTGAATGATCTAGCCCAGTGGAGGAAGGGAACCCACCATTAGAGGGGTGGGACTGGGCTACATGTTTTAACAAAAAACACAGGAAGCCTACGTAGCAACGGGACGGCGTTCTTGACAACCCAGCAGTGCCTACAGATCAGTGGAAGAGGTGAGCCTAGGACTGGGCTACATGTTTTAACAAAAAACACAGGAAGCCTGTGTAGCAATGGGACGGCGTTCTTGACAACCCAGCAGTGCCTACAGGTCAGTGGAAGAGGCAAGCCTAATCTCCCAGTATAAACAAAAAAGACACGGGAAGCTTCCCTAGTAACCTGAAGGAGTCCCTGGAAACCCAGTAGTGCCTCCACAGGCAGACAAGTGACCTCATCAAGCAGCTGCCTGACACAACAGCCAGGTAAATCCACAAAGGCGGGGAAAAACCAGCGCGAAAAAGATGAAACCATCAAGGACCAGAACACCCCTTCTCCTTTAAGGGATCACAACTCCTCAACAACACAGGATCACAACTTGACTGAGAAGTGTGACGAATTGACAGAAACAGGCTTCAGAAGGTGGATAATAACAAAATTCAGAGCTAAAGGAACACATTCTAACTCAATGCAAAAAAACCAAAAACCTTGAAAAAAGGTTAGACAAAATGCTAAATAGAATAACCAGCTTAGAGAAGAACGTAAACGACTTGATGGAGTTGAAAAACAGCACGAGAACTACATGAAGCAAACACAAGTTTTAATAGCCGAATCAATCAAGCAGAAGAAAGGATATTGGAGATTGAAGATCAGCTCAATGAAATAAAAAGAGAAGGCAAGACAAAAGAAAAAAGTGAAAAGAAATGAAAAAAGCCTTCAAGAAATATGAGATTATGTGAAAAAACCTAATCTACACTTGATTGGTGTACCTGAATATGATGGGGAGAATGAATCCAAGCTGGAAAACACGCTTCAGGATATTATCCAGGAGAACTTCCCAAGCCTAGCAAGGCAGTGAGAAATACAGAGAACTCCATGAAGATATTCCTCAAGAAGAACAACCCCAAGGCATATAATCATCAGATTCACCAGGATTGAAATGAAGGAAAAAATGCAAAGAGCAGCCAGAGAGAAAGGTGAGGTCACCCACAGAGGGAAGCCAATCAGACTTAAAGCAGATCTCTTGGCAGAAACCCTACAAGCCAGAAGAGAGTGGGGAACAATATTCAACATCCTTAAAGAAAATAACTTTCAACCCAGAAACTCATATCCAGCCAAACTAAGCTTTATAAGTGAAGGAGAAATAAGATCCTCTACAGACAAGCAATTATTGAGAGATTTCGTCACCACCACACCTGCCCTACAAGAGCTCCTGAAAGAAACACTAAGCACGGAAAGGAACAAGTACCAGTCACTGCAAAAGTAAACCAGTTGGCAAAGACCGAAAATGCAATGAAGAAAATGAGTCAACTAATGGGAAAGAAAACCAGCCAGTAACAAAATGGCAGGATCAAATTTACGCATAACAATATTAACATTGAATGTAAATGGCCTAGACGGCCCAGTCAAAAGACACAGACTGGCAAACTGGATAAAAAGTCAGAACCCATCGGTGTGCTATATTCAGGAAGCCCATCTCACATACAAAGACACACATAGACTAAAAATGAAGAGATGGAAGAAGATTTACCAAGCAAATGGAGAACAAAAAAAAGCAGGGGTTGTAATCCTAGTCTCTGATCAAATGGACTTCAAACCAACAAAGATCAAAGGAGACAAAGAAGGACACTACATAATGGTAAAAGGATCAATCCAACAGGAAGAGCTAACTATCCTAAATATATATGCCCCCAACACAGGAGCACCCAGATACATAAAGCAAGTTCTTAATGACCTAAAACGAGATTTAGACTCCTACACAATAATAATGGGAGACTTTAACACTCCACTGTCAATATTAGATCAATGAGACAGAAAATTAATAAGTATATCTGGGACTTGAATGCAGACCTGGACCAAGTGGACCTAATAGATATATACAGAATGCTCCACCCCAAATCCACAGAATATATGCATTTTTTCTCAGTACCACATTGCACTTACTCCAAAATTGACCACATCATTGGATGCAAATCACTCCTCAGCAAATGCAAAAGAACAGAAATCATAACAAACAGTCTATCAGACCACAGTGCAATCAGACTAGAACTCAGGATTAAGAAACACACTCAAACCCGCACAACCACTTGGAAACTGAACAACTTGCTCTGAGTGTCGACTGGATAAACAGTGAAATGAAGGCAGAAATAAAGATGTTCTTCAAAACCAACCGGAATTAAAACACAACTTACCAGAATCTCTGGGACACATTTAAAGCAGTGTTGAGAGGGAAATTTATAGCAACAAATGCCCACCGGAGAAGAGAGGAAAGATCTAAAATCGACACCCTATCATCAAAATTGAAAGAGCTAGAGGAGTAAGATCAAAAAAACTCAAAAGCTAGCAGAAGACAAGAAATAACTAAGATCAGAGCAGAACTAAAGGAGATAGAGACACAAAAAACTCTCCAAAAAATCAGTAAATCCAGGAGCTGGTTTTTTGAAAAGATCAACGAAATAGACCACTTGCCAGATTAATAAAAAGAAAAGGGAGAAAAATCAAATAGTTGCAATAAAAAACAATAAAGGGGATACCGCCACCGATCCTACAGAAATACAAACCACCATCAGAGATTACCACAAGCAGCTCCACTCACATAAACCAGTAAACCAGGAAGAAATGGATAAATTCCTAGACACTTGTAATCTACCAAGACTAAACCAGGAGGAAGGTGAAACCCTGAATAGACCAATAACAAGGGCTGAAGTAGAGGCAGCAATCAATAGCCTACCAACCAAAAAAAGTCCAGGTCCAGACGGGTTCACAGCCAAATTCTACCAGACATACAAAGAAGAGCAGGTTCCATTCCTTCTGAAACTGTATCAAACAATACAAAAGGAGGGAATCCTCCCTAACTCATTTTATGAGACCAACATCATCCTAATACCAAAACCAGACAGAGACTCAACTAAAAAAGAAAACTTCAGGCCAGTATCCATGAATAACATCGACACAAAAATCTTCAATAAAATACTGGCAAACAGATTGCAACAGCACATCAAGAAGCTTATCCATCACGACCAAGTAGGCTTCATCCCGGGAATGCAAGGCTGGTTCAACATAGGCAAATCCATAAATGTAATCCATCACATAAACAGAACCAAAGACAAAAACCACATGATTACCTCAATAGATGCAGAGAAGGCCTTCGATAAAATTCAACAGCCCTTCATGCTAAAAACTCTCAATAAACTAGGTATTGACGGAACATATCATAAAATGATAAAAGCTGTATATGACAAACCTACAGCCAATATCATACTGAACGGGCAAAAGCTGGAAGAATTCCCTTTGAAATCAGGCACTAGACAAGGATGCCCTCTCTCACCACTCCTATTCAACATAGTATTGGAAGCTCTAGCCAGAGCAATCAGGCAAGAGAAAGATCTAAAGGGTATTTAATTAGGAAAGGAGGAAATCAAACTGTCTGTATTTGCAGATGACATGATTACATATCTAGAAGACCCCATCATCTCAGCCCAAAATCTTCTCAAACTGATAAGCAACTTCAGCAAAGTCTCAGGATACAAAATCAATGTGCAGAAATCACAAGCATTCCTGTATACCAATAACAGAGAGCCAAATCAAGAGAGAGCTCCCATTCACAATTGCTACAAAGAGAATAAAATACCTAGGAATACAACTAACAAAGGATGTAAAGGACCTCTTCAAGGAGAACTACAAACCACTGCTCAATGAAATAAGAGAGGACACAAACAGATGGAGAAACATTCCATGCTCATGGTTAGGAAGAATCAATATTATGAAAATGGCCATACTGCCCAAAGTAATCTATAGATTCAACACTATCTCTATCAAGATACCAATGACCTTCTTCACAGAACTGGAGAAAACCACTTTAAACTTCATATGGAACCAAAAAAGAGCCAGCATAGCCAAGACAATCCTAAGCAAAAAGAACAAAGCCGGAGACATCACACTGCCAGACTTCAAACTATACTACAAGGCTACAGTAATCAAAACATCATGGTACTGGTACCAAAACAGAGACATAGACCAATGGAACAGAACAGAGGCCCCAGAAGAAACACCACACATCCACAACCATCTGATCTTTGACAAACCCAGCAAAAATAAGCTATGGGGAAATGACTCTATGTTTAATAAATGGTGTTGGGAAAACTGGCTAGCAATGTGCAGAAAGCAGAAACTGGACACTACCTGTCACCTTACACTAAAATTAACTCCAGATGGATCAAAGATTTAAACATAAAACCTAACATCAAAACACTAGAAGAAAACGTAGGCAAAACCATTCAGGACATAGGCATAGGCAAGGACTTCATAACTGAAACACCAAAAGCAATGGCAATAAAAGCCAAGATAGACAAATGGGATCTAATTAAACTCCAGAGCTTCTGTACAGCAAAAAAAACCATCATTAGAATGAATCAGCAACCAACAGAATGGGAAAAATTTTTTGCAATCTACCCATCAGACAAAGGGCTAATATCCAGAATCTATAAAGAACTAAAACAGATGTACAAGAAAAAAACAACCCCATTCAAAAGTGGGCGAAGGATATGAACAGACACTTTTCAAAAGAAGACATATGTGAGGCCAACAAACATATGAAAAAATGCTCATCATCACTGGTCATTAGAGAAATGCAAATGAAACCACGCTGAGATATCATCTCACGCCAGTTAGAATGGCGATTATTAAAAAATCTGGAGACAACAGATGCTGGAGAGGATGTGGAGAAATAGGAACACTCATACACAGCTGGTGGGAGTATAAATTAGTTCAGTGCGGAAGACAGTGTGGCAATTTCTCAAGGTTCTAGGAATAGAAATTCCATTTGACCCAGCAGTCCCATTACTGGGTATATACCCAAAGAACTATAAATCGTTACTCTATAAAGACAGATACATTATGTTCATTGCAGCCCTGTGTACAATAGCAAAGACCTGGAAGCAACCCACATGCCCATCAATGATAGACTGGACAAAGAAAATGTGGTACATATACACCATGGAATACTACACAGCCATAAAAAATGATGAGTTCGTGTCCTTTGTAGGGACTTGGGTGAATCTGGAAACCATCATTCTCAGCAAACTGACACAAGAACAGAAGGCCAAACACCATATGTTCTCACTCATAGGTGGATGTTGAACGAGAACATATGGGCTCAGGGAGAGGAGCATCACACACTGGGGGCAGTTGGGGGGTGGGTAGGGAGGAGACAACAGGGGGTGGGGAGAAAAGGGAGGGTGGGGAGGGATAACATGGGGAGAAATGCCAGGTATAGTATGCACCTAAAGTAAAATAAATAAATTAAAAAAAAAACATCAGATCTCCTGAGAATTCACTCACCATCACTAGATCATGAGAGGGTGGTTACCCTCATGATTAATTACCTTCCAGAGGGTCCCTCCCCATGACATGTGGGAATTATGGGAACTACAATTCAGGATTAGATTTGGGTGGAGACACAAAGCCTAAGCATATTACCAAGCCTGTGTCACCTTTTGTAATGTAGCTGCAGAAGCCACACAATGTGGGTTTTTCGTAGTCACAGTTGCATCTAGACCAAAGGTGCAGAATCACCAACCCAGTTCATCACTGGAAGGTGTCTGCTTCCCATTGCAAGAACAGGAAGGAGATGAGAGCTGCTAAGGTCACCATCTTTGGAAGATATAGTCTGCCATACTGTATACTGACATTCTGTGTGGCTTACAACAGCGTGTTTTTGAACTATTTCATAGTTTTAAAAAATTGTAGTCCCTGGGTATGGGGGCTCGCTCCTGTAATCCTAGCTACTCAGGAACCTGAGGCAGGAAGGTCATTGAACCCAGGAGGTTGAGGCTGCAGTGAGCCAAGATCACACCACTGCACTCCAGCCTGGATGATGGAGTGAAACCTTGTCTCAAAACAAAAAATACCATCATGTGCGTCTTAAATATTTATAATTTTTGTCAGTTATGCTCCAATAAAGCTGGAAAAAACTGATGTAGATAATGGGGAAAAAATCTGAATTTATTAAATGTCAAAATTAGGAAAATATTTTAAAAGGCATTCAATGTGAATATGTTTGTTCATTGCATAATTACTTATTGAACCTATTTGAGCTAAGGCCCTGCCCATAACAATGCCTGGAAATGAGAACTGGTGGGCAGAGGGCTCTGGGGGGCTCTGTGAGGGAGACGGGAGGAGGTGTGGGAGGAAGGGCCTCGTTCAGGAGAGGGTAGGAGGGATCTGTGCTCTTAGGCTGAGAGAGGCCCACAGGGAGCTAGAGGAGCTGGAGCCTGGCAGGTGAGGTGCGCCTGAGATGATTCAGAATAGCCGAGCGGAGCCAGGGTCACACTGTGGCTTGTAGGCCGTGTTGTAATCCACAGTGTGATTGGAAACTACTGAGATGCCTGAGGCAAGGGAGTAATATTATTGGATTTGTTCTGAAAAGCTACCCCTGTGTGTGCTATGGAAAAAAGGTTGGAAGTAGCAGGAGTAAGAGATGGGGAATTGGTCAGAAAGTTGTTACGAAGTTCAGGTAAAAAATGGTGGTAACTTGGACCAAGCTGGTGGCAGCAGCAATGGAGAGGCTAACAGATTCAGGGAGTGAAAAAAGTGACCGGGCGTGTCAGCGGTCGGAGGAGGGTGGCGATAAAACTGGGGCACAAAATTTTGTGCACCATCGTTTCAGTATTAGAAGGTGGAACAGACCTTTTTTAGGCTTTTACTAAGTGCTAGACTTGTTTTACAAGTCATAAATATGTGCGTAGCCCTTTCTCCAGAAATCTCCCTCATAAGAATTTAACCCATGGAAGGAATCTGAAGGCAGGGGGAAAAAACCCCATTCTTAATACTCTTGCATTATCTTATCTACCATATTAGAAACGTAATAAAGTATTAATAAAAATTAAGTATTAAGTATTAATAAAAATACTATCCTTATAAAGATATATTTTATAACTATATATTTCTATTATAAAAACTGGCAGAAAAAATGCACAATGAAATTAATTGCTGTACTAGGGCTGACAGAATTTTAGATAATTGTATTGGTCAAGTTTTACATGTAAAACACGTGGTCTAACAATTCTGAAATAATGTACTCTTCTGAAAACATTCCATTTAGGATTGATCACGATGGCAAGTGCTACACTGGAGTCCTTTGTGGTTTGGGGTGGAATCCAACTACAGGGGCCCCCATACTGCCTGAGCATGACATGGAGCTTGCATTCGATGTTCAGTTCAGTGTGGAGGACGTTGTTGAGGTAAGGGCGGCGTAGCATCATGGCGCCAAAACCCTGTCTCTCTCTGGTTTTGCTTACCTGACAGTGAGTGCAGAGTCTGCCATGGAGCTTGTGGTACAGACCTTTGGTCCTGGAGATGCCCACATTCCTTGTCCCTCCTGGGGTCGCCCTCCTGGAGGACTGCTCCTTAACTTGCCAATTTGATGTATCTTTCCTGTGAAAAGTAGCTTCCTGATAGATGGTGCTCTGAATCCCTCATTCCGTATCATAGTAAGCTTTTCTGGGCAATCAGTTAAACCACAGCAGGGCCATAGGGCTGCTGTGGGTCTCTCTCCAGAAACATCTTTGCTAGCTCCACTTCCTGACTTAGAATGATACTTGGACACAAGGTTCCTGACTTGGAATGAGAAAGGTGGACACAGGGTTCTGCCCTCTGCCCTTCTCCTAGCCCTGGGACCATGCTGAGTGGAGGCCTGGGGCTGAGCTGCTTGCAGCATTGTCTGGGCACCACAGTAGCTTGGGGGCGAGGTGCAGAGGTAGACAGGGAAACTGTAATAAGTACACAAAGTATTTGTATGTCATTTGAATCTAATAATGAGAAATGTGGGCTCATATTGTATACATTTTAAAAAATCTTTCATTGTTATAGTAATTTATTTTTATTGCATTTTACAAAGTAGGAAAATCAAAACTGATCCTTCACCACAAATAGAGAAGTGCTACTCTCTAAGTACTCAATCACCTTTCTTTCTTAGAAGTTCCATGAGACAGGTGAGGTTGACACACCACACTGAAGGGACAGGGAGGGGGGCAGGAGGAGCTGAGGAGACAGCTGCTGATGATCTGGGGACAGGTGTCAGTGTTGTCTCTGCAGCTGTTAAGTTGTGATTGCCTGGTCACAAGAAGGGGCTTATGGGCTTGAAAATACTCCTTAAGCTGTAGACCTAACGGGAAAATGTAAAACGATTAAAGTTCTACAAGCAAATTCAGAAAATCTATGTGACTTCGGGTGTGGCATGAGTTTGTAAATACAACACCCAAAGCAGAATGTGTGAAGGGGAAATTGATACTTTGGAATTTATCAAAATTAAAAACTTTTGTTCTGCAAAAGATCCTCTTAAGAGGAAGGAAAGACAAGGTGCACACTAGGAGAAAATATTTACAAAGTACATATCTGATGGAGGACTTGTATCCACAATATGTAAGGAACTTTGAAAACTCAATTATAAGAAAACAAGCAACAAAGTTACAACATGGATGGCAGTAAACACATGAAGAGATGCTAAGCCCATGTCATTAAGAAAATGCACATGCAGACTCCCATGAGATACCACCACATACCTGTTGGAATGGCAAAAATCCAAAACCTGACAGGAACCAGCAATGGCAAGGATGTGGTGCAAGGGGACTGGGGACCTTTTGTTCATTGCTGATGGGAATGCAGATTAGTTACTCTATTTTAGAAGACAGTTTCATGTGAAGTGAAGCCTGCATCTACCATATGACCCAGGAATCCCATCTGTAGGTATTTATTCAAGATGTTTGAAAACTAGCCTTCATATAGAACTTATATGTGAATGTCAAATGCAGCTTTACTCATAATTGCTAAAAACTGAGAGCAGTCAAGACGCCTTCAGAAGCCAAGTGGATAAACCATATTGATGATAGAGAATACTAACCCCGAATGCTATGAATTATTTAACATGGGATGAAATTCAGTTACGGTGGAGCCATATGAGTGTTTATGTTGCTGTTTATTTACAGGTTAATATTCTCAGGGCTGCTGTCAACAAGCTAGTCTGTGACGGACCAAATGGATGCAAGTATCTTGGGCCAGAGAGAGTTGCGCAGCTTCAGGATAATGCCCGTCAGAAGCTTTTAGGGTAAGCTGTGCAATGGCGTGGACTTCTTTCCTTCCCAGTCGACTTTCTCAGCTGCCTTGATTGTGGCTGTTTTGAATTGTGTAGGCAGTATGACATGTCCATCACCCGAAGTGGAGTTCCAGTGCTGGAGACAGCACTGGGAGGCATCAAAATGCAGACACACTCTTCTTGTGGAGAGCAGCACTCCTGTCCTGTGTGTGTATGTCCCTTGAAGGGATCATTGCAGACAGCATGGGCAGGGCATGGGAAGCCACGGTGGGTAACGTGTTGCCCACCATTTTCAGTGGGTGCCTTAGGGATGGGGGGAGTGCGGCCTGCAGGACTGGGCCTTACGGAGCTTGGCCTCTCTTGAGCCCCTGTGTAGGGGAGGTCAGAGAAGGAGCATCCTGACCTCACTCCCTTGTCTCTTACCTCTTGCTGGACTCTCCATGGGCTAAACCAAACCAGAATGCAGAGGCAAGGGCTCCTCTTGGTGTAGCCCACGAGCCCAAGGCAGTTTGAGGGCCCCAGGAAGGCCAACAAGAATGGGAGTGGTAGTGGAGGAGAAACCAGCATTCCACCTACCCAGTCCTGTGCTCCTGCCCCAGAGCCAGTCTCCCAGGCCAGGGCCTGGTCCTTCCTTGCCTGACAGTGTCCTGTGCTTCCTGGGACCTTGAGCTGTGTGAGAGTAGGTGGCATCTGGTATCATGGTGACACTTCTCTCCTTCCTCTGCCTTTTGGGTTGGTTTCTTTTAGTTTAATAAGCAGTTTTAAAAAGGTATACATAGCTGTTTTAGAAATTGTGAGAAAGGCCAGTTTTAATTTTCTCTCTTCATTTTCTTTTATATAAAAATATTTTTCTATCATTTATTTATTTTTAGAGACAGGGCCTCACTCTGTTGACCAAGCTGAATGCACTGGTGCGATCATGGCTCACTGCAGCTCCAACTGTTGGGCACACATGATCCTCCTGCCTCAACCTCCCTGGTAGTGGAGACTACAGGTGCGCACCACCACCCCTGGCTAATTTTTTTAATTTTTTGTATAGATGAGATCTTGCTATGTTGCCCATGCTGGTAAAAAACACATATATTATTTTTGAGATGGGACGACAGGCATCCACCACCATGCCTGGCTAATTTTTGTGTTTTTAGTAGAGATGGGGTTTCACCATGTTGATCAGGCTAGTCTCGAACTCTTGACCTCAGGTGATCCACCTGCCTCAGCCTCCCAAAGTGCTGGGATTACAGGCATGAGCCACTGCCCTCAGCCAGAAAAATATTTTTATATAAAATTTGGGTTGAAGTTTAACATACATGAAGTGCACAGATACACACTCATGTGGCCAGCACCTGGGTCAGAGCCCAGGTGGTCCTTAGGGTGTGCAGGTGTGGTTATAGCCACCATCACTCCCTACCCCCAAAACAAGGGTAACTGTATCCTGACTTTTATGCCATAGATAGGTATTGGTTTGTTTTAACAATTCAGTGACTCTAGTGAATTTATAGTTGTGCAGTCCATCAACACAACCTAGCTTTTCAGCATTTCTGTCATCCAAAGAAGTTTATTCATAAGTATTGTCGGAAAAGGCAGTCTCACATACAGCTATTGATCCCGTCTGCCATGTGAGAACAGCTTCCTTCCCATAAGATTAAGTGTCCTCACAGCCTGTGCAGGGCTTGTTGCTGTGTGTGTGGGAAGATCTTTCCCTGATACAGACTCTGCCCTGCTTAATCCTGTGTGTTATATGGTACCTGGCCGATCCCACCATTGCAGAGATGGGACAGGGCTCTCCTGCTGTCACACAAGAGAGCGGCCTGCAGGCTGGGCCCTGCCTTGTCTTCCTGGAGGTACCCGCTGGCCACAGGGACTGGTGCCAATCACTGGAGCTGATCCTGTCCTGTCTCCTCTCTCTGTAAGTAAAGGTTTATTCCAGCCAGGGCCTGACTACATGTGTTTTCCTTGGCGACTCCAAGACAAGATGCAGGGGTGCCCCGTCTTCTACTTGGTAGCAGGCAACAGATGCCACCTGCTTGACTAATATATTAAAACAGAATGTGCCATTATTTGTACAGCCCCATAAATTTACTAAAAATAAAAAATTGTGTGCTTAAAGTTGATGAGTTGTAGGGTATGTAAAGTATACCTCAGTAAAACTGTGTTTAGGATCGCAAGTTTGCACGCAGTCCTGTTCCCACCCCAGCCCCAGGAACCACTGATCTGCTTTCCTTTTACACATTTGTCTTCTCTGACATTTTTATATAGGTGGAATCACATTTTAATTGTAAAATCTGGCTTCTTTCACTAGCTTAGTATTTTTTTAGGTTGATCCATGTTGTATCATGTTTCTTTTTACTAAATAATATTTCACTGTTTGTATATGCCACATTTTGTTTATCCATTCACCAATTGATAAAATATTTGGATTATTTCCAGTATTTGGCCATTATGAAGAAAGCTGCTATGAATAGTCACATACAGTCTTTTTGTGAACATGCATTTTTCTCTCTTGGGTAGATATCTATGAGTGGAGTTGGTGGGTTGTATTGGTAGGTTTATGTTAATCTTTTAAGAAATGGCCAGGGCTAGACACAGGGCTCACACCTGTAATCCCAGCACTTCGGGAGGCTGAGGTGGGCAGATTACGTGAGGTCAGGAGTTTGAGACCAGCCTGACCAACATGGTAAAACCCTGTCTCTACTAAAAATACAAAAATTAGTTGGGCATGGTGGTGCATGCCTGTAATCCCAGCTACTCGGGAGGCTGAGGCAGGAGAATTGCTCGAACCCAGGAGGCAGAGGTTGCAGTGAGCCAAGATTGTGCCATTGTACTCCACCTTGAGTGACAAGAGCAAAACTCCCACTGGAAAAAAAAAGACCAAGCTGTTTTCCAAAATAGCTGTACCATATTACATTTCTACCAGCAACATAGAATGGCTCTGGCTTCTCCACATTCTCATCAGCATGCGGCACTGTCAGTGTGTTTTCACTGCAGTCAGTCTGGTGAGTATGGTAGTATCTCATTGTAGTATTAATTCTTATTTTCTTAATGACTAATGATGTAGAGCAATTTTTTCTGTTCCTCTTAGCAATCATTTATCTTTTTTTTTTTTTTTNTTTTTTGGTGAAATGTCTGTTCAGATCTTTTGCCCATTTCTAAATTTGTCTTTTCATTATTGAGTTGTAGAAAGTTTTAAAAAATTTTAGATACATGTCTTTTATTGGGTAAGTAATTTGGAATTAGTTTCTCCATTGTGTAGCTTATCTTCTTATTTTAATGATGTCTTCCAAAGAACACAAGTTTTGATTTTGATGAAATCTACTTGCTGTGGTTTGAATGTGATGTGTTTGCAACCTAATACCCAATGCAGCAGTGCTGGAAGGTGGGGCGTAATAAGAGGTGGTTGGACTCATGTCATTATTGTGAGAGAGGGTTAGTTACCAAGAGAATATGGATTGTTGTAAAGTGGGTCTGCTTCAGTGCCTGTCCTGTCTCAAGTACTTACGTGTCTCTCTGCCATGTCATGATGCAGCAGAAAGGCCCAGGCCAGGTGCTAGAGCCATGCTTCTGTGCTTCCCAGCTCCAGAACTGTTTGAAAGAAATTTCTTATCTTCATAAGTGACCCACTCTTTGGTCTTCTGTTATAACAAGGGAAAATGGACTAAGACACTACTGTATTTTTTAAAAAATGAATTATGCTTTTGGTGTTATATCTAAAAAAAATTCTTGCTACACTTGAGGTCACAATCATTTTCTCTCTTTTTTAAATTTACTTTTTATATTTAGGCTTTCGATCCATTTTGAGATGGTTTTATATATGGTGTGTGATAGAAGAGCCTAAAGTCATTTTTTTGCATGTGAATATCTAGTTGTGATGACATCATTTGCTGAAAAGCTATACCTTTCCCAGTGAATTGCCTTGTTACCTTGGTTAAAAATCCACTGGCTATAAATGTAAAGAGTTATTGGGCTTTCTGTTTTGTTTTATTATTTTGTATCTATGTACCAGTGCTATATACCGTCTGGATTGCTGTAGCATTAGTCCTCCTGTTTTGTTGTTTTTCAAAATTATTTTACTCTTTTATATTCCTTTCCATATACATTTTAGAATTAGCTTGTCAGTTTGCATAAAAAGCCTTAGAATTGTGATGGGGATTCTGTGGAACCTGTGAGTCAGTTTGGGGAGAATTGCCGTCCTAACCATAGTGAGCCATCCAGTCCATAAAGATGGAGTGTCTGTTCATTTGGATCTTTAATTTCTCTTAACACTGTTTTAGAATTCTCAGTGTGCAGGTCTTGCACTGTAGTTGTTTTTAAATATTTTAATCCTTTTAATGCTATTGTGAATGAAATTTTAATTTTTTTGAAAATTGTTTTTTTTTTTTTTTTTTTTTTTTTTTTTAATTTTTTTTTTTTTTTTTTTTTTTTTTTTTTTTTTTTTTTTTTTACAAAGGAATAGTTGGTTTTTATATTCTGGTCTTTTATCCTGTCACCTTGTTAAACTTGTATATTCTAGTAGTTGTTGTGGATTCCTTGGGATTTCCTACACACAGGATCATTATTATTATGAAAGCTTTCTCTCTCTAGTAATACTTCTTGTTTTAAGGTCTATTTTGTTTGATGTTAATATAACTACCCCAGCCTCTCTTTAGCTACCATTTGCATAGCAAGCTTCTTCTATCCTTTTACTTAACAGTATATTTGCGTGTTTGAATTTTTTCAAATATCTTTTCTGCCTCGTGCCTGCTCTCTTCTCCTTTAGGGAGACATTGCTTTGCACGTCCGTTAGTGCGCTAGTGTTAAACACATGCTAACACAGTCCACACTGCCTCACTGGTCTTTGAGGCTCTGGTCATTTTTCTTCAGTCTTTTTTCTCTTTGTGTTTCAGATTGGTTAATTTCTGTTGATCTTAAGGTTACCGATCCTGTATTATTTCATCTCAGACCAATGTGGATGTGCTGCAGATAATTTTCCATTTCAGTCATTGTACTTTTCAACTCTAGGATTTTTTTTTTTTTGAATCTCTGGTAGTTTTTTTTATTGAGATTATCTCTGACTCATGGTCATCCTATTTTTTTTTAAAAAACATTCTTAGCACTTGTTTACAGTGGCTGCCTTGAGGTGTTTGAGTGCTGAACCCACACCTGGCCATGCACCCAGCTTCTACTGGCTGCTGTTTTGTGTGTGGGCCACCCATTCCAGTGTCTTTGATGTCTCCTCAGTTTTTGGTGGAAATTGGGTACTTTAGATAATGTACCGGAGCAGTTCCCCCAGAGCTGCTGTTTTTGGATTTGGTTGTTAGTTTAGTTTGTTTCACTTTAGAAACATGCCTAGATTTAACCTGTAAGTCCATCCCCCATGATGTGAGATCACTGGCACCTGGGTTCTGGGTTTTGTTATGTTTTTAATTTTTATTTTTATAGAAACAAAGGCTCACTTTGTTGCCTAAGCTGGAGTGCAGTGGTGTGATCATGGCTCACTGTAGCCTTGAACTCCTGGGCTCAGGCAATCCTCCCTCCTCAGCATTCTGAGTAGGTAGGACTATAGGCATGTGAGACCATGCCCAGCTCCTGTTTTGTTTTGTTTATTCTTATTTTATTTTGTAGCCTGGTTTCCTAGGTATTGTCCTTGTATCTGCACAGCTTAGTACTTAGCCAGTGATCAATCAGGATCAATCAGAAGTTGTGCTTAAATACTGCCCTGAAGGCTTCTGCTATCTGCCAGTGGAGCTAAGTATGGGTTGGAAAGTGCACTCCAAGTTCAGGTACTTTTTTTTCCCCCCAGTCTTTCTAAGGTTCAATTCAGGTAGTTCAGGCACTTTTTAAGTCTTCCCTGGCTTCTGTTTTTCCCAGAGCTTCCCAGGTTTTTCCCACACGTGCACCCCTCCATCAGCCAGGGACGTGTAGAGGGCCTGCTCTCCCTCTGTGGCACCCTCCTTTCCAGGGTCTCCCTCTTCCCTTCCGGGCTGTCTGGTCTGCTGCTGGCCCCAAGCAGAATGTGGCCTGAGGCTGGAAAGCTATGGGCTTTCCCCTTCTGTTTCCGCATTGCTGTTTTTACTGACAGTGCTGCAAGTCAAGGTCTGAGGCTTTTTCATCTTCTGCTCCAGATCTTGTAGCCTTCATGGCCCTGGGAGTGCTGTGGTGCTGGGTTCCGGGGGCAGGTGTATGGGGAGGGAGCGGCCCCTACCTCAGCAATAACTCCATATACTCCGCTGTTCTCACCCGGAGCTGGCAATTTGTTATGAGTAAATGTTCCTCAACTTGTTTGCATTGGTTAATTTCCAGAGCCTTCAAATGGTTGTTGTTGTTTTTACAATTTTGTCTTATTTTATAGTTCTTTTCAGGGGGAGAGGCTCTGCAGAACTCTTTACTCCCTCATTGCTCAAATTCCCTCTCTATCTTTTTTATATTTCCAACTTGTCATGACTGCTTAAGAGCTAATGGTACAAAATGTCCTGTTACATTTCAGAGAACCTGACTCATTCATGCAGTGATGTGCAGTGCTGGTTGCTAAGGGAACGCAGAGACAAGACTTGGTCTTACAGATCTGCTGCACTCCATTTCTTTCTGCTTTTGAATAAGCTATAGATTAAAATATTTTCTGATCATAACTGTGTAAATGTTGACCTTTAAACAATTTATTGTAGTTCTAATTCTGTGGGAAATATATAGGATTTAAATCTTTTAAAAATCACAGCAGCGTTTTTGGTTACTATTAATATAATTTCCTTTTTTTAAAAAAATTATAGTTTGTTCTGTCTGTCAAAACCAAGAGAGAAGATTGTTCCCAAGTGGCATGAAAAGCCCTATGAGTGGAATCAGGTGAGTGGGACACAGGCTGCTAGGTAAGCAGAGGCCACGTGGAGGAGGGGATGGGCCCTGGGCGGACCCAGGGTTCAGAGCCAGGGCTGGCCAAGGGTCTGAAAGGGCAGAGACAGGAGGCAAAGTGGATGGCTTTGGGGGCCAGCAGCAGATGTCTCACACCAGACAGGTTGTTTCTGCACAGTGTCCTCTATGTGATGCCTCAGCAAAGAGTCAGACGCCGGTATAACTCACTGCCCGTGAGCTGGGGAAAAAACAATACCTGTTTTTTCCCCAGCTCACGGGGCAGTGAGTTATACTGGCATCTGACTGGAGATGCTCATGGGCAGTGAGTTATACTGGTGTCTGACTGGATCGGACCCTTCTGCTCTTGGTGGTCTTCGTAAAATGTGCCTTGGCTGGTGGCTTTCAGGCTGCACTGGTTGCTGTCTTCGTCTGCTTGGGCTGCTGTCACTGTGCCACCGTGTGTAGGGGCTTAGGAACAGCAGACATTTGTTCTCATAGCTCTGGTGGCTGGAAGTCCTAGGGCAGTTGCCAGTTTGTGGTTACTTGTGAGGGACACCTGCACATGGCCACCTTCTCACTGTGTCCTCATGTGAAAGAAAGATATCCTCCCTTAGGGCACAAATCCCATCCTAGGGGCCCCACCCTTGTAACCTCATCTAACCCTTATCACCTCCCAGAGGCCCTATCTCCAAATACGATCACAGTGGGGGTTCAGGCTTCAATGAAGGAATTTTCAGGGGCCATAGTTGAGTGGTGAAGGACAAAGCCCTTCATAGGCTCCCTGATACTTCCTGTCTGTAGGGCTAGAAATGGAATAAAACGTGATTTCAGAGAAAGGAGCCCAGAGGAGTTTGGAGATTTAATTCTAGAGCCAAGGATGTCTTTAGATATAAAGCAGCAGGGACAGTCTTTCCTCCCCACTTTGGTGATCTAAGTGAGGCTCTGCTTCTGGGGGCTGTGTCCCATCCTGTGCCTAAAGGTTGCTCCCACTGTGAGGCTAGCCTGCTCCCCCTGTGCCCTCCACCTGGGTCCGTCTTTAGAGACCCCAGAACTGATCCTAGCAGCTGACTGGATTGTGTGGGCTCTGTGGGCAAGGAGAGGGGCAGCCATACCAACCCCTGTGGCCATCAGGCTCAGTTGGAGCGTCTGAGGGCGATGAACTAGCAGGATTTTGTTTGAAAACAGAATTTCACTTTGAGGTTAGTGTGTTTTAGACAACTTCCATGTTTTCCAGACCTATATTGCAATTACTGTCCACATTTACATAGGTGTGCATGGGAGATTTCTCAGTAGACCTTTCCATAGTATTAATCATGAATTTGTTTGTTTTCAACTTTTATTTTAGATTCAAGGGGTACATGTGTGGCTTTTGTTACCTGGGTATGTGGCATAATGCTGAGGTTTGAGGTACAACTGATCCCATCACCCAGGTACTAAGCATGGTACCCAGTAGGTAGCTTTTCAGTCCTTGCCTCCTTCCCCCATCTAGTAGTCCCCAGTATCTCTCATTCCCATCTTATGTCCATGAGTACTCAGTGTTTAGCTCCACTTTTAGGTGAGAACATGCAGTATTTGGTTTTCTGTTCCTGGGTCAGTTCGCTTAGGGTAATGGCCTCTAGCTGCATCTCAGTTACACAATTTCATTCTTTTTAATGACTTTGTAGTATTCCACAGTATATGTGTAGCACATCTTCTTTATCCAGTCCACTGCCGATGGGCATCTGGGCTGATTCCATGTCTTTGCTATTGTGAGCAGTGCTGTGGTGAATATGTGAGTGCATGTGCCTTTTTGGTAGAAAACTTTGCTTTCTTTTGGATATATACTCAGTCATGGAATTGCTGGATCAAATGGTAGTTCCGTTTATGATCCTTGAGAAATCTCCAAAGTGCTTTCCACAGTGACTCAACTAATTTGTATTCCCACCAATGGGGTATAAGCATTCTCTTTTCTCTGCAGGCTTGCCAGCATCTGTTGTTTTTTGACTTTTTATTAATAGCTATTCTGACTGGTGTGAGATGGCATTTTGTGGTTTTGATTTGCACTTCTCTGATGATTAGTGATGTGTGAAGCACATAAAAATTTTTTTGGCCCTTGAATGTCTTCTTTTGAGAAGTGTTCATGTCTTTTTGTCCATCTTTAATGGGGTTATTTAAACATGAAGTTAAAAATGAATCATCAGACATACAGTATGAATGTGAGAGTAGACAAGTGTTCTGTAAATACTTTTGGAGAACTGAATTATACTTTGTGTATCCCGTATGTTAATGCATGTGTATTTTATGTCTGGAAAAGCCCTGTCACAGAGCCTGACTGATCCTCTTATCTACCACGTTAGGTTGATCCAAAGCTGATCATGGACCAGGCTGACCGGGAGAGCAGCCGAGGGAAGAACACCTTTCTCTACCAGCTCCACAAACTGGTTGTGCTTGGTACCTGAGCGTGCCTGCAGGCGGTCTCCAGCACACCCTCCGGAAGCCACGGAGGGTGGATTCCAGCCTCCCTCCGCACATGACTGTCCTCTGTCTGGCATTACAGTCTGTGCCCACTGCATCCAAAAGGCCTTTTCTTTCCTTCTTCTTTTCTCTTTGGGTGATAGTCAGAGAATGGTATTTTTGTTCAGGTGAGAACAATTGGAAAGTCTAGTTTTTTCTAGAAACAAAATCACTGTATTAAATATTTTGGGGAAAATTGTTCTGAAAGAAGACTGTTGGGATAAAGAGCTATATTTTGCCTTAAACTTATTAAGGTAAAAATGAGTAGCTAACCTTAGATGTAAGGCCCCAGCATGTGCTTACATGTTTTATTCTGTTACAGTGATTTAAACCAGGAGTACAAGAAAAAACTTAAAAGACATGTAGTATTTTCTGATTTTTTTTTTCTGTGAGGGAAAATATCTAATTTTGGTAAGACTAAGTTGAGTTCTAGTTCTTTTTGGTTTACATTTTGGAAATCAGAGATTACCTGGCCATAGCTTATCTGTGTTAAAACAATAAAAGCATTAGATGAAATTTCTGTTTCTGACAGTTTTTAGTGAGAGGAGGTTAAGATGTATTTAGTTCTAAAAAATCTGAATTTATAAAACTGACACAGGAATATAGACCTCTTTTAGAAACTCAACGCACATCAGTCAGGATTTGGTCAGAAGAAGAGAGCTGTTGTAAATACAGCAGCGAAAGACGCCCTGAGCTGACACACATAAGAGAGAAATTGCAGGATCAGAGAAATGCTCTGCTTAAACCGACTTGTCCCAGGTGGACAATTTGAAGATTGTGAGGAAACAGAAGCATGTGTGTGGGCATCAGCGTGGGATCATAAACGGGAACTCGTGTGGGCTCTTGGAAGCCATCATATCTGGGGAAGCACTGGCGCTGTGCTGGGCCTGTGTGGGTTTGCTGGCCAGCAGCAGGAAGCTAGCAGATGCCAAGTGGGAAGACTGCCAAGCAGGTGTGGTGACCGGGCAGCACTGTGCCTCTGTCACTGGGCCACTGTCCTGGCCCTCTGGGGAATGTGCTTCCCAACCTTAGACAGGAGGCGATCATACCAAGTTAACACACACACGGAGAACTTTTGGAAGGTTTTGAGCACATCAAAGACTTAGGTCAGCTTTAAGGTGAAGTTTTTGCCTGTCATCAGAAAGCCTTTTGGGGAAGGCAGCAGATGCTTTGATTAGATTTTCTCTTTGCTCTGCCCGCCTGTGAGTACTTCTTGGTCCATGGTGCACAAAGTTATTATGTGTGGCCTTAGCAGTAGGGGGCACTCACAACAGTCAAGCACTCCTTCTGTTTGCTTTTTATTTATTTTATTTTTTAAAATTTATTTATTTTTGAGACAGAGTTTCACTCTTGTTGCCCAGCCTGGAGTTCAATAGCATGATCTTAGCTCACCACAACCTCTGCCTCCCGGGTTCAAGAGATTCTCCTGCCTCAGCCTCCTGAGTAGCTGGGATTACAGGCGTGCCACCATGCCCGGCTAATTCTGTCTTTTTAGTAGAGACGGGTTTCTCCGTGTTGGTTAGGCTGCTCTTGAACTCCAAACCTCAGGTGATCTACCTGTCTCAGCCTCCGCAAGTGCTGGGATTACAGGTATGAGCTACCTCACCCAGCCTCTGTTTGCTTTTTAACCAAACTTAGTAAGTGGTTAAAAATTTAGGCCAGGTGCAGTAGCTCACATCTGTAAATCCTAGTACTTTAGGAGGCTGAGGTGGGAGGAATGCCTGAGCCCAGGAGTTTAAGGCTGCAGTGAGCTGTGATTGCATCCCTGCACCACAGCCTAGACAATAGAGCAAGACCCTGTCTCAAAAAAAAAAAAAAAAAATTAGCCGGGCATGGTGGCTCACACCTGTAATCCCTGCACTTTGGGAGGCCAAGGTGAGTGGATCATGAGGCCAGGAGTTCAAGATCAGCTTGGCCAAGATGGTGAAACCCTGTCTCTACTAAAAATACAAAAAATTAGTCAGATGTGATGGTACGCCCCTGTAATCCCAGCTACCTGGGAGGCTGAAGTGGAGAATTGCTTAAATCCAGGAGGTGGAGGTTGCAGTGAGCTGAGATAACACCACTGCACTCCAGCCTGAGCAACAGACAAACTCCATTTCAAAACAAAACAAAACAAAACAAAACAAAACAAAACAAAAAAATTAAATCGTACGAAGAGGCTTGTTAAAAACAAAAACTGTAATACCCAACCCTCAAAGGAAACCATACTAACTCTTACCTATATTTTTCCGGGATTGCTTTCATCTTGCTGAGGAATTTTTTTGTTCTGCTTTTCATGCTTGCCACCTTAACCATCCGCCGTTGAGCAGTGGATGAATATTGGCTCTGTTCCACTGTTCTGTACCTTCTGTCCTGTCTCCCCACACGGTCACACCAGTATCACTGGCCAGGTCAGTCATTGTGCTTTATAACATGGATTTGTAGATAGTAAAGAAAATTATCTTCTGCAAAACCAGTGGTACCACTCCGATTGTATTGCCCTACTTTATGTAAGAGGGTACTTGCCTTGTTTTTCATTTGCAAAAATTCTCCTCATATTTAAATATATTAACGTTTTTGGTGTAATAATACATGCTGTGATGTAAAATGAAGACATTTGAAAAGGGTCTTTGGCTGAGGCGGGCGGATCACGAGGTCAAGAGATCGAGACCATCCTGGCCATGATGAAACCCTGTCTCTACTAAAAATGCAAAAATTAGCCGGGTGTGGTGGCACGTGCCTGTGGTCCCAGCTACTCAGGAGGCTTAGGCGGAAGAATCGCTTGGACCCAGGAGGCGAAGGTTGCAATGAGCCGAGATTGCGCCACTATGCTCCAGCCTGGTGACAGAACAAGACTTCATCTCAAAAAAA
>NW_016107653.1:817294-819539 GCF_001604975.1 Cebus imitator
TCTCATGCCCATCCCGAGTGCTCCTCAGAGCACTCATTTGATCCTGTGTGCAACCTGTCAGCACATCGCGTTTCACACACTGTCAACGGATGCTGAAGATCCACCCTGCACAAGGCAGCCAGGTTTCACTGCACTCAAGGAGCAGCAGGTAGAGGCAGGTAGTGGTCAAATGCGTCAGGCAACTGTGAGACCAAGTCAAGCGGCGGGACGGGTGTGCACTCTGGTTTTTGCTTTGTGGGCCGTGTGGTTGCTGCTGCTGCTGCTGCTGCTGCTGCTGCTGCTGCTGCTGCTGCTGTTCAGCTTCGCATTTGAAGCTCAGGAGTCGCCATAAACAAATGAGCAGGCCTGTGTTCCCGCAAAACTTGATTTATGAAAACAGGTGTCAGACTTGAGCTTGGGTTTCAGAGGCTGACATAGCCTGGGGCTGTGTCCATGTCCAAACCTCACAACTCCCTATAAATGTGACCATATTTGGGAAAAGGGTCTTTGCCAGTGGACTGAGGTAAGGATCTCAAAATGGGGTGATTGTCTTGGGTTTAGGATGGGACTGAAGCCAATGAAAAGTGTCCTGATAGAGGAGAAGGCTGGTGAAGGCAGAGACTGAGATCACAGCCATGTGGCCGCAGCCATGGAAGACCTGGGCCTGCCGGAGGCTGGGAAAGGCCAGGCCAGGCTCTCCCCACTGCCTTTGGAGGGAATGTGGGCCTTGGACACCTTGGTGTGGGAATTCTGGCCTCCAGAACTGTGAGAATCCATTTCTGTTCTAAGCCCCCTGTTTGTGGTTATGTGTCGTGGTGGCCTCAGGAAGTGAATCCAGCCAGTGTCTTCTGGGTCCTTACAGAGCTCCTCTCTTCATGTATGGACACAGGCCTCTTTTTTCACGAGTGGTTGCATGCTGCACACGCTGATCTCTACTGTGACTTTTCACTGTTTTTTAATGGACTGCACTGCTAGATCCCTACACAGAGGTGCCTCATTCTTTTTAAGTGCTTCATGGTTATATTTTATTAATGTTCATAATTAATGCCGCCCTTGCAACGGGCACTTGGGTAGTTTCTAGTCTTACTATTATACATAGCGTTGTAGTGGATGTCCTTGTACACCTGTCGTCTCACATGTGTGTAAGTTATTATAAAATAAATTCCTAGGATTGGGATTGCTGGGTCAGAGGGCATTTAGTAAATCACTCAGTTCCTAGATATTGACACATCACTCTCCATAGAGCACACACTCCCTGCAGCAATATAGGACAGTCCATTCTAGAATCTCACCCTCCGAGTTAGGACAGTGTTGGACACTTAGGAGATGACCTTTCTCTCTGGCAGATGAGTAGTCTTGAGTTTCTCCTCATGAGTGAGGCTGAGCACCCTAAGATGCCAAGGATCATTGGCTTCTCCTGGATATAAACTGTATATCTTTTGCCAGGCTTTCTTTGTGTTAAAGTTGATCTTGCCATGTCGTTTATGAATTTTTATGCCTTCTCAAAAAGTCTTCCCCCTACTTTGAGATTGTTAGAAATATCTACTATATTTACTTCTAGTACTCTAATGGTTTGATTTTGTACATCAGATTTATTGAGGTAAAATTTACGTATAAGGATTGCAAAGTTGCCCACCAAGTATTCTTTCAGAAGTTCCATAGTTTTAGCTTTTATATTTTGGGCTATGATCCATTTCAAGTTTTATTTTTAATTTTTTTGGTTATTTTGTGTTTTGGGGGGGAGGGGGATCAATGGTGATGAGAGGTTGATTTGTTTTTCCATACATTTGTTGAGAAGAATATACTTTGACCCAACATTCAATTACCTTGAAAACTTTGTAAAAAATCAATTGACCATATATGGTCACAACTGGATTCTCTTCTGTTACGTTGGTTTATATGTTTGTCCTTAAAACAGCATTGCCGTACAGTCTTGATTATTGCAGCTTAAAATGCTAAGTCTTAAAATGCTAAGTCTTGGGCCAGGTGCAGTGGCTTATGCCTGTAATCCCAGCACTTTGGTAGGCTGAGGCGGGCGGATTGCCAGAGCTCAGGAGTTCACCACCAGCCTGGGCAACATGGTGAAACCCCATCTCTACTAAAATACAAAAATTAGCCATGTGTAGCAGCGTGCGCCTGTAGTCCCAGCTGCTCTGGAGGCTGAGGGAGGAGAATTGCTTGAACCCAGGAGGCAGAGGTTGCAGTGAGCCGAGGTCACGCCGCTACACTCCAGCCTGGGCAACAGAGCGAGACTCCGTCTCAAAAA
>NW_016107653.1:819589-862474 GCF_001604975.1 Cebus imitator
AGATTGTGGAAGTCCTCCAAGTTTTTTTTTTTTTTTCTTCCCAAAATTGTTTTAGTATTCTAGATCTTTACCTTACCATATAAAGTTTGGGCTCAGACTATGAATTTCTGTAAAACTGCTAGCTGGAATTGCCATTGAGATTGTGTTGAGTCTGTGATTATTTGAAGACACGTCTTAAAAATTGATGAACAAGGTATCATTCACCATTTATTTAGCTCTTCTTTAATTTTTCTCACTGTTTTATTCCTAAGTATTTCATATTTTTGTTGCTATTGTAAATGTTATTTTAAGCAAAGTTAATTTTACAATGAACATCAGTATATTCACCACCTAGATTTTACCATTACCATCGTACTTGTTTATCACTTATTTATCACTTTCTCTGTTCTTCAGTCCATCTTGTTTTTGATGCATTTCAAAGTAAACTTCAAAGCATTACACTTCCCTTAAAATACTTTAGCATATATTAACTGCAGTGTTCATTTCCTTTTTTCTTTTTCTTTTTTTGTGAAATGTATATGCAGTGAAATATGTAAATCTTAAGCTTGTCCAGTGAGTACTAGTGAATAGAACAAACTCCAAGATACAGCACATTATCATCACTTCAGAAAATTCCCTCATATCCCTTCCTAGGCAGCCTCTCACAGAGAAGCAGCCAGTTCTGAGTATTTTCTCCACAGATTAGTTTTGCCTGTTCTGGAACTTCAGTTAGCGTATTATTTTTAGAAGTTGATTAACAGACCTTATTTTTTTAGGTCAGTTTTAGTTTACAGAAAAACACCATATAGTATGGAGATTTTCCCTATACCTCTCTCTTCTCCACACAGTTCCCCTGTTATTAACATCTTTATGTTAATGTGGTACGTTTGTTACAGTTGATGAACCGACATTGATACATTATTTTTAACTAAAGCACATAGTTTACATCCTCAGGGTTTACTCTGTGTTTTACCTTCTGTGGATTTTGACAGATGCCTGATGTCACATATCTACCATTACAGTATCATACAGAATAGTTCCATTGCCCTAAAAGTCTCCTGTGCTCCACCTGTTCATCCTGTGCCCCCATTCCCTTCCCGTTGGCCACCACTGATCTTTTTACTGTCTCCACAGTTTTACCCTTTTCAGAATGACATACGTTAATAGTTCAAATCATATAGTATGGAACCTTTTCAGACTGGTTTATTTCCCTTAGCAATGTGTATTTAAGGTTCCTCCATATCCTTTCAAGACTCAATAACTCATTTTTATTGCTGAATAATATTCCAGCAACAAAAATTATCAGTGCTAACTGACTACCTGCATTTATGGATGTTAATTGGCTGTCTATTTCTAGTTTTTGGCAATTTGAATAAATCTGCTATAAATGTGTGTGCAGGTTTTTGCACAGACATTAGCTTTCGGCTCATTTGGGTAAATACCAAGGAATGCAATTGCTAGATCATATGGTAAGAGTATGTTTAGCTTTGTAAGAGACTGTCACACTTTCTTCCAAAGTGGCCGTACCATTTTGTATTCCCACTAGCAGTGGATGAAGGTTCCTTTTGCTACATGTCATCAGCGTTTAGTGTGAGTGCTATGGATTTTTGCCATCCTAATAGATGTGCAGTGGTATTTTATTATTGTTTTAATTTGCAGTTTCCAAATGCTGTATGATGTTGAGCATCTTTTCATATGATTATTTACCATTTGTATATATTCTTTGATAGGTGTCTATTCAGATCTTTTGCCCATTTTAATTGGGTTGTTTGTCTTCTTCTTGTTGAGTTTTAATTAAGAGTTCTTTGTATATTTTGAATGACAATCTTTATCAGATTTTTTTTGCATATATTTTCTCCCAGTATGTGGCTTTTCATTCTCTTAATCCCTTTCACATAGCAGATGTTTTATTTTTATTTATTTATTTATTTTTTTTGAGACAGTCTCGCTCTGTGGCCCAGGCTGAAGTACACTGGCATGATCTTGGCTCACCGCAACCTCTGCCTCCAGGGTTCAAGCAGTTCTCCTGCCTCAGCCTCCCAAGTAGCTGGGATTACAAGTGCAGGCCACCACATCCGGCTGTTTTTGTATTTTTAGTAGAGACGGGGTTTCACCATGTTGGCCAGGCTGGTCTTGAACTCCTGACCTCAAGTAGTTCTGCCTGTCTTAGCCTCCCAAAGTACTAGGATTACAGGTGTGAACCACCATGCTGCCCGGCTGATATTTTTAATTTCAATAATTCCCAAGTTAACATTTTTTTCTTTTGGTCATGCTTTTGGTGGTATAGCTAAAAACTTGTCAAATCCAAGGTCACACAGGTCCTCTGTTTTCTTCTAGAAGTTTTATGGGTTGGCATTTTACATTTAGGTCTGTGATCCATTTTGAGTTAGTTTTGTAAAAGGTGTAAGGTCTGTGTCTAGTTTGATTTTTCTGTATGTGGATGCCCAGTTGTTTCAGCACCATTTGTTGAAAAGTCTGTATTTTCTCCATTGAATTGCCTTTTGCTCCTTTGTCAAAGATCAATGGACTGTATTTGTATGATATGTCTTTGGGGCCTCTGTTATGTTCCATTTGTCTGTTTATTTTTCACCAATGCCACACTGTGTGTATTATGGTAGCTCTATAGTAAGTCTTGAAGTTGGGTAATGTTGATCTTACAACTGTCTTGTTCTTCAGTACTGTGTTGGCTATTCTGGGTCTATTTACTCTCCATAAACATTTTGAAATCAGTTTAATATCACAAAATATTTTTGTTTGGATTCCGTTGAATCTGTAGATCACCTTAGAAAGAACTAACATCTTAATAATATTGGGTCTTCCTATCCAAGAACATAGAATATCTCTTCATTTCTGTAGATCTTTGGTATCTTTCATCAGAGTTTTGTGATTTTCTGCATATAAATCTTATACATCTTTGATTGTATTTGTACCTAAGTATTTCTCTTTTTTAGTGCTAATGCAAATGGTACTATGTTTTAAATTTCAAATTTCAGTTGTTCATTGCTGAAATACAGGAAAGCAATTGACTTTTGTGTGTTAACCTGGTATCCTGCAACTTTGCTATAATCACTTATTCATTCCAGGAGGATTTTTCAAAATAGTTTGAGATTTTCTGCATAAACAAGCATATCATCTGTGAACAAAGAGAGTTTTACCTTTTGTTTCTTTTTTCTTGTCTCATTGTATTAGCTGGGACTTCCAGAACAGTGTAGACTAGGAGCGGTGAAAGGAGATCTTCTTGCCTTGTATTCTGGCTTACGGGTAAAGATTTCGGTCATCCTTCACTGAGACTGAATATGATGTTAGTTGTGGGTTTTTCGTAAATGGCCTCTTATATTAAGGGAATTCCCTTTTCTGGTTTGCTGAGAGTTTTAAAAATCATGAGTGGGTTTTGGATTTTGTCGAATGCTTTTTTTGCGTCTGTTGATACGATTGTATGATTTTTCTTCTTTGGCCTTTCGGATGTGATGGCTTATATTGATTCTTGGATGATGAAATGCCTTGCATAACTGGAGCAAGTCCCACTTGATTATGGTGTATAATTTTTAAAAACTTCATTGGCTTCTACTTGCTCATCTTTATGTTATTTGCCAATCTTTGTTGAAGATTGTGTCGAGGATTTTTACATCTAGGATCATGAGAGATACTGATCTGTAATTTTCCTTTCTGGCAAAGTCTTTATCTGGTTTTGGTTTTAGGGTAATGGTGACCTTCTAAAATGAATTTGAAAGTATTCCTTCTGCTTCTTTTTCTGGAAAGATCGTAGACAATTGGTATCATTTTTTCCCCTAAATGTTTGATTGAATTCACAGTGAAACCATTTGGACCTAGTGTTTTCTTTCTTGGAAAGTTATTTAATATTGATTCAGTTTTTTAGTAGATGTAGGCCTATTCAGATGAACTGTTTCTCATTTCATAGATTATGTCTTTATGTTTAACTTTTGGAGGAGACATCAAACCGGCCATAGCATTTTACATCCCCCCCAGCAGTGTCTGAGGATTTCCATTTCTCTACAGCTTTGACATTACTTCTTGGTTTCCCCCTTTTTAAAAAAAATTAAAGCCATCTTAATGGGTATGCATATCTTACTGTGGTTTTCATATGCATTTCCCTAATAAGCAGTGATAATGATCGTCTTTCACGTGCTTGTTGGCTACTTGTGTGTCTTCTGTGGAGAAATATCTGTTCAAGTCCTGTGATTTTTTTTGGTTGGTTGTTTGAGGCAGGGTTTTACTCTGTAACCCAGGCTAGAGTGCAGTGGCATAGTGACAGCTCACTGCAGCCTCAGTCTCCCAGGCCCAAGTGATCCTCTCATCTCAGCCTCCAGAGTACCTAGGACTACAGGCATGCACCACCATGCTGGCCTAAATTTTTTTTTTTTTTTGGTAGAGACCAGGTCTTACCGTGTTGCCCAGGCCGGTCTCAGACTCCTGAGCTCAAGCAATCTTCCTGCCTCAGCCTCCCTAAGTGCTGGGATTACAGGTGTGAGCCACCATACCTGGCCCCAGTGGCTATTTTTAAATTGAGTTGTCTTTTTGTTGAGTGTTACAAGTGCTGTATATATTCTGGATATTGTTCTCTTATCAGATATGTGATTTACAGATATTTTCTCCCATTCTGTAAAGTGTCTTTTAAAAATTATTGATACACACTTTGATGCACAAAAGTTTTTAATTCTGATGAAATCCAATTCTTCTTTTGTTGCTCTTGCTTTTGGTGTTAATCCATTGCCAAATCCAGGTTCCTGAAGGTTTACTCTTATGTTTTCCTCTAATAATTCTAATAGTTTTAATTTTTATATTAAGGCATTGATTCTTTTTGTGTTAATTTTTGTATATGGGGTGAGGTAAGGATCCCAACTCCTTTTTTTTAATTTGAGACGGAGCTTCGCTCTTGTTGTCCAGGCTGGAGTGCAATGGGGTGATCTTGGCTAACTGCAACCTCCATCCTCCCGGGTTTAAGCGATTCTCCTGCCTCAGCCTCCAGCGGCTTGGATTACAGACATGCGCCACCATGCTTGGTTAATTTTTTAATAGAGATGAGGTTTCTCCATGTTGGTCAGGCTGGTCCTGAACTCCCGACCTCAGGTGGTCCACCCACCTCAGACTCCCAAAGTGCTGGGATTATAGGCGTGAGCCACTGCACCTGGCCAGGATCCCAACTTTTAGCTAGACTAAGAAACTGAAGTTGAAAATAATTAAAATCAGAAACTAAAGCAGGTACTTTACCACCAACCTTACAGAACTATTAAAAGGATTACAAGAGAATACCATATACAATTATACACTAACAAATTAGATAATCTAGGTGAAGTAGACAAATTTCTAGAAACACATAAATTATCCAAACTTACCCAAGAAGAAACAGAAGATCTCAAAAGACTTACAACAAGAACAATAATTGAGTCATTGATCAAAATTCTCCCACCAAAGTCCAGGAACAGACAGCCCCACCACCAGACGTTCTGTGAAACATTAAAGAAGAATTTACTCCAGTCCTGTTCAAACTCTTCCAAAAAATGAACAGAAGGGACACTTCCTAACACATTCTGTGAGGCCAGCACTACCCTGATATCAAAGCCAAAGATACTGCAAGAAACCTACCAATGTTTTTATGAATGTAGAGTCACAAATCCTTAGCAAAATGCTAGCAACCAAATTCAATAGCACATTAGAAGGATTATACACCACAGCCAAGTGGTGTGTGGTATCCTAAAGTCTATATGCTGTCACTCCAGCGGGGCGGGGCAGAATTCTGCTTCTCATCTCTTGATATCCACCTTTAGAAACCCTTTCCTGCCAGGGGACAAGGGAGTATGTGGACGTCTGGGTGCTGGGACTTCCTGGAGTGTCCAGAACCAGTGCTAAGATGTTTGATTTCTTTCTTTTCTTTTTTTCTTGAGATGGAAACTTACTCTGTCAACCAGGCTGGAATGCAGTGGTGTGATCTTGACTCACTGCAGCCTCTGCCTTCCGGGTTCAAGCAGTTCTCTGCCTCAGCCTCCTGAGCAGCTGGGATTACAGGTGCTGGCCACCATGCCCTGCTAATTTTTGTATTTTTATTAGAGACAGGTTTTCACCATCTTGGCCAGACTGGTCTTGAACTCTTGACCTCATGATCCACCTGCCTCGGTCTCCCAAAGTGCTGGGATTACAGACATGAGCCACCATGCCCAGCCACGATGTTTGATTTCTAAACCACCAATGAGCATCTTTATTTGGCCTGATGCTTTTTCTTGGTGGTGATAATGATGTTATAAAATTAGCAGTGAAGTTGTGGAAGAGTGAATACAACTTTCTTTAGAGATTAACACTAGCCAGTGAGAAGAACTCAGTGGTGAAGAACCTGGTGTTTTTGAAGCCAGGTCCTTTACATTGTTTTTCTTCTTTTAAAAAAAACCAAACAACAAAAACAGCTTTATTGAGATATAATTCATACAGCATAAAATTCACCTATTTAAAAGTGTCTGGTCCAGAGATTTTAGTATGTTCACAGAGTTTTGCAGCCATCTCCACAATCAACATGAGAGCATTTTCATCCCTTGAGAAAGAATCTCTGGAACCATTTGAGGTCATCCCAGTTTCTCCCTGCTCCATCCTTTCCCCGCCCCAGCCTCACCCTTGGCCTCAGGCAATCACTTCTCCACTTTGTCTTTGTATTTTGCCTGTTCTGTCTTTATACACGTGCCTGTTCTGGACGTCCTGCCCCTTGTAATTATATAATCGTTGACCAACATCTCTCCCTGTTGCACCCCCTGCAACCGCCCAAGCTCTGGTAACCACCATTCTGCTCTGCTTTTGTTGGTTTTGTTTTGCCAAGGGGGTGGGACGTGGTGGTCCACTGAGCCTCAGCTCGTCTCCTTGTCTTCAGCTCTGCTGAAGGGCACTTCACCACCTGTCCTTAGTACTTAAGGCAACCCTCTTTTGGCTTAGCCAGGAGATAGATACAGCCCCATCGTTGATAGCATTCCTAGTTGGTAGAAAACACAAAATACAGCAGATAATGATAAATGTGTTATAGAAAATTGAAGAATTACATTTAATGGTGACATTGAAAACTGTTACAATTAACCTGGGGAAAAGTAAGCTTGACAGGAATAATCCTAAAACCACAGCCAGTGATAGTGGTTACTGTCTAAAAATGGAGAGAGCAGCCATCTTTGTAATATTTGACCCAGGAAAATAATGGCTCCCAAAGATAATCCATACACAGAAGCTCTAACCAATAAAAACATAGGCAGAACTTGCCTCCCCAAAGCTTGTCTGGAAGAGAATTAACTCAATGAAAAATCTTTTAGGAAATTTTAAAAAGAAAATATAAAAAGCAGAAACTACTTTGTTTAGAAAATTGAACAAGGAAGTAAACTGACTTAGTACAATTCATTTAAGAAAATACTTTTTCAGTGAAAATTCATCATTGGTATAATACTGATTAATATGTTTTAAACTCACATCTCAAAACCAATCTTGCCTTCCCAACAGTCCTTTAGAGTCTTAACTCATTCCAACTTTAACTCAAAAGTCCAAGTCCAGAATCTCATCTGAGACAAGGTAAATCCCTTCCACCTATAAGCCTGTAAAATAAAAAACAAGTTAGTTAGTTCCAAAACGCAGTGTGAGTACATGCATTGGATAAATGCTCCCATTCCAAAAGGGAGAAATTGGTCAAAACAGGGGCTACAGGCTCCATGCAAGTCTGAAGCCCAGCAGGTCAGTCATTAAATTCTAAAGCTCTAAAATGATTTCATTTTACTCCATATCTCACATCCAGGCCGCACTGATGCAAAGGGTAGGCTCCCAAGGCCTTGGGCAGCTCTGCCTCTGTGGCTCTGCAGGGTACAGCACCTGCAGCTGCTTTCACAGCCTGGCATTGGGTGTCTGTGGCTTTTCCAGGCACATGGTGCAACCTCTTGGTGGATCTGCCATTCTGGTGGATCTGCCATTCTGGGGTCTGGAGGATGGGGGCCCTCTTTTCACAGCTCCACTGGGCAGTGTCCCAGTGGGGACTGTGTGTGGAGGCTCCAACCCCACATTTCCCCTTTGCACTGACTGCCCTAGTAAGTTCTCCTTGAGGGCTTTACCCCCGCAGCACACCTCTGCCTGGACATGCCAGCATTTCCATACATTCTCTGAAATCTAGGCAGAGGATCCCAAACCTCAGTTCTTGTGTACCTCCTGTGTACCTGCAGGCTGCACAGAAGCCCAGGCAGACTTCTGCCTGGATGTCCAGGTGTTCCCATGCATTATCTGAAATCTAAGTGGAGGTTCCCAACCCTCAACTCTTCCACCCACAATGCCCAACACCACATGGAAGCCACCAAAGCTTGGGTCTTGCACCCTCTGAAGCAATGGCCAGAGCTGTGCCTTGGTCCCTTGTAGCCATGGCTGGAGCTGGAGTGGCTGGGACACATGGTGCCATCGCCTGAGGCTGCACAGAGCAGTGGGGCCCTGGATCCAGCCCGCAAAACCAATTTTCCCTCCTAGTTCTCCAGGCCTGTGATGAGAGGAGCTGCAGTGACAGTCTCTGAAGTGCCTTGGAGGCATTTTTCCCGTTGTCTTGGCTTTTAACATTTGGCTCCTCTTCTGCAAATTTCTGCAGCCTTGACTTTTCCCCCAGGAAACTTTTTTTTTTACTGCATGTTTGGGCTGCAAAATGTCCAAACTTTTATTTTCTGCTTCCCTTTTAAATGTAAGTTCTAGTTTCGGGTCATTTCTTTATTTATGCAAATGAGTATAGGCTTTTAGAAGCAACCAGGCCACATCTTGCTACTTAGAAATTTCTTCCACCAGATACCCTAAATCACTTCTCTCAAGTTCAGAGCTCCACAGATCTCTAAAGCAGGGGCACAGAGCTGCCAGTCTCTCTGCTAAAGCATAGCAAGAGTGACCTTTCCTCCAGTTCCCAATAAGTTCCTCATCTCCATCGGAGACCACCTCTGCCTGGACTTGACTTTCCATGTCACTATCAGCATTTTGGCCACAACCGTTCAGCAATTCTCTAGGAAGTTCCAAACTCTCCATATTCTTGTTTTCTTCTGAAGCCTCCAAACTGTTCCAACCTCTGCCTATTACCCACTTCCATATTTTCAGGCATCTTTTTCACAATACCCCACTTCTTTGGTACCAGTTTTCTGTATCCATTCATTCTCACACTGCTCTAAAGTCATACCTGAGACTGGGTAATTTATGGATAATAAACATTTAATTGGCCTGCAGTTCTGCAGGCTGTAGAGGAGGCATGGCTTGGGGAGGCCTCAGGAAGCACAATCACAGAGGAAGGTGAAGGGGAAGCAGATACAGTCTTCACATGGTGGAGCGGGAGAGAGAAGGTGAAGGGGGAGGTGCTGCATACTTTTAAACAACCAGATCTCATGAGAACTCACGAGAACAGTAAGGGGGAATCCGCCCCCATGGTCCAATCAACCTCCCACCAGGTCCCTCCCCCAACATTAGGGATTACAGTTCAACATGAGATTTGGGTGGGGACACAGAGCCAAACCATATCAGCAGGGTAGTGATTTTGGAGTCAGGGTGCCTTGTAGATGGAGTTTTCTAATTTCGAATTGCTGCCTCTTCTCTCATTCTTCACCCTGCAGCCATGAATTTTTTTTTCTCAATGCACCTCTGAGCAGCAGCGGGTGTACGAGGCCTCCAGTCCAGCCTGGACATGCACCTGCGGGTGTCCCATGCGCTTTACCTGTAACCAGAATCATTGGCTAAGCCCAATGTAGATTCGGCAGGAAAATCATGTGCTGCTATCAGTGGATAGTGAAAAGGCATTCATTTGAGGTTTAGCACCCATTCCTAACTTAAGAAATGTAACATGTAAAATGGAAGTAGGAAAAAGCTACAGTAGTTTACGCATTGTGTGGAGGGCCAGGATTATAAAAATGTTTGTCCTGCAAGCCAAAACTGAAGAGCAAACTTAATGAGAAGCGGCTGCTCCATCACCTGTGAAGCAGTACAGTAAAAACTCCCACTGCTCGTTATTGGTTTCAAATGTGTAGAGAAATGAAAAGAGCAGTAAGACTAATGTATTTAGCACACTGTGATTTGAAACATTAGAAACATTGGGAGTAAAGCATTTTGTCTCTTTGTAAAGGCCTGTCAGTAGCAGTTTGAACAGCGCTTGGCTCCACCTCCTCATCCTACAACTTCCGCTTCTGGCCGAGCATCTTCTCTGGGCCCTGGTAAGCTGAGCTGCCATGCTGCTTTCTAGTTGGATCAGCTTTCAGCATTTTATCCTTTGCATGTCCGGTGTTGCAGAATGTCCCCCAGAGTTCTTTCATGTGAGGTTTTTTGCTGGCACCACACCCCCTGTCTGTCTACCTCCTTCTCGTTGCAACTGTTTGCTCATTGTGAGGGTTAGTATTGAGTGTCAGTTTTATTGGATTGAAGGATTGGTGCAAAGTATTGTTTCTGGGTGTGTCTGTGAGAGTGTTGCCAAAGCAGATTAAGATTTGAATCAGTGGACTGGGAGAGGCAGACCCACTCTCAATCTGCATAGGCACCATCTAATTAGCTGCCAGCATGTTAGAATAAAGCAGGCAGAAGAAAGTGAAGTGAGACTTACTGAGTCTTCCAGTCTTCATCTTTCTCCCATGTGGGACGCTCCAAGTTCTTCAGCTTTTTGGCTCTTGGACTTACCAGTGGATTGCTAGGGGCTTTTTGGCCTTTGGTCACAGACAAGGCTACACTGTTGGTTTCCCTGCTTTTGGGGTTTTGGGACTTGGATTGGCTTCCTTGCTCCTCAGCTTGCAGACAGCCTGCTGTGGGACGTCACCTTGTGACCATGTGAGTCAGATCTCCTAATGGCCCGCCTTTCATATATGCATACATCCTGTTAGTTCTGTCCCATTAGAGCACCCTAATACACTCATTTATGTGAACAGGCCGCCCCTCTCAGCCTCTCTGACTGCACCACTGGGGCCCCTGGTCAGCAGCAACGTCCATGTTCCCTCCGTCAGCTGTTTCCTCTGTGACCTCACTTAGGTTTGATTCGAATGTCACTTCCAAGGCTGTCGCATTTCATTTCTCTGCTGCATTTTCACCTTTGTGGGCCGGTTCCCTCTTTCCATTTTCCTAAACTGTGGTGTAGGCTTATCACTGGGAGGCAAGGAGGCGATAAACTTTTCTGTGTGAGCTGAGTAGCGGGTGCTCAGTGGCCGATTTCTGATGGGCTTTGAAAGAAGTGACAGGATGGGTTGCAGAGCGCGATGTGCACCTGTGGTTTGCGCATTTGTGGGTTGAAGAGTTGGCAGCATGGTTTGCTCTTCATGTGGCTTCTCAGGGTTGTATGCCAGGGTCACCAGTACTTGAATGGTGCTGTTGGGGGGTCGACGTTTCGATGTTCCTTGTCTATGGTAACAGAAATGTGTGCCTATCGCACCTGCGTAAGTAAGGACTGCCCAGACCAAAATGTGATGAAAACAACAAAAACAATGGTAAACATTCTTTTAAGTGGCAAAACAGTAAAGCCATTTCAGTTAAAATTAGAAACTGGTCAGGGGTGTCTACTATTGCTATTATTTAACAGTGACTTGAAGTCCTAGCAGTTGTAAAAAGAAAGATGAAATAACTGATGTAACATTGGTCGGAGGTATACACGTATTGGGGATACCCAAGTACACCCCAGGTTCAGTAATTCACCAGGACTTGCAGGACTTAGCATGTAAGAGAATGTTCACGAGTGAGATTTATTATAGTGAAAGGATGTGGAGAAAAAAGGAAAAGACACGGGATGAAGAGCAGAGAAAAATAGGTCCTCTGCCAGGGGAGTCACGCAGGACATGCTTAGTTTGTCCAGCAGTGTGTTGTGATCATGTGGGTGAAGGGTTGGGTGCCAGGGAAGCTCATCACAATCTCACTGTCCATGTTTTTATTGGAGACTGGCCACATAGGAACCCTCTGCCTAGCATGTACCAAAATTCCAGATTCCTGATTCAGCGTAGACCACATTGTTTGTTCAGATATTGGAGGCACAGTGAGACACCAATGTCAGTTAGAGAATGGTGGGAACCCTCCTAAAATTCAGGCTCCTGGATGCCAATCAAGGGTCAACTTTGGAAGCAGACCTTTCTCAGGAGAGCAGTATTGGGCTTGCTGTGTGAATAATAATTCTGTACAACTTGGAAGACCCCCTGCTATAAGAAGATGCTTTGGTATGGCTTCTGGATATAAGCTAAATATACGAAAGTCATGGCCTTCTCCTCTATGGCAATAAGAACCTAGCAATGGAAAAAACATTCTGTGTATGTGATGGGGAAAAAAAAAATGTTTTAGAATAGAGGTGTAGGACCTACATCTAAATGAAGAAAACTGAGATCTTATTGGAAGATATAAAATTGGCTGTTATTTAACCACAGGTGGCTCACGCCTGTGATCCCATCACTTCAGGAGGCTGAGGTGAGCAGATCACCTGAGGTCAGGAGTTCAAGACCAGCCTGGCCAATGTGGTGAAACTCCATCTCTACTAAAAACACAAAAATTAGCAGGCGTGGTGGCATAAACCTATAATCCCAGCTACTCTGGAGGCTGAGGCAAGAGAATCACTTGAACCCTGGAGGCAGAGGTTGCAGTGAGCTGAGATTGTGCCATTGCACTCCAGCCTGAGTGAAACTCCATCTCTAAATAAATAAATAAAATCCAGACAGCTGAAGAAGCATAGCTGAGAAGATTTTATACCATTTTTTGGTCAACTCTCCCAAGTTAATATGAAAATGTAATTCCAATTAGAATCTCACCAGTGTCTTTTGGGAACTGGATAAAAAGTATCCTAAAATTTGTACAGATGAATAAATGCCTAAGAATAGAATATGCATATTTTAAGTATATTAACCTAGATTGGAAAATCAGAAGCTGTATAAAAAGATACAAACATATTTGACTACATATGCATTAAAACTCCATATGGCAAAAGATACCCATGTTTGGCTATATAACATTTTAAAAACGTCAAGTAGCAAAAGGTACCATAACCAATCAGTAGATAGGTTGGATTGGATAGACTGATGCAAATGACAATGGGTTAATATATAATACACAAAAATCTTTTTAAAAATTGTCAGGCAAGGCTGGGAGTAGTGGCTCTCACCTGTGATCCCAGCACTTTGGGAGGCCAAAGTAGGAGAACTGCTTGAAGTCAGGAGTTCAAGATCAACCTGGGCAACACAATGAGACCTGATACCTCTTTTTTCTTTTAAGATGGAGTATTGCTCTATCACCCAGGCTGGAGTGCAACGGCATAATCTTGGCTCACTGCAACCTCTGCCTCCTGGGTTCAAGCAAGTCTTATGCCTCACCCTCCTGAGTAGCTGGGATCACAGGTGCCTGCCACCACACTGGGCTAAATTTTGTATTTTTTTTGTACAGATGGGGTTTCACCATGTTGGCCAGGCTGGTCTCAAACTCCTGACCTCAAGTGATCTGCCCACCTTGGCCTCCCAAAGTGCTGGGATGACAGGTGTGAGCCACTGTGCCTGGCTGAGACCTGATGTCTTAAAAAAAATATATTACAGGTGGTGAATTCCTGTAGTCCCAATATCTTAGGAGACTGAGGCTGGAGTCCAAGGGTTTGAGGCTGCAGTGAGCCATTAATACACTGCTGCATTCTAGCCTGAGTGACATAGCAAGACTCTATCTGAGAAATGAACTTTTTAAAAACTGTCAGGCAAGAGCACAAGAGTCAAATAGGAAAACAGGACAATTATATGAACGACTGTCTGAATGACTAACGTGAAAATGCTCAAATTCCTTAGTAGTAAAGGAATCATAAATCAGTGAGCTTTGTAGCTACAGACTGGCAAGATTTTCAAAAGAGCTGTGTGGCTTCTTGTTGGGGAGATGGAGGGAAGAAATACTTGCATAGTGCTGGTAAATGTATGAAGTCTTTCAGTTTCTTTTGGAAATCAATCTGCCAACATCTGTGAAAATTAAAAACAGGCATAAAAATGTAAAAATAAAAACAGACTTACCTTTGACTTAGATATGTCAGGACAACTGTACATTTAATAACTGAACACTAGAAATTATGAATGTTGCTCAAAAGGAAATGGCAAACATAGCGGTCAATGCCAAGGAATACCATGCAGCCATGTGAAGAATGAATTGAGAGTTGCAGCTGTTGGCCTGAGAAGGTGTCCGCGAGGTACGGCAAGTGAGAGGAGAAAGATGCAAAAGCGTGCAACTGTCTTCCTAAACACCAGTAATCAGGCCCGGTGCAGTGGCTCACGCCTGTAATCCCAGCCCTTTGGGAGGCTGAGGTGGGCAAGTCATGTGAGGTCAGGAGTTCAAGACCAGCCCAGCCAACATGGCGAAACTTTGTCCCTACTAAAAATACAAAAAATCAGCTGGGTGAGGTGGCATGTGCCTGTAATCCCACCTACTTGGGAGGCTGAGGCAGGAAAATCACTTGAACCCAGCGGCAGAGGTTGCAGTGAGCCAAGATCATGCCACTGTACTCCGGCCTGGGCAACAGAGCCAGACTCTTTCTCAAAAAAACTGAAACAAAACAAAACAAAAAACCCCAGCAAACCCACACAGATGTATCTGTGTGTGTGCTTATGTGTGTTGGGATGGAATTAAGAGCACAGAGAACAACGTGGAAGGATGTGTTCTAGATAATGACCTCAGTCACCCGAGGTGGGAGATGGTGGACCTGGGTGGTAATGAGGGTAGAGGGAGAGGGTGAGCCATGGATAGATGGGACCATGATTATGCAAATGCATGCATCTGATCACATCTACCCACCAAAGACACTTAAATCCATGAGTTGTTACCTGTGGCAGAACTTTTTCCCCCCTTTCCTCTTCTGTAACAGAATCTGGTGGTGTTGAGAAGGCAGCAATATGCCTTGCTAAGAGATTACACTTCCCACCATCTCTTGCAGCTAGACATGGCCATGTGGCTAGTTCTGACCAATGAGATGAAACCAGGAAGTGGTCAAAGCCTTGCCACTTAAGAGGGAGACAGGTGGTATGGGCCCCTTTGTTCCTTTAGATGTCTTCCTGCGTCTTCCCTGGAATGCATACCTGATGGCTGGTGCTTGAGCAGCCATCTTCAACCTTGAGGGGACCTTAAGAATGGAAACCGTCAACAAAACAATGGCAGAGTCTGGTTTCCTCTCAACCATGGAGCCATCCTACCAGCCTGGACTGCCTACCTGCAGACTTATTTTATGTCGGAGAGAAATTAACTTTTTAAAGCCTCTATTGTGCTTCATCTGTGTTACAAGCAGCCATAGTTCCTGTTTAATACAGTATATACTAAAAACCCAAGAAATCCAAATAATACACATCCAATCACAAAGTGCTAAGCTGCAGATGGAGTACCGAAAGTGGGAATTGGAGACCACAGTAAACGAGGTACCCTAGACTGCGTGTGGTCGTGGATGTTTGCTTCTAGGCTATTCATTCAGAATTGTCCAAGCTCAAAGCAACTCGACCCAGACCTACTCACTGCCATGAAAGGTTCAGGCTTGCTTCCATTTAGAAGCACAGGTGGTATCTCAATAATCAGAATTCAGGTAAGAAAGCATTTATTAGGCATCTTCTTCCTCCACCATAAAGTAACCACTCTAAGGAATACAAACGATGTACACGACCCAGTTCCTAACGTCACATTAAGCCTCACTAAGAAACTACAGTGCAGTAGCAGATGCTGAAATGAAATAGCAGGGTGAGGAAGCGCCATGGCCTTTAGGCAGGTTCTTGATTATTCTGTGGATTCACTTCTGTATTGGAATAACTATCTCAGTACATTCACCTGAACAGGCTTTTTAAGTGAGAGAAAGATGCCATTAAAACCTCAGAGAAGTGCAGTTGTGTGTCGCTGGACAGGGATATGTTCTGAGAACGGTGCCATCAGGCGATTTTGTTGTGTGAACGTCATGGAGTGCACTTGCCCAAACCCAGAGGGTACAGTGTCTGACACACCTAGGCTGTCTGCTGTAGCCTATTCCTCTGTGCTAAGAACCTCTATAGCATGTGACTGCCAAATACTGTAGGCAATTGTAACACCGTGGAAAAACGTACAAGGAAAACGTGTCATAATCTTAGGGAACCGCTGTCCTCTAGGTGTCGTGATGTGGTGCATGGCAGTAGTATGTGGAAATCTGACTGGCAAAGACTTTAGGGGAGGCTTAAGTTAGACTGTGTTTCTGAACTGTAATTAGAAAGGGGCGCAGAATCACTTACGTAATATTTTCTGCTTAAATTGTATTTTATAATGAGCTCCTTATACTTGAGCTTTAGTGAACCAGTTCAAGAATAGGTCACATCTCCCCCCACGTAGACTGCGAAGTGTCACTGAGAGAACGGCACTGCCATCTAGCCCATTTCTCTTAGAACTGCAGGTTCTGTCTCTGCAGCGTTTGACTTTGTAGGCAAAAGGTGAAGTTTTTCTACATACTACTTTGCAAACTGTCAGTGGTAGCAAATATCTCAGAACTGAAGAAAAACCCCAACAATTGGAAACACTGATTGGAAATAATGGCAAGTTAAGAAAGCATAGCTCCTTCCAACTTCATGAGGCATATTTAGAAATAATTTGGAAAAGGTGGAAGGGTGGGATGGGGGAGAGGGATGAGAAATTGCCTATTGGGTATAACATATACTTTTATTAGAGTGACAGTTACAAGAGCCCAGACTTCACTCGGCAACATATCCATGTAACAAAACTGTATCTGTACCCCCTACATCTATAAAAAGAAAAAAATAAAAGTTTACAAAGACACTGGGCGTAGTGGTTCATGCCTGTAATCCTAGCACTTTGGGAGGCCAAGGCAGGAGGATGGCTTGAGCCCAGGAGTTTGAGACCAGTCTGGGCAATATAGTGAGACCCCATCTGCAGAAAAATAAAATCGCCAAGTGTGGTGATGTGTGCCTGGAGTCTCAGCTACTTGGGAGGCTGAGGTGGGAGGATTGCTTGAGCATGGGAGTTTGAGGCTGCAGTGAGCTGTGATCGTGCCACTGCACTCCAGCCTGGGTGACAGAGCAAGACCTTGTCTCAAAAATGAGAAAGTATGCTTACATTTGCCTATTCTAGCTGCATATGTGAGCCTGTGTCATATGAACCAATGGAGAAAGAAGCAAGTTCTAATAACATTTTCAATGTTTGCTTACAAGAAAGAATTTGGAGTCATTAGATTAAGAGTTTTGTTGTTTATTATTGGTCGTTTAGGTTCATTACAACAACTTTTGATTTTGGATGGTTTAAAACTAAAGGATAGCTTAGGGTAAGAAATAGAACTTCAGCAATGATAGTCTGTATTGCCTCCTTCCGTTTTCAGATAGCTTTAGATCAGATTCTTGTTTCCCCTTTAAGACGTTTGAGGCATAATTTACGTACAGAGAAATGTACAGATCTGAATTCTAGTTCAGTGAACATTGATGAATTGATACACCCATGCAACCACACCTCCACTAGGACAACAGAGTATTTCCATCACCACAGAAAGTCCCATATGTACAACCACCCTTCTGATTACTTTCACTATAGATTTGTTTTGAGAGAGTCTTGCTCTGTTACCCAGGCTGGAATGCAGTTGTGAGATCTCGGCTCACCACAACCGTCACCTCCTGGGTTCAAGCAATTCTCCTGCCTCAGCCTCCCAAGTAGCTGGGATTACAGGGTCACACCACCATGCCTGGCTAATTTTTGTATTTTTAGTAGGGATGAGGTTTCACCATGTTGGCCAGGATGGTCTTAAACTCCTGAGCCCAAGTGATCCGCCTGCTTTGGCCTCCCAAAATGCTGGGATTACAGACGTGAGCCACTGTGCCTGGCCTATAGATTAGTTTTGATTGTTGTAAAAGTTTATATAAATGGAATCCTACAGTATGTACTCTTTTATATCAGGCTGCTTTTGCTCAATATAATGTTTGTTTGAGTTTTAATCATGTTAGCACAAAACAGACTAACATACATGTTTAAGTCCATAATTTGTTTTGTTTTGTTTTTCCCCCATGGTATAAATATACCAGTTTCTTGGCTGGGCATGGTGGCTCATGCCTATAATCCTGGCACTTTGGGAGGCTGAGGCAGGCGGATCACCTGAGGGCAGGAGTTCAAGATCAGCCTGGCCAACATGGTGAACCATCGTCTCTCCCAAAAATACAAAAATTAGCCAGACGTGGTGGTGTGCCCCTCTGTAATCCCAGCTATTCAGGAGGCTGAGGCAGGAGAATCACTTGAACCTGGGAGGTAGAGGTTGCAGTGAGCTGAGATCGCACCACTGAACTCCAATTGGGGCAACGGAGAGACTCCATGTCAAAAAAACAAAAAACAAAACATTACACACACACACACACACACACACACACACACACACACACACACATTTCTTTATTCTTCTTTATTCTTCTACTGATGGGCATTGGATTGTTTTCGCAATGTTAGGCATTGCCGGCAGAGGGCGCTGGAGGGATTGTTTTCACTTTTGCCTATTATGAATAAAATTTCTGTGAACAAGTCTTTGTAGATATATATTTTTGTTTCTCTTGGATAACTACCTAAGAGTTGTGGGATTAGCGGGTCATGGAACAGGTGGTTGTTTAATCTTGTAAGAAACTACCAAATTTTCTAAAGCGGTTGTAAAACTTAGGTTCCGTGCTAGTTGGAGCTTGTTTCTCCCAGCTGTCAATCATCCTTCTTGGCCGTCCAGCATCCTGGAGCTAGACCCTGTAAACAGTTGGTCTTCTCACATGCTTCTTGGCCATCTGTCTTTCCTCCTTGGAGAAATGTCTGTTCAAGTGCTTTGTGCTTGTTCATTTATTTATGAGATGGGCTCGGTCTGTTGCCAGGCTGGAGTGCAATGGTGCCATCCTGGCTCACATAGTGACCCTTCCTTGCGTTCCCACACTCCCCTGGGGTCCAGCCTTCTGCCAAAGATGGCCCAGCTCTACATAGTTCCCTGCCCAGGCCCCAAGACTTCTTCCCCATAGGAAAGTTTCTTAGGCTTCCTCTCTCTGGGGTCCCCACACACCTCTGTTCACCCCCCAGTCCACTGGCCCAGGGTGGGCCAGTCCCTGCTTGGGCGCAGTGTCAGGAACCCACGTTGTGTCCACAAGCCCAGTGTAGCGCTCACCTGCTGTGGGATCCTCTGTGTGCCTCAGTTCCCTCACTCACCAAAAGGAATGTCATCCTCTGCCTCAGTGTGGTTACAGGGGTGAGATGTGCCTGGATTTGCAGGGTGGCAGCAACAGCGCCCGGCCCCTAGGCAGTACCGTGAAGGCTGGCAGTGGAGGGCAACCAATAAAGCCTGAGCAGCTCAAGACACACGGCCTCCCCGCCTCCCTTCCCAGGCCCGCTGCCATGGCCAGAACCCGGGTAGGGGGACTGCGTAACTCACAGCGGCCTCAGCACTGTGCCTCGCCTCGCCTGGAGGAGTCTTGGCTTGTTTTTGTGGAGCTGGGGATGGAAGAGCAGAGCTTGTGACCTGAGGTCCCCCAGCTTCAGGGTGGAGGTGATCACCCCGGACCAAGGCCTACCCCAGTGAACGGCCAAGGGCAGGCAGGAGTATGTGCGGTGTTCCTGCGGCCCCTTGCTTACCTCTCAGGCACTTCCTCCCGCGTCTCCGCCTGTGGAAGGCCAGTCACAGCGTGGCCATGGGGGCCTGTCCCCCTGGCATCTCCTAACACGTCATAAATGAGTGGGTGTGGCTGTTCCAAGGAAACTGTGCTTACACAAACAGGTGTGCCAGGTCTGGGGGTCGCGCCCTGGCTTGCCGGCCTTTGTTCTAGACCAGCGGTTCCCAAATGTGCACTGTATCGGCATCGCCCGGCACAGGGTCAGAGCCTGGACTCCCGGGCCCCACCCAGAGTCACCATCGGGCCTGCGCTTCCGTTTCCACAGCCTCCAGGTGCTGCTGCTGGCGTGGGCGCCGCATCTGGGGACCCTGCTCCAGAAGAAGGGGTACAGACAAGCTGGGCCGGGAGGGAGCAAGGTCGGCAGGGCTCTAGGGCGGCCCAGACCATGGAGCGCTGTCAAATGGCAGATGTCCCTCTGGGTGGGGCTGGGTCGGGGTGGATTTTCTACACGCTCTGGGAGGGGCCCACCGAGAGCTCTCCTGCGCTGTGTTTAAGGAGGGCCAATGGGGAGGGTGTAGACGGGAAGTGAGAGAGAAGAGGGGATGAGGAGACCTCTGGGTGGCCAAGGAAACACTTGCTGAACAATCAGAAATAGAACTGATAAAGGAGGGGCGGGCAGAACCTGAGGACTTGGCTGGGGCTGCCCAGGTTCCCTGGACTCACTCCTGGCACTGCCTGTTCAGGGCAAGTGGGGAGTTTGGGGACACTGGACTGGGAGCCAGAGGGCAGGAGCCGGGGCACAGCTGGCACAGCAGTGCCTTTTACCCAGCCCCTGGGGGGAGCGTTTCCTTCAGCAGCAGGCACCACGATGATGGCCGAGTGTCCCTCCAGGGGGACAGACGTTTGTCCCCTCCACTCACCCAGGGTGAGGCTGCAGCAGCCTCCACGTTGCTTCACGCATGGCCAGCTTCTGGCACCCGGTTGCCAAGCCCTGGGTCTTCATGTGCAGATCACTTCCTGGGCTTCTTTCCTCACGGTCCTGGGTTCTCTCCTCCTCTTGGCCTCCGAGGCTGGAATATCCAGGCTCGGACTGGGTCCTTTGTCTCTGCTGACCCCTTGCTGTTGCCATGACTTTAGGGCTGTCCCTATGCCTCTGACTGCAGGACACACACTCAGTCTCCTTGGACCTGCCCAGGTGGCCTCCAAGCAGAATGCGTTCAACACACCTTGCTTCCCTCCGCCCAGCCCCAAGCCGCACTCCAGCCCCAACTTTCTCAGTAAGGATGTCCCCATCCCATGGCTGCTCTGGCTAAAGACAGGAGAGCCACCTTGCCTCATCTCTTCACCTGGTCCCCACAAGCTCCAACCTGTGCTCTCGGCCCTCCCACTTCCCACATTCCCACCCTAAACCCCTCCCGACCCCATTCATGTCTCAGTCTCTCTGCACACAGCAGCCAGAGGTTAAAACGAACCAGCCTAACCCTTGGCCTGAAGGGTTAAATAGAGAGTCCTTGCCTGGCACCACAGTCACTTAGTGGGCGTCCCCTCTCTCTGAGTGCTGTTGCCCCACTGACCTGTGCACTTTGGGGCCATGCTCACTCCCGCCTTGGGCCTCAGCACCTGTCCCCACCTGGCATCCTGTCCCTGCCTGGCATGCTGGCCTTGCTCCAATGTCAACCCTTTGGAGAGGAATTCCCTGGCCACCCTGTTGTAAATAGCACTGCCTGTCACTCGTTTCCCTGAGTGTTCCTCAGGGCACTGCCACTGCCAGACGCTGGCATTTTTGTCTGTTACAGCCCCCATCCCGGCAGGTACACTCAGGAGGACGGGGTGGCGTACCCCATGCCTAGACAGGCACCTGGCACAGAGCCAGCCTTCAACACGTGTCGCATGAAAATTTCCGTCTGAGGACACTGCAGGCATAGGTGGATGCAAGCGAGAACGAAGCAGCACAGCGGAGCCGCCCAAAGGCCAGAGGCGTCTGCAGGCGAAGCTGCGGCGTCCAGCCTGGTGCTTGCGAGGTTTTGACAGCAGAAACCTGACGGGGCTCCTTATACCTGGGAGAAAAGCCACTCCAGTGGGGATTACCGCCAGTGAAGGCTGCCCTGGCCCCAAACATGGTTTCCTGGGATTTATGGTGGCAGGCAGGTTGTTAAAGGGTGATTCCCCAAGAAGGGTGAGACAGGGATGCAGGTGAGCACACATGGAAGAGCCTCCCCGGCGAGGGCAGCTGTGAGACCTGCTCAGGGGAGAACTCCTGAAACACACACACAGATCAGGAATATTGACAGAAATGTGCAAACGCGTGTGAAACTGGATTTTCAGGGGCTGTGACGGGCTGGATTGTCTCCTTCAGATTCAAATGTTGAAGGCTCCGAACCCCAGTGTCTTAGAACACAACTGTGTTTGGAGGTAGACTTTAAAGAGATGGTTGAATTAAAACGAGGCCCCAAATTCAGTATGACTGGTATGTCTATAAGAAGAAAAAGTCGGGACATCTGGAGATACGTCAGGGATGCGTGACTGCACAGAGGAAGGGCCCTGTGAGGCACAGCAGGGAGGTGCCATCTGCATGCCCAGGAGACAGGCCGAGAGGACTCCAACCCATGACACCCTGACCTTAGACCTCGCACTGTAAATCGTGCATTCTATTACTGTAGTCCCAGAAAACTAACAGACCCTCACTGTGCAGAATGCATTTGCTTCTCTGCAGACAAGATTACTGCTACTATCAATAAATTCTATGTGACCAGGCACGGCGACTCACACCCAGCCCTTAGGAAGGCAGAGGCAGGTGGATCACTTGAGGTCAGGAGTTCAAGACCAGCCTGGCCAACATGGTGAAACCCTGTCTCTACTAAAATACAAAAAAAATTAGCTGCGTGTGGTGGCACGCACCTGTAATCCCAGCTAATTGGGGGGATGAGAATTGGGAGGTGGAGGTTGCAGTGAACCAAGATCGTGCTATTGCACTCCAGCCTAGACAACAGAGCAAGACTCCATCTCAAATAATAATATTTCTATGGAATCAGTGTCAAATGCTGGCCCCCACCGAAGTGCATCAGTGCCCTGGGCAGTCAAGGTCCCAGGAAGTGAGGAGGTGGCGGATCTTCTCTCCACCTGGGATCAAGCCTGCAGCTTGGGACCCTCCTGAGACCCTGTACCCACCACTGCCCTGCCCTCCTGGGCTCTCAGGGGAGTGAAACGGGGGACTCTGTAAGAGTTAAAGAAAGAGGAAAGATGGCCGGGCATGGTGGCTCACGCCTGTAATCCCAGCACTTTGGGAGGCCGAGGCAGGTGGATCATGAGGTCAAGAGACTGAGACCAGCCTTGTCAACATGGTGAAACCCCGTCTCTATTAAAAATATAAAAATTAGCTGGGTGTGGTGGTGCACACCTGTGGTCCCAGCTACCCGAGAGGCTGAGGCAGGAGAATCACCTGAACCCAGGAGGGGGAGGTTCCAGTGAGCCAAGATGGCACCACTGCACTCCAGCCTGGTGACAGAATGAGAATCCGTCTCAAAAAAAAGGAGGAAAGGAACGTGAAAAGTGGCTCAACAGTCAAAGACAGGTTTATTTTGGAGAATGAACCTGAGAGGGACCTCTGGCCAATTTCGGTCAAGAGCGATCTCTCTTACAGACTAAGGATCTTTAAGGGTTTAGGAAGGTGGAGGTCATCTCGGGGTTGGCATGTTTCAGGTTGCAGATGTTACTCGTGGTTTATGGTCGTGTTGACTTTAGCCATTAGGCTGATGTGTTTTGGGCTGCCTTTAGGCAGTTTTTTAATCAAAGGGAACTTGAAATGGCAGTGTTTGTTCAAGATGGTGATGCTCTTGTCTGTCAATCCAGATTCTATAGTCATCAAAGGACGAGGGGCGCCGTGCCCTTTCTGGCTACTTCCTGCTTGGTGGGGGGGCGGGGGAGGGCGTCACTGTTATGGGGCACTGAACCCAGTGCAGGAGTGGAAGAGGGTGATTTGTTCTTGGTAGCACTCTTTATTTCGGGGGATTAGAGGCAGTGCCTGCCGCCTCTAATCTAGTCTAGTCTTCAGTTCACAGGCCTTTAAGAAAGCGTAGCTTAGGATTCAGTGATTTCTCCTTAGGAAAAATGGGGAAAAATGAAAAAGAAAAAGGAAAAAAACTGAAAACATTATTTTGGAGATTTGTAGCCAGAAAAATTAGAATTTAATCCAAACTGTAGAAAATAATAAAAACTGAAGACCATCAGGCAAGACTAGAATTTAACAGTAGTGTAACTGTAGTTTTTGAAACATAATTGTTCTCTTTCCAGTTTTCCCATTTTTATTAAAAGACAAATCATGGTAGGACTGGTTTTGCTTTATTATACTTGGTGTATTATACTTTGCTTTATTACACATAATTATCTGTATACAGTGCGTCAAGAATAATTGTGTCTTATCTAGGCCTTTTAAATTGAGTTCGATGGAACTTTGTTCCTCAGAAGGAATCTGAGATAAGACCTTTTTAAAGCCCATGCCCAGCTGTGGATTTTTATCATTAAATACCTACAAGTTGGGCGAATTCCTTTCCTCTTGAGGTTCCAGGATAACTTGGGGTTCCTGGCCTGTCAGAAAGCGACATTCTTTACTCCCCACAGGTCAGAACCCTGTCCAGGAACTGTGTGCACAGAGTGGGAGACCAGTTTCCAAGGCCCTTATTGGCTTCCTAAGGCAAGTCTGATTCCTCAGAAGAGAGCATGCCGTTCCAGTCAAAGCCCTGAGAAAATAACCAGCTTCTCCAATTGTGTTCAGTTACAAAAGAAGCAGATGTGTATGGCACTTACGCGAAAGTTACATTGCCATAACCTAAGAATACGTAGGCAGGGCGCAGTGGCTCACCTCTGTAACCCCAGCACTTTGGGAGGCCGAGGTAGGTGGATCACCTGAGGTCAGGAGTTTGAGACCAGCCTGACCAACATGGAGAAATCCCGTCTCTATTAAAATTACAAACTTAGCCGGGCGTGGTGGCGCATGCCTGCAATACCAGCTACTAGGGAGGCTGAGGCAGGAGAATTGCTTGAGCCCAGGAGGCGGAGGTTGCAGTGAGCTGAGATCACACCACTGCACTCCAGCCTGGGCAACAAGAGTGAAACACTGTCTCAAAAAAAAAAAGAAAAAAAAACTTGAAAAGTTCAAAAGATCACTCCAGTCTCCTGTTAGTTCCGTTCATGCAGTTAATTCCTGACCTGCTTGATATTAATGAACGTTTTAGTTCAAGAGTCCAGAACGTTTTTCCTCCATTCTGATGTCACAATCTCTAAAGTTAGCAGAAACCTGCATTCAAGAGCACCTGTTGGAGCTTTGCGGCTGATTATAAAGCCACCTTCTGGAGAGGAAAAAACAAGACAATTGTTTGTGGATGACAGAGAGTTTTAGGGCAGCCATAGTTAAAGACACAGTTGACAAGGATGTGTGTTACCTCTGTAGCACACAGGAATTTTCACACACCAGTTATAATTATTACTGATAACGTAGACACAGATATATCAGAATGATAGGAGTCTCCCATAACTTTGGAACACATACCAGTAACACATTTATGCAAACATAGCTCAAAGAAAGCCAAATGCCATTTTATATTTGACAAGGCTTTCTGTATGACTTTAATAGCAAATAAACCAAATTTCACCTTTACATTAGTGTACTATTCATGGTAACCCCAATTTTTAATAAGACCTTACAGATACATTTACCCAATTTTAATGTTTGACCATAAGGTTAGATTTTCATAGACCTTTTATACACTGATACGATTTTTGTTAAAGAGCACGTTAGTGTTCTAAGAGAAGCCTGTTGTGCTTTTATTTTAATGCTTAATTTACAGAAAAACTGGATAATACTCCTTTAACTTTAGCGAGTATGTTTACACACGGAATTTCCTTTACAATTAACCTTTCACAACTTGCTTGAACCTTCGTTTTAATCTTATCCAACTTAAAACAATCCTTTAACCTTTTAATCTAGGCAAAAATCCACATTCTCATGCCTCCTCCTCATCTTTTTACCAAAAATATATTTTACTTTCCTTACACACCTTGCATGTTTTTCAGTAGTTCTAAATACATGTTATACTTTTAACTCTTAGCAACTTTTGCTTTTGGTGAAAACCTTGGTAAGTTCAGGACTTTAATGACGTACTAGGCATAAAGCCTGGAGCCTGGGACTTAGGCAGAAGGGCAGGTAACGTCTGGCCTATTCCAGCATTTAACTCCATGTGTCCTGGGCCTTCCCTAGCAGCTAAGAGTTACAGTGGCTTTTTATGAAGCATTTAGGAGGCCTCATCACCTTCAATTGTACAACATTTCTTGCATAAATTCCCTTTCATAAATTATTTCATGACTTATACAATCTCTGACATGCCTCAAGTTTCTGATTTGTCCTAAACATCCCTCTTTTTAAACAAGTTAATTTGCTTTAGGACAAGAATTTATCATACAAGATTCTTTCTTCTATAAAAAAATTTTTTTTGGCCAGTCACGGTGGCCCACACCTGCAATCCTAGCACTTGGGGAGGCTGAGGCAGGTGGATCACGAAGTCAAGAGATCGAGACTGTGGGAAGTAGAAATGTTCCTCTTCAAAGTTTCCTTTCTCGTTAAAGAATAGTTGTAAGTGTTAGAAATACTAGTTTGTTTTAAACACTTTGTTAAAGCTGTCTCGCTTTTAGTAGTTCTCCTTAAGCCCTTTCCTACATAGCTGTTAGATGTGCTTACAGGCACGTGAGATGTTCCTTGTTCTTGTACTTTATCCAAGATACCCCTGCTGGACGTGCTCATGGGCGTGTCCCAGCTCGCAGCCTGTGCTCCTTCTTTATCTAGACTTCCTTTTTGTTCTCCATTGCTTTTACCTGTTTAGAAAAGTTTTAAGTTATTAGCCAATCGGGTTTTAGTTTAGATTGTGAGGTCTAGGAGATCAGACAAGGCAGTAAGGACGACCCCCGAATACATGAAAGGTATAGGTGTCTGCTTTCCTTTGTTCCTTGTGCTCTCCTAGGAGGATAGCTAACAGGAGCACCCTTTCTGCAGAAAGTAAAATTGCCTTGCTGAGAGATCCTTTGTCTCAGTGCTGACTTTTCTTTGCAACACGGAGCATCTGGCCAACATGGTGAAACCCATCTCTATTAAAAATACAAAAATTAGCTGGGCCTGGTGGCAGGTGCCTGTAATCCCAGCTACTCCGGAGGTTGAGGCAGGAGGTTGCAGTGAGCCGAGACTGGGCCACTGCACTCCCGCCTGGCAACAGAGCAGGACTCTGTCTCAAAAAAAAAAAAAAAAAAAAAAATTAAAATACCTTTTTGATTTTTGGGAAAATATCCAAATAATGAGATATCTGTTGTTTAACTTTAGATTCAAAATTACGATGTTTGTTTAGGAGTATTGATTTCATTACATTTATTTTAATTATTTACTGAGGTGGTTTATGAAAACTGCTAAAGTTATTAAAGCTACAAAACCGCCGTTGCTGAGGGCAGACCTGACATTCCCGGTGCTGAGAGAAAGCCCGGGATGGGCAGGCGTCCCGTTGGCCCCGATCCCGCCGGGCCCGCCTCTCCCCGACCCCGGTCAGTTCCCGGGACCCGCCCCGCCCAGGTCCTGCCCCCGCCGGCCCCGCCCTCCCAGGGTGCCCTCCGCGCCCCGGGCCGCCTCCCCGCCGTCCCTGAGTCCCGCAGGCCCCGCGAACCCGCCGCACCCCCGTCCACACCCGCGGTCCCCGGGCGGCATGGCGCGCGCGGTGGGGCCCGAGCGGAGGCTGCTGGCCGTCTACACCGGCGGCACCATCGGCATGCGGAGCGAGCTGGGCGGTGAGTCCGACCCGGTGCCCCAGGCGGGGGCGGGAGCCTTGGGCCGTCCTGCACCCAAGGGGGCCGTGGGGGGGTCAGATCCGCACCTGGATGGATGTGGCGGGGGTGGGGGTGCGGGCTGGGGTACCTCTCCTTCCGTCCGGCCTTTCCAGGGCCGCAGCCGTCCCGGCGTTTGGAGCCGCCACCTGGAGAGAGGAGGTCGCGGCCCGTCCTCGCGTGGCGGTGCTCTCGGCAGCGCCTTGCGACCCTGGGGCCAGGCCCCCTGTGCTGCGCTGCGCCCCTCAGGGCCAGCGCCCTGGAGCCCTGGAATATGGGGCGAGAAGGCCCCAGGGCATCGCCTGCTTCCCCTGCCCCGGACACACAAGCCCGGAAGGCTTAGGAGGCTGCGAGGACCCCTCCCCAGCGACACCCGGCAGGCTGTCCCCATCCCCTGGGGTTCTGGTACTTCAATAGTGCCTGGCACCTGCGGGGACCCACACGTTCACACCCAAGGTGGCCTCAGAGCCTGCTTCCTCTGCCCGGGCTTGGACCTGGTTGATCAGAGACCAGCGATTGCACCTGGGCTGAGTTCTGCCTGGGTGGGGTCAGTGCTTGGGACAGGCACCGAGCGGAGCTCCAGGGGACTCCACACACTGCTGCCAGCCTGGGCTGGGCACAGGAAGGATGGTAGCTTGAGGAACCTGAGGCCACCAGAATGGGGAGAGGACGGTTGCACTGGAGCCCCCAGAATGCCCAGGCGCTCCCAGGAGGAGCCTGGGGCCCCCACGCGGGCGCTGCTGTGATGTGGTGCGCTCCCTCCTCGGGGCCAGGACAGCCCCCTCCGCCCATGTCCAACCTCTTTGCAACCCTCCACCTCCACTGGCTGCCTTTCCCTCAGGAGCCCTTTCAACTCCTCCTCCCACTCCCTGCTGCCCCGGCTGGCCCCTCTCCCCACACCCCTGCTTGTGCCCACCACAGTTCTCACTGCCGAGGCAGCTGGGACCCTCTCTGGCTCTGCCAGAGCCCCAGGGCCTCCCCTGGCAGGACCAGAACATTCTCTTGTCCCTTGCCAGTCTGCCAACCACTTCCCGGCCCCTCCTTTCCCTATCCATTCTCACGACCTGTTCCCCGGCAGCTGCCCCTCCCGGCCACCCCTTCATGCTGAAGTGGCCGCTCAGAAGCCGCCAGTACCCTCTCAGTGCTCTCAGATTCCACCCGCCGCACTGTGGATGGTGCAGACCCCTGGGGAGGCCCACTCTGTGCCCAGCCCAGGAGACAAAGCCCAGCAGGGCTTGCCTACGAGGGGCACAGGCACCAGGAACGTGGCTGTCCGGCTACCGGGAGCCTGTTCTGCCCTCTCCCTCTGCCTGTGACTGGGACAAAGTCCTTCACAGCTTGGCAAATGCTCCTGTGTGACACTCCACTGACAGAGTGACACGGTTCCTGTGCTTGGCCCTCGTAAGCCAGTGACAGAGGCTGCCATCAAAGGGTTGGCATGCATTAAGGAGCTAGTCCAGGGGGCGGGATTTGCCAGGGCCCAGCGTGTGGGTGGCGTGGAGTTTTGGGGTGGCCCAGGGAGGGCTTCTCTGAGGACACAAGGCCTGCAGGACAAAGGTGGGAGAGGGCCAGGAGAGAGCGGGGGAGCCCAGCGGGCTGGAGCCGGCCAGAGCTGCCTCCAGGTGGGGACTAGATCCTTGGACTCCGGGCCTCGTCTGACACCCTGACACTACCCCACCAGGCTTGGTGTGTGGCCACCTGCAGTTTCGTTGAGCTCAACACAAAGGTCTTGAGTGGCTGGAGCTGCAGGGACAGGCGGACTCTGACTGCAACCCCCCCACACCCGTTGTGCCGGAGCAGCCTGTGGGCACACTCACGTGTGCAATGTGTTTCTGCCTGTGAGGTCCCGTGTCTGGGTGGGGAACGAGAGGCTTCGATGTTGGAAACTGGGTGTGGGTACCAGTCTTCAGGCCTGACGCAGCCTCCTGAGAGCCCTCGGTGCTCCGTGCACTGGGTCGCCAGGCTCCGGACAGAGGGGGAGGCCAGCAGGCCCTGGCCTGTGTTCAGCAGCCTGTCCTCGTGTGGTTCCGAGGTCACTCCCAGCAGTTGCTAGCTGACCCATGTGGGGCGTCCGCTTCCAGGAACCTGCAGGAACGGGCCCCTCCCAAGCTCTCGTGAGCTCTGAGTAGCCAGCCTGTCCCAGCCAGTGAGGGCTCGCGTCAAGAACCCCTGTGGAGGCGAGGGTCTCTTATCACAGGAGGAGGCAGCATCTCCTGGCTCCACACTGCGGGCTTCCGGGAGGAAGCTGCTGTCAGCCCCAGGCCCTCCTGTGCCCCCATGGCTGGCATCCTCACTGCTCACCCTCTCCACTTCAGAAAGGCTTCTAGGGAGCACATGGGTTCAGCCCAGAGGATGAAAGGGGAAGAGACAGGAGATCTGGTCTCCACTGTCTCCCTGATGAGGGGGCCACCCACAGCCATGGAGCAGCGGGGAAGCCAGGGGCCGAGGCTGTGGGAGACCAGGGGCCCTCGTGTCAGCTTTGCTGTGTGACGGCAGCCAGGCGTCCTTCTGGGATGTGCAGAGCCTCATGGTGTGGGAAGTGATGAGGCTTCCAGGAGGGAGGGCAGCACTCACAGGCCAGGGAGGGAGCCAGGCCCCTCCACGCCCCCGTGAATGCTGAGGTCCAGCCCCGCCAGACATCAGTGATTTATTCCCTCCGCACTGCTGACGTGGGCTCTGGCCTTCCCGGGGAGGTGCGAGGGGAGTGCTGGGTTTGCCACAGTAAAGCTGCTTGGTTGCTGTTGGAATGGCTTCTGCGCCTGCTGGTCAGCAGTGGCCTGTGGGTGGAATGCTGCACACCTGGGGCCCTGCCAGAGTTCAGGGAGGGCAGAGGCGATGCCAGCGGGCACAGCCCTAGACCCACCCCTTCTCTGAGTTCATCAGAGGTTTCACAGGTCAAAGGGCATAGTGAATCCAAAAAGAGCTGATAACCCCAAGCCGAGGCTGGCATTAGTGGCCACGTTCTGCACAGCTGAGACTTTTGAAGGCTTCCTGTGCAAGCTGGGAGCCCCACCTGCTTGCCAGCCTGCCCGAGTCCCTCCTGAGCCTGGCTCCTGGCAGGCACAGCAGGGAGGGCAGAGCTTTGGGGCCAGGCAGCTAAGAGCAGCTCCCTGCCCACTGGCCACAAGGGTGCCAGCAGCCGATGGAGTGACGCCCGTGGCTTCTCGGTCACTGCAGTGGCCTCTGTGCTCTTGGCCTGGCCCTCCTTCCCGAATGGGTGCTACATGTTCACAGGCTCTATGCCTAAGCTTGGCTTCACGGCACCCACTGTCCTAGTCAGCAAAGCCTCCCTTCCAGGTGCTTGGCTGAGGGCCTAGGAGTTTCTGGGTCACCAGTGAACTAAAGCACCTGCCTGGCTGGGCTGGGGAAGAGGTCCCAGGCAGGGGCCAGACGGTTCAGGTTCTGGGCTCTTGAAGCTTTTGGAGGGCCCTCACTGAGAAAGTAATACAAGTTACAAAATCAGAGTTAGATGTGAGAGCCGGTGTTTGTTTAAAACAATAAAAGAAATTGCCCTGGCTGACCAGGCACGATGGCTCACTCCTGTAATCCCAGCACTTTGGGAGGCCAAGATGGGCGGGTCACCTGAGGTCAGGAGTTCTAGACCAGCCATGGACAACATGGTGAAACACTGTCTCTACTAAAAATACAAAAAAAAAAAAAAAAATAGCCAAATGTGGTGGCGGGCACCTGTGGTCCCAGCTACTGGGGAGGCTGAGGCAGGAGAATTGCTTTGAACCTGGGAGGCGGAGATTGCAGTGAGCCGAGATAGTGCCACTGCACTCAAGCCTAGGTGACAGAGCGAGAACCTGTCTCAAACAAACAAAACAAATTGGTGCCCTACACACCTGCTGGAATGCCTGCTGACGCTCACAACTGACTGCTGGGGGAGGGGTCGGAGCCCCAGCCTCAGAACGTGGTCCACTCGCAGCTTGGCAAGAAAAATTTACTGGCGACAGTATAGGTTTGAATTTGGCCGGGCACGATGGCTCATACCTGTAATTCCAACAATTTGGGAAGCCAAGGTGGGCAGATCACTTGAGGTCAGGAGTTTGAGACCAGCCTGGCCAACAGGGTGAAACCTCGTCCCTACTAAAAATACAAAATTAGCCAGGTGTGGTGGCACATGCCTATAATCCCAGCTACTCGGGAGGCTGAGGCAGGAGAACCGAGAATTGCTTGAGCCCTGGGGTTGGAGGCAACAGAGTGAGACTATCTCAAAAACAAAAAAAGGAAAAAAAAGAAATTGCCCAGAGCTCCTGGGATCAAATGATCGTCCTGCGTCAGCCTCCCAGAATTCTGGGATTACAGGCATGAGCCAAAACAACCCCTGCAAAAGCTCATGTGTAGAGTTTTGCTCAGAGAGAAGAGGACGCTGAGGGAGTTTAGTCTTTCTTTGGCCAATTTCCCTCCCCTGGCAGGGAAAGCAGGGCCCACGTCCTCCTCCGGCCTGGCCACGTCACCACTCTGCAGTGTTCCTGGAAGTTCCCGGAAGCCACTGCCCCACGAGCCACCTTGCACAACGTGAGCGTGGCCAAGACCAGACCACATGTGCCCTCTCCACCTTCCCACAAGCAGGTCCACAGACTTCCACAGACACTGCAGCTTCACCTGCCAGAGGATGGAGAGTGACATTTCGTTTCCTGCGGCCACTGTGCCGGCGGTTGAGCACCGCCGGAGGCCGGGGACTGAGAGGGGTTTTCCCAGGCTGAGCCAAGGTGCCACAGGGCTCCAATCCCTCTCGAGGCTCTGTGGGAGGAACCACCCTGCCACCTCTGCTGCGTGGTGGCTGCCGCACTCCTTGGCTTGTGGCTGCATCCCTGTAGTCATCCAGACCAGCATCTCTAAGGGCCGCTCTGCCCCGTTGTCACATGGCCTTCTCCTCTGTGTGGCCCGCCTGCCAGTGCCTTGTGGCCTCCCTCCTGTAAGGAAACGTGAGAGGCATTTAGGTCCCACCTGGACAGTTCAGGGCCAACTTCCGCCTCACGGCCCCTAACATCATCACATCCACAAAGACACTTCCATATGAGTTGACACCACAAGTGCAGAGGATTGGGACGTGGACATCTTTTTTATTTTTATGTATTTATTTAATTTTTTTGAGACAGAGTCTCACTCTGTCACCCAGGCTGGAGTGCAGTGGTGTGATCTTGGCTCACTGCAGCCTCCGCCTGCCAGGTTCAAGCGATTCTCCCGCCTCAGCCTCCCGAGTACCTGGGACTAGAGGCGCCCGCCGCCACACCCAGCTACTTTTTGTGTTTTTCGTAAAGACGGTTTCAACATGTTGGCCAGGCTGGTCTTGAATTCCTGACCTCAAGCAATCTGCCCACCTCGGCCTCCCAAAGTGTTGGGATTCCAGGCGCGAGGCATTGTGCCCGGCTCTGGGATGTGGACGTCTTCTGGGGTCTTTTTCCAGCCCACCACACATGAGACAGGGACACCTGTACGCATGTGGGGTGGGTGCTGAGCCCCCGGATGCTTGGGGTCTGAGGTTGGGCCCTTGGGGTTCACCAGGCGGCAAGTCCAGGCCTGTGTTTCGGCAGCCTGTGTCCCGGCTGTGCACTTGGCGCCTCAGAGGGTAGACGGGCAGATAGACACACGTGGGCTCCCCTGTCCACTGGCTGAGCCTGCTGGCGGGGATGATTTTGTCAACGGCTGCACCTCAGCTGACCTGCATCGTCCACTCCTCTGGAAATGTCCCGGGGGGCCCATGGGGCTATCGTGCAAGGCCAGGGGAGACCATGGGTGCCGCAAACCTCCACAGGGCCAATGGGCTGGTGTTCTGGGGCCAGCAACTTAGCAGTTGGAGATGTGGAGACCCGGCTGAGCCCAGCGGTGGAGGGGAACAGCGGGGAGGGGCACAGCTGGAGGGATATTAGAGGGGGCTGCTTTAACACCCAATTTTGGGGTTAATTTGCGAACTAGTGGCAGGAGATGGCTATGGTTGCAGAGGGCGAGGGGGGAAAGCAGGTGCCCCTGGCTGGGGCTGCAGGACAGGATGGGGCGTTGCTGCTGGGGGAGGGAAGGGAGGGCCAGGAGGGGGCTTTGGGGCTGGCTGGAGGCCCTGGAGGGGTGGCTGAGGGCTCAGGGCTTTGTACTGAGTGGCTGGCTCAAGGGAGTGAGTGGTGTGGCCAGGTGTCCATTTAGGGGACAGAACTGAGATGCAGAGGCTGCGGGAAGGTGGCACAGCTGCCGGGGTGGGGCCAACCTGTCTGTGCACTTGCGGTATGCTAGCCCCTCCAGGTCTGGGATCTGGGGGAGGGGCCTGGGCTGGACCCAGGGGAGTCACACACAGCCCGTGCCCTCTGGGAGCTTGAGGGCCAGTGAGGGAGCACGTGGGAACAGTACTACAGCCTGGGCATCTGGGAGGGCTTCCTGGTGGCGGTGCCCTAATCTGGGCCTTGAGGCACCTTCTGTGTGAGAAGTGGGGATGATCCCGCAGCACATCCACAGTGAGGTCAAGGCCGAGCCCCGGGGATCTTCATGGGGAGTGCAGACTGAGCATTTGGAGAAGGGGTGGGGGCAGGGGCAGGGCCTGGGTGGAGCCACTGGAGACCTGGGCAGAGCTCCTGGGGCTGTCCGGGTGCGAAATGAGGAATGACCCTGGGCTCCAAGGCTTCTAAACAGGGGTTAGCGGCCCCCACTCTGGGTCCCAGGGCAGGCGTGGCCCTTCCTCCCAGTCTCTGACTTTCATGGGGCTGGAGCCCCATTCCATAAGCTCCAGTCCTGCCCCTCAGTGAGGAGGCCATGGCTGCCGGCCCCTGACCCCACTCTGCACCTGGACTCTGCCTGCAGTGCTCGTGCCTGGGACGGGCCTGGCTGCCACCCTGAGGACGCTGCCCATGTTCCATGATGAGGAGCACGCCCGAGCCCTCGGCCTCCCTGAGGACACCCTGGTGCTGCCGTGAGTGTGGGATCCTCCCAGGCCCGGGCAGGGCATGGCTGCTGGGGGGCGCTGGCCAGGCCCACGTGAGCCATTTGCTCACCCCCATCTCCGACAGCCCCGCACCTTAGGGGGCTTTAGGACTGACCAGCAGCCGCCTTCCACCAGCGTCTGAGCCTCGAAGAGCTCTGGGAGGAGGGCAGGGCCTGTGGGTGCCCCTGTGCCTGGTCCCAACACCCCCAGCCAGGCTGGCTCGGCAAGTGTGATGGGGTGTCCCTGTCTAGGGACCCTGTATCTCAGGAGCCGGCTGTCCCAGGCAGCCTTGCCCTCAGCAGGGAGGTCCCTCCATTTCTCAGCTCTGGGCCTAGCTCCCTGAACTGATCCACACACAGCTGGGGTGAACTGGCAGTCGCCCTTGTGCCAACGCAGGCCAGCTTCCTCCAAGCATCCTCTCCTGCCTGGGCGGGGGCTGGTCCCAGCTGCCTCTCCGAGTGTCGGAAGAGGAATGCTGGGAGCGCCCTATCCTGGCCAAAGTCCTCGCCCCTGTGGGGCGCGCCAGGTGGGAGGGGGGCGCCAGGTGGGAGGGGGGCGCCAGGTGGGAGGGGGGCGCCAGGTGGGAGGGGGGCGCCAGGTGGGAGGGGGCGCCAGGTGGGAGGGGGCTCTAGGTGGGAGGGGGGCTCCAGGTGGGGAAGGGCTCCAGGTGGGGGGGCTCCAGCTGGGAGTGGAGGCTGGGCCCTGTAGCTGCGATGCTGAGAACTTGCTGTGTGCAGAGCCCTTGGTGTAGAGGCCCCAGCTAGCCAGAGGGGACAGAGCGGTCGGGGGATTTAGAGCAGGAGGAGGTGCAGAGCTGGAGCCTGCTGATCCTCCTACTGCTGCCGTCCCCGCAGCCCGGCCAGCCCCAACCAGAGGATCCTCTACACCGTGCTGGAGTGCCAGCCCCTCTTCGACTCCAGTGACATGACCATCGCTGAGTGGGTTCGCGTTGCCCAGACCATCGAGGTAGTGGGGCTGGGGAGTGCTGGGTGGGGCTCTGCGGTGTGGGCGGCACTGTGGAGAGTGGGTGAGGCTGTGGGATGTGGGCGGGGCTGTGGAGTGGGTGTGGCCGTGTTGCGTGGGTGGGGTGGTTGTGTGGGTGGGGCTGTGGCGTGTGGGTGGGGCTGCGGGTATGGGCGGGGCTGGCGGATGGGCAGTGGCCTGCAGAAACACTCTGGGACAGGTGAGGAGCTGGAGGGTCTGGGGTGGAGTCGGCGTGCCCAGCCTGGGATCTGGGAGCATCTGGAAATGGCGGCTTCAGGAAAGGGCAGGGTCCACTTGTCAGAGCTGGGGGCAAGGCTCTGAGGCCCTCTCCCCCATGCAAGCTGTGGATGGGCGTATAGGGCGACTTGCAGGCGAGGACACAGTGGGAACAGCTGTCTTAGCCTGTCCCTGTTAGTACCTGGGGTGTGGTGTGCAATGCTACCTCTAGGGCAGACAAGCTCCTGGCACCTGGCTGGTGACCTGCTCACTGCCCTCCATCTGTCCCCTCCCCAGTTGGGGCCTTGGTGGGTTTAGGACCACAGCAGTCTTGTGGTTTATAGCGACGCGTGTGCTCACCCTGCAGGCAGAACTGCTTCCTCCCCTGCAGGCAGAACCGCCCCCTCATCAGCTTCCCTCCTCCATTCTCTGCCATCATAGGACGCTGCCGTGTTACCTGAGCTGCCTCCACTGGGTGGGAGCCTCCTGTCCCTCCAGTCCCAATTCTCACCTGCTTCCCTTACAAACCCGCTGCTCCCCTGAGTGGGAACATCTGGGCTCCCCCTGCCCAGCAGTGGGGTAGGGGGCAGCACCACCCAGGACAGGCTGCTCCATTTGTGGCTGGCAGCCCCCACAGGCCAGGCCTGACTGCATTCGAGGCCCACCGAGGGTGCCCTGCCATCCTTGCTGCAGGGACGGGCCCTGCCCAGCCTCACAAAGGCCTCAGCGCAGGTGGCGCAGCCTGCCGTCTTTCCATGAGTGGCCAGCAGAGGGTGCCCTTCCCCTTCTCCACCTCAGCGCCTCTGCAGTTCCCAGGCCTACCAAGCTTGGTCTTTTAATGGCCCACCTGGAGGCCCAGGCTTGGTATGGGGCTCTGGGCTCTTGGAACGGTGGCCTGGCAGCCACTGCCTGGGCTAGCCACCCTCCGGGGGGTGGTGCCAGAGGACGTCCCTTCCTGGCCAGCCTCACTGCTGCCCTTCAGTGTCCTGCCCACCTGCCCAGGTCCAGATTCAGGCAACCTGCTGGATAACCTGCTGCCTCCTGGCCATGGCGGTGACTTGACCCTGCAGGGGTCCCTGTTCCTACCGTCGTGTCCTTGCCTGACCTGTGCTCTGGGCTGCGCGGCTCATGTACCTCCACAGCCCCGTGCTGCCATCGACAGGCGCTCCCACCCTTGAGGAATGCGCAGAGGCCCCTCGGAGGGACCCATTCTTGTGTGCTTTGAGGGGAGCCCCAACGTGGTGGGCGCACCTGAGTGGCACAGAAGCCTCGGGGCAGGGAGAGCGTGGGGGTCCGAGGACCCTGCGCCAGGGGCTCACCTTCCAGAGAGGGCCTTCTGGGCCGGCGTGCCATGCGCATCTCCCCCCGTCCCCCCTCCGCCTCTGGGCCCTCTCCCGCTGCTGCACCCTCCCCCACACCCACTCCCTGAGGGGCCAGCCTGCCTGAGCTCACCCCTTCTGCAGAGGCACTATGAGCAGTACCACGGCTTCGTGGTCATCCACGGCACGGACATCCGTGCTGTCTTTCATGCTGGAGAACCTGCAGAAGACCGTCATCCTCACCGTGGCCCAGGTAACCCCAGGGACCCAGGGCTCCTAGGAATCGGGGCTTCCTGAGGCCACAGGGCAGGTTGGTGCTGCGGGACCCTGAGCTTCCTGCTCAGCCCAGCAGCTCCTGAGGTCGCTGCTGCAGGGCCGGTGCCGGGGCTCTCGGCTGCTCAGGTCTCACCCAGATGCCGGCGCCACCTGCCCCAGGGGTGGAGTTCTCTGGGAGCTGTGAGGTCCCAAAGCACCCAGAGCCAGGCCCACCTCCGCCCGGGGGGCACCAGGCATCCCTTCCTCTCCTCGAAGCTGCTGCCCACCTCAATGTCCATGCAGCAGGGTGGCCAAACACAGAGGAGCCGTGGCCCCTCTCTCTGGCCTCTTTGGTCACCCTGCCTTGGTCCCGCTCTTTTCTCCGCCCACTGTGGTTCCAGGCAATGCCATCCTGGGGCCCCTGGCACACGATTTTCCCGCCTTTCTCACCCTCACCCTGCACAAATCCCACAAGCCATGGCCAGTGGCATAGTGTTCTGTAAACTGGATTTGTGGGCAGGGGGCAGGGAGGTCTGCTGGGAGCTGACTGGGGTCCCTGCTGCCTGTGGGTGGCAAGGGGCACCTGGGCCCTCTGGGATCCTTTCCCACAGCTGAGGCCAAGATCTCCTGTGGGGAACCAGTACCCGTGTCCCTTTGAGCTTGGTGGCAGCTCCAGAAAGCTCCATGGAGGCCCTCCTAGGAGGTCGGCCAGGTACATCGAGGGAGGTGGCTCAGTCACCCCCTTTCTGCTTGTCCGTCGACGTCTCCCTCTTCCCTCCAGGGTCTCCTGGGGCCAGCTGCTCACACCTGTTAGCGTCGGAGCAGTGCCTCCTGCCCCGGAGCCCATGAAGGAGGGACAGGGCTCAGGCTGCTTCTCCTCTTCCCAGACCTTCCCTAGCCCCGGGAGAGCGGAACATCCCCTGGGCCTTTCCATGGGGACCAAGGGCACATTGGCCCCAGGAACATTCACACACTTGTTTTCCTAACCCTGATGTTGGCCTGTGTTGGGGAAACTGAGGCTCATAGGCCAGGGGCTCACCCACAGCCATGAGCCACGTGAGAGCTGAGCCAGGGAGGACCCAGGGCCCAGGACTGCCACCCCCGGCCAGGGCTCTCTCCCTCCAGAGGCCCTGCACTGCCCACTGCCCGGCCACCTACCCCTGAGGACCCATGAAGAGACACGCTCCCTCCCCCCCCCGAGGCAGTCCTGCCCACCTGTGCCCTCCTGGGATGCGCTCCTTAGTCAACCACAAGGCATGCTTGCCCGTGCCAGACACAGGCAGCTGTGGGAGGGGCACTGTGCCTGGCACCCCCAGCAGTTCCTCCCCATCCCAGCCCACCCACCCCTCACCCTATCACCCTCTACTCAGCCCACAGTTCTGCTGGGATAGTGAGTGATCTGTCCCGAGGGACAGGTAGCCAGGCTGGGCAGCTGGGGTGGGAGGCCTGTGATGCGTTCTCCAGTATGGGGACCTGCTGGCCCTTGCTGACAGCACTGGGCACTGGGACCTGTAGAGGGAGCTGTTAGGTGGGTTGAGGCCCTGGGTGCAGGCTGCCATCGTCCTCAGGGACAGCTGTGGCTGGCGACCTTGGCACGGGCTTACTGCCCGGCTGCGCTGAGCGCCCCGTCCCCAGTACTCCCATCCCCAGGCTGCACCGAAGTCCAAGCCTGTCCTTCTCTCCCCAACGCCCTGCCCGGGGCTCCTGGGCTGGGCCTGGGCGTCTTCCTGGAGAGAAGAGCTGGGCATCCTGGGCTTCCTCCCCGGCCTCTCCCCCAGGTGCCCATCCACGCCCTGTGGAGCGATGGCCGTGAGAACCTGCTGGGCGCACTGCTCATGGCCGGCCAGTATGTGATTCCATAGGTACCCGCCCTGGTGCATGTGGAGGCGGGGCAGGGGCGGGTTCCGGAGAACAGCCGGGAAACAAAGTCCCCCAGCCCTTCCCCACACGCCACTGCCAAGAGCTGGGTGCACTGTCTTCTAGGTCTGATATCAGGGATATTTACGTTAGAGATATGTATGTAAGTTTCCAGAAAATTAGGCAGCCAGCATGGCTTTGAAGGGCACCATTTTCCCCCTTGCATGCCTTTCCCTGTTCCATGTGGTGTCCCAGGAAGACGTGTACGGAGATCTCCCCACCCTGGGGTGGGGGCTTTACCCAAGGCCCTTGAGCAGCTTGACTAGAGCCCGACACCGAGCAGGGGTCTGGGGGACTCCCATTCGCCATGGGCGGGGCCTCCAGATTAGCCGTGCCCGCTGCACTTTTGGGACGAGGTCCTGGGCTCCCTAAGGAGCAGGGGTGAGGGCAGTGGGCAGGCGGGAAGGGAGGGAAGGACGGTGCCCCACCTGCCGCCCAGCCACTGCACACCCCAGGCCCCTGCAGGCTCCGGTTGGCCCGGGGCTAGGTGGCAGGGCAGGGAAGGGCCTCAGGCAGGCAGTGCCTGCTCCTAGGAGAGTCTCTGTCTGCGATGGATGGGGTTACAGTCCTGCCTCCCCCTGGGTCTCAGCACCCCGTTGATGGCAGGGAGGAAGCTGAGGGCGGGGGGCTGGGGACAGGCTGATGGTCTCTCTGAGCACCGTGGCTCCTGTCCTGCAGGTCTGCCTCTTCTTCCAGAATCAGCTGTTTCGGGGCAACCGGACAACCAAGGTGGACGCTCGGAGGTTTGCGGCCTTCTGCTCCCCGAACCTGCCACCTCTGGCCACTGTGGGTGCTGATGTCACAAGTAAGCCCGGAGAGAACAGGGCCAGGTGCCTGCCCAGGGCCGGTGCCAGGGAAGGGCTGCTGCAGGGAGCTGGTGGCTGTGACTCGGCAGAATTAAAGGGCACCGTGCCTGGCTAGAACTTGGCCTGCCTTGGTTCTGCCCTGGCCTGTGGACAAGCACCCAGCATCTGGTTCTCAAGACAAGCTGTGCGTCAGATCTGGCTCCGTGGCAGACTTGCGTGTTGCCCCTGGGCCCCTCAGCAGGACAGGACAGAGGAAAATGCCTGGCTCTACAGGCGAGAAACTGAGGCAGAGAGAGGCAGGCTCCCATAGGGAGGCTCCGACGCAGGCCTGCGGGCTGACTCCTGTCCCGGCTCTCACCCGGTGCCTTCTTCCTGCTGCTGGCTCCGGCACCTTCTAGGGAGTGTGAGGCCAGTACACATCAGCGTGTCGGACGCGTCACAGCGCCGGGTCTCAGGGGCCTGGGCCAGGGCCCACTTGTTCACTGAGGGCCAGGGCAGCCCACAAGGCTTCTTGGAGGAGGTGGCTTGTGAGCTGGTGCTGGTGGGGTGCTTGCTTACTTGCCCATGCTGGATGAAGGTATGTGGCCCCTCCAGCCCAGGGGAAAGCAGCAGCTGGAGGTGTGGGTGGCTGCGCTGTGGTCCTGGCTCCCCCAGGGTGCCTGACTCACACCTTATCTGGGGCCCAGAGTGAAGTTTCTGCTGGTGGGTGGGCCCTGCCCATAGGGCACAAAGGCCCATGCTCTGGGTTCCAGGGACTCTGCCAGCACTGGTGCCAAGCCTGGGTAGCCTGCGAGGCTCAAGTCACACCGGCCTCAGGCCTGGGGTGGCAGAGCAGCTCCTGGGCACAGCATGAAGGCTGGGCTGGACGGGAGGCTGCCCCGGCCCCAGCCCCCACCGCCCAGAGTATTTCCCACATGCAGGTGGGTGTGGGAACCTGATGCCAGGCTGCTGGGCTGGTTCCGGCACCTGGTGTTGAGAAAGCCCAGGCTTTGCCCAGGGCGTAGCTGCTGAGGCCTTTGGGGAGAGGCGTGGCTTGGCAATGCGCATCCCCACTCTCCCTGAGCCAGCTGGGGCCGGGGTGCTGGCTGCCAGCACCCTGTCAAAGGCTTGTCCTGGGCTTTTTACCTATTGTCTGGGAAGGGAGGGCTGGCTGGTCCCGGAGTCACGGGCGGGTTTGGTGCTCCTGGCTGCAGTCAGCTTGGTGCCACGGGGTGGGGGCATGCGTGGGAGGCTTCGAGAAGCCCTGCTGGCCCTGTCCTTTCCCTGTGTCTGAGGAGACCACACTGTCACCCCCAGCCACACCCTGTATCCTTACCCTTCCGTGCTGAGCCCTGGCCCTGGCCCACCCTGCTGGGGCCCTTGGAGCAGAGGAGAGTGGAGAAGGGAGCATTGCTGTGTGGTCAGGCCAGGCCTGTCACTCACCAGCTGTGGTCACCCCAGTGCAGAGCCCCAGAGCCCTCCTTGTGCACTGGGAGAAGCCCCCTCCCTCCCAGACACGTCCCAGCCGCCCCAGCTGTGCCACCTCCAGCTCTGAGGCCCCAGACTATACCCTTTGGCTCTGGCACTAAAAGTTCCCTGTGAAACAGGGCCATGCCCCTCCTGGGGGCACAGGGGCCAAGCCAGCAGGCCTTGCCTGGCCATAGGGCCACCAGCCCTCCTCTCTGCCCCTGGGCATGGGGCAGTCTGTCCCTTGACCTCCAGGAGGCCTGAGTGGCAAGGACCGGGGCCGCAGGGGTGGCCTCCACAGGCTCTCAGGAGGTGAGGATGTGTGCAGGGCGGGCGCGGCCCTCTTTGTCCCCGCGTAGGCCCTCTTTGTCCCCGTAGGCCCTCTGTAGCCACAGCGCTTTATTGACGGCAGCAGGGCCTGTCTTCCCCGCTACCGATGCCTCATCTGCTGAGACGCGCGACCTTGGTTAAAGGACGTCTTGCCACGTTCGTGTGGGTCTGTGGCTGATGCCATGGCCTCTGGTGGGGTTGGGAGGCTCACGGCCGGGTCTCTGCTCCCACCCATCCCCAGCACCCCACATCTCCCCCTTCTACCCCACCATGCCAGGAAAGTCCTTTTATCTCATGCAAGCTGCTCTGGCAGAAGGGCCGGAGACGTGGGTGGGCATCCACCTGTGGGCGGGGGAAGAGCCCTGTGCGGGGATCCTGCTGCCCAGGTTCCTGTGCCGGCACTGTGCCGGGCACTCCAGGTGCCCAGGCCCTTCCCCACCCCAGGTCTCGTTTCTCTGGGCTGGGCTCTCAGGCCTCCAGGATGCTGACTGCCCTGGGCAGGCTCTGACGCCCCTCAGTGCGGTGGGAGTCCTGGTGTCCAGCCCTGCTCAGAGGGAGGTTTCTGTGAGTGTGCGTAGCGGCTGAGGGAACGAGCCCTGTCTTCCCCACTGGCCTCTGAGGGGTTGGGGGCTGGGCTTGTGGCATCTGCCCCCCACCCCAACCCACAGTGGAGTGGGAAGGTCGGGAGAGCCCTGGGGGTCAAGTGCTGCCAGAGCGGCGGCCTTCAGCTCAAGGACAGGCGGGCCCTCGGGGAGCTCCTCTGCATCGCCGGGTTTGAGGGGCACTGGCCCTATGTATCCACTGCTCTCCCCTTTCCCTGGGCCCTGCACCACTGCCAACACCTGCCCTGGGCCTGGGGAGGAGGTGATGGGCGCACATTAGGATTTTGGGGAGAATCAGATGGAGGCCTTCTCTCCCCAGAGGTGAGGGGTCCGAAAGACCATTCATTCACTCACTTATCCACTCATTCATCCACTCACTCATTCACTCCCTCATCCACTCCCTCACCCATCCACTCCCTCATCCACTCCCTCATCCACTCACTCCCTCATCCACTCCCTCATCCACTCACTCACCCACCCACTCCCTCATCCACTCCCTCCCTCATCCACTCACTCATCCACTCCCTCACCCACTCACTCCCTCATCCACTCCCTCATCCACTCCCTCATCCACTCCCTCATCCACTCCCTCACTCATCCACTCACTCACCCACACACTCCCTCATCCACTCACTCATCCACACACTCCCTCATCCACTCCCTCATCCACCCACTCACCCACCCACTCCCTCATCCACCCACTCCCTCATCCACTCCCTCATCCACCCACTCACCCAC
>NW_016107653.1:864634-868476 GCF_001604975.1 Cebus imitator
GCTCCCAGGCTCCCTGGGGCCCTCACCAGCCAGGGCAGACCCCACATGGACCTGAGATGTCCACAGTGTGGCCCACTGGCCCAAGGCCCTGTCCCTTGTCCCCTGTTCCCCATCCCCGTCCCTTGTCCCCTGTCTCCTGTGCTCGGTGCTTTCCAGCCTTCAGGGAGCGGGCAGGGCTGGTATGCGGCTCATAGCCGGACCAACGGGTCCTCCATGCAGGCCTGGTGGCAGCTCCTCCCCCAGATTCCAGCTGGCTCGGCCCCGCTGCTGTGCTGGGCAGGGGTGTTAGCACTGGGGCCTCTGGTGGCCTTCTCAGCTCCTCTCCCACCTCTCAGATGTTTCCGCGGTGTTCTGCCACAGAAGGCCTTCGTCCGCACAGATAGGGCAGCCCTTTGGGAGAATGTGGGGGGAGCAGCCCCTCTAGATGGCAGCAGCCATGCCTGCCTGCTGGGAGCCCCATTTTCCTGGGAGCAGAGTGGGCATTGGCTGCTTCTGGCTTGGGGTCCCTCTCCTTGGGAGGGCACAGGGCAGGCATCGGTGGTGCCCAGGGCAGAGTCCCTCACCATCCAGCCCCCACCGCCCCACAGGTTCGGGCGTTCCTGCAGCCTCCCATGAAGGGCGTCGTCATGGAGACCTTCGGCTCAGGGAACGGACCCAGCAAGCCCGACCTGCTTCAGGAGCTGAGGGTGGCGACCGGGCGCGGCCTGGTCATTGTCAATTGTACCCACTGCCTCCAAGGGACTGTGACCGTGGACTATGCCGCGGGCATGGTAGGACCGGGAGAGCAGGGCCTAGCAGGGAAGGGGATGGCAGGGCGGGCTCTGACCCACCCGCCACAGGCTGCGGGCCGGGGTGAGTGCCCTTCCTGCCCACATGCCCCCTCCTTGCAGGCCATGGTGGGGGCTGGCGTCATCTCAGGCTTCGACATGACGTCAGAGGCTGCCCTGGCCAAGCTGTCGTATGTGCTGGGCCAGCCGGGACTGAGCCTGGATGACAGGAAGGAGGTGCGGGCGTCCTCGAGCTGTGGGGTCCTCTCGGTGTGCACACGTGTGTCAGCTGGCTCCCAGGGGCATGCCTGGGGTGACACAGGAAGAGATGGGCCGGCCCAGGGTGTGCCCTGTTTGGGAAGGGAGGGATGTGGCCCCATCCGGGCCCAGGCACCCCCCAGCCCTCACTCGACCCCCAGCCCAGGCTCCATCTGTCCTGGTGCCTTCTCAGCCTGCGCTGAGAACTGAGGCTCCCCAAACTGTCACCAGGAAAGCCCCCCTGCCTCCACTCTTCCTGGAGGGTAGGGCTCAGACCCAGCTGGCCCCAGACCCTTGGGCTGCCAGCCCCTGGGGCTGGGCAGAGGCCTTTGGGGCCCCTGGAGCCCCTGAACTTGTAGGGCTGGGGAGTGGGTCTGGCCCTGTGAGGGGGCCCGAGGGATGGAGCACACATGGCCGAGGCTCAGGCCGAGGGCACCCCCACCTGTACCCCGGGAGCCTGGCCCTCCAGGATATTCTGGGCTGCTCATCCGGCCCTCACGGAGCCACTTCGCCTCTGTTCTCTTCCCCAGCTGCTGGCCAAAGACCTTCGTGGGGAGATGACACCACCCTCGGCGGAGGAGCGCTGGCCCTCACTGCAGGGCACCACGCTGGGCTGTGGGGTCTCCTGGCTCCTCAGTCTGAGTGGTGGCCAGGTAATGGTGTGGCATGTGGGCCTGAGTGGCAGCTGGGGGCTGTACACCCTCTTGGTCCCCGTGGGACGCACCAGGCAGCCCAAACAGACAGGCACACCCGGGTTCTGGGGCCCAGGAGGAGGCATTGCAGGGTCCATGGGGTAGCATGCAGGAAGGACCAGGCAGTGGGCAGGCAGCAGGGACCCGGGGGCCAGGGCTTGGCAGGCTGCTGCCTTCTGACTGGCAGCACTGCCTTAGTGTGGGGCTGCCTAGGGAGCTGCCTGTCCGGGAGACGGGTGGGTGTCGGGGATGGTGGGTACTTCCTCTGAGCTCTTTCAGGCTCTGAGCTTCAGGGGTTCCAGGTCCCCACCTGAACCCAGAGATGAGGGCCAGCATTTGAGCATGTCCTCTGCACAACTGGGGTACCTAGTCCTAGGAAGGGGTGTTTTCAAGGCCTGGGGTCTGAAGGGAATGGGGCCTCCATGCACCCTACAAATGCCCCCTTGGCTACTGGGTGAAGCATCCAGGCCTGACATGGGGCCCGGCGGGCCAGACAGCCTTGCTCCCCACCTCAGGGCCTCAATTTCCCCCATGCAGGGATCGTCCTGTCTTGTGAGCCATTTGCTGCCACTGCTGGGGTGGGTGATGGGCAGATGGAAGGGGCTGGTGTGTGTGGGGTGGTTAGGGTGGCTGCATGAATCCTGAATGCTCAATGGAGGCAGGCCAGAGGCGGCAGCCCGGTCACCAGGCCATGCCATGCCTGCTGGGCATGGTGGCACCTGTGGGGCCTCTGCCAGGACCCCAGCCTTCTGGCATCTTGGGGAGCTCCTGGATGCCAGGTGCTGGGGGCAGGTGGTTCTTCTGGGAAGGTGCAGCTGTCGGAGCAGGGCCTTTCTTCCAGGGGAGGGGCCTGGCTCTCCTTCTCAAGCTCCCCTCACGCAGGTAACTTACGATTCTGTTCCAACAGTGGTGGGGACAGGTGGGTGAGTCTTGGAGGGTGAGTGGCAGGCCCTGGCCACATACCTGGTGAGGACAGGGCCGGATGGTGGCCTCATGGCCTGGCCTTGGCTCCCGAGGCAGGGGTCCTAGGTGGGCCTGGGTGGGGCAGGGTAGTGAGGCTCAAGCCCAGGCCTTCCAACGTGGCAGCTCAGGTTCCTTCTTACCCACACCCTGGGCTCCTCGGCCCCCTGTGTGCTGGCTGGCAGGGGTCACACAGCACCAGGGACCGCCGGCTCCGCTGGACGCCAGAGGGAGGTGTGTGTTCCAGGGTGCCGCTTTCCCCACCCAGGAGGCGGATGCCCTGCGGAGCGCCCTGATACCCAGCCTGGCCTGTGCTGCCGCCCGAGCCGGTGACCTGGAGGTGCTGCAGGCACTGGGGGAGCTGGTGAGCCTCCCCCACCCGGGGCCCAGCCCCAGCCATGCCTGGCCCGGGAGCTCTGGACCCCTGCAGGCAGGAAGGCCTCTCATCCACCCACTGACCACACTAAGCCCTCGTCTGCCAGACTGGGCAGTGGGGCCGTCCTGCCAGCTGGTGGGGTCTCACTGCGGCTTTGAGGGTGGGCATGGGGGCTGTGCTGGGCCCCATCCTCAGAGGGACCCCACCCTCCCCATGGCCTACCTGGCCCTGCCCGGCCCTCGCTCAGGGGTCACATGTCCTCGTGTCATCCCAGGGCAGTGACCTGAGCCTGGTGGACTTTAATGGCCAAACCCCACTGCATGCGGCTGCCCGGGGAGGGCGCACAGAGGCCGTCGCCATACTGCTGCAGGGAGGTGTGGATGTGAACGCCCGGGACACGGATGGCCTCAGCCCGATGCTGCTGGCTGTTCGGGGCAGGTATTGGGGCCAGGGCCCCACAAAGCTGCCTCCGGCAGGTGGGCACAAAGAGGCCAAGAGTTCCTGTGTTCACACAGCCTCCTGGGGCTGGGCTGGGAGATGCTGAGGACGCCTGCTTCCTAAAGGCCGCCCACCCAGCCCAGGGCCCAGTGAGACCCCACCGAGAGTTTTCAGAAAGTAACAGTGGTATGGACGAAGCCAGGGGGTGCCCAGGTGCTCCCCGAGTCATCCCCGTGCGCCTGTGGATGTGGGGGGTGTCCGGGTGCTCCCCGAGTCATCCCCGTGCGCCTGTGGATGTGGGGGTGCCCGGGTGCTCCCCGAGTCATCCCCGTGCGCCTGTGGATGTGGGGG
>NW_016107653.1:868886-895519 GCF_001604975.1 Cebus imitator
CCCGGGTGCTCCCCGAGTCATCCCCGTGCGCCTGTGGATGTGGGGTGTTGGGGTGGAGGTGGGGCAGAAGGTCCTGGCCCAGTAACCAGACAGGGTAAGTAAAAAGCAGGCTAGCTGGCAGCAGATCTGGGGTGCGACAGGCCACTTGGGGCCTGGAAGACAGGTCCAGCCCGTGCATGTGGGAGTCCCTGGCCCCACCCAGCAAGCCCTGGCAGGCGTCTGTTCCCTAAGCCCAGAGCAGCGACAGAGGCAGAGTGCGAGTATGTGCCCTGCGGAGCAGGGGCGGGGCCGGCACTGGTGGGATGGGGTCATTTCCCCCTTCCTACTGTTTATTGCCCTTGATGCCCAGCAGCCTGGGCCTGGGAAGGTGGAGGGCCTGTCTGCCAGTGCCAGTGCCCAGACTCACATGCCTGCTCGGAGACCCCAGGGCTCCTGGAGATTGCCCCTGGGAGTGAGGACTTGGCTTGCAGGACCCTGGGTTCTTTTCGGGGAGGGAGTACTCAGGAGTCTGTGGAGAGAAGTGCAGGTCGTGTGACCCCGAGGTGCCCAGTTGTGGGTCCCCTCCCCAACAGTGAGCCCTGGGGTGGCGTATGGCGCCCTTTGTGAAGGGGAGGACTGGCGTAGAAGGTGCTTTCCAGGGCCTGTGAGCATTGACGGGGTACTCAAAGCAGCAGGAGAGAACAGGGTGGTGGACAGGAGGGGGAGGGGCTATGAAGGGGTGATCCAGCCTGGAGATCCTGGACGGGGCGTCCTTGGGCGTGGGTGGGTGGTGAGGAGGGAAGCTCACACAGTCCTGGCCCCTTGTCCCCTCTGGACTCACAGGACCAGGCTCACAGCAGCCTCCCCACCGGTCTCCCAGCCTCACTCCCCCACCAGGCTCCCGGAGGCCGCCTGCCTGGCCCTGCTGTGACCAAGTGCGGTTCCGGGAGGCTACCGTCTCACACCTGTCCCCAGCCTCCTAACGAGGGTGACGGGGGGAGGGATTTGTGGTGCTTGGCAGAGGTGGGGGACGTGGTCAGCAGTGATGGCGCAAAGGTTAGGTCACCCCATCCAATGGGCTCTGTGGCTTCAGGCCTTTGTGCCTCTGCTCCAAGGCCTTGCGAGAGCCCTGCCCTCGCCCCCACAGACTCCACTGTCCTTGCTCCCTGCCCCCACCCCACCCCAAGGGCAGTCAGCAGGATTGCTTGTGTTCCCCGGGCCTGGCCGAGGAGGTCAGGGGACATGATCAACTTCGGGTTGTGCAGTGGGGCCCGTCAGCGCCTGTGAGGCTGTCCTCTAGCTGGGCTCGCCCTTGAGATGGGTGGGGCAGACCGAGCTGGGAGGAGCCAATGCCCTCCCCTGTGGGGCTGGGTGCGGGGGTGCCGCAGAGTTGACCCCCCCTCCTTGCAGACCTGAGCTGTCCTAGGAAGGTGTCCTGGACATATGGAGGTGGCGGGACCCCGAGATGATGTCACATGGGCTGGGGCAGAGAATTAGGGGGAGGGGCCCTTGTCTGAGGCTAGGGCTATGGGGTCCTGGGAAGGCAGGTCCCTGTCCCCATGCACAGGACCTGAGTCCTGCTGGCTCCTGGGTGAGGTGCAGCAGGGTTGGGCTGGCCAGAGCAGAAGGTCAGCGCACTCCTTCTTACGCAGGCATCCGGGCGTCGTGGGGTTGCTGCGGGCGGCCGGGGCCTCCCTGTCTGCCCAGGAGCTGGAGGAGGCAGGGACGGAGCTATGCAGGTCAGCTTGGCTGGAGCGCCTGTGCCTTCAGGGGTGTGGGGGACACAGCTTGGGGAAGGGAAGCCAGACCTGCTGGGAGGGACAAGTCACTCAGGGTGTGGGGGCTTCAGAGGAGAGGCCCGCTGACCTCCATGTGCACCGTCCTGGCTGACTGGAAGAGGGGTCTGCCCTGCAGCATGGCATGGGGCAGGGGAAGGGGCTGTTCCCAGGTGAGCAAACAGTCCAGCATGGGTGTGTGTGTGCATGTGTGTGCATGCGTGCATGTGTGCATGTGTGTGTGTATGTGTGTGCATGCGTGCATGTGTGCGTGTGCGTGTGTATGGGTGGCGGCCTTGAGGAGGGGTATGGGAATTAGTGGTCTGGTGTGAGGGGCTGGGCCGTGGGCTGGAGGGTGGCTGGGGCTGCATTTGGGGAGGTTGGGGCAGGTGGCGCACAGGGGAGCTGAGGCCCCTGGCAGGTGACAGGTCTTGTGAGCTCTGTTCTCCCCAGTGTGGTTCCTGTCCTGGGGTAAACTGACCTAGGCCCAGCCCCCACCTGCTGGCCTCATGGCACCGGTGGCCAATGTGCCTTCTGACCACGTGCTGCCTGAGTGACCACCGAGGCAGGCTCAGGGCTTCTGACGTCATGTGATTGTTGGGGAGACTGAGGCGCAGGGAGGCCCTTGGTGCGGGTGTTGGTTGTGGGGCTGAGTGGAGGTGGGCCAGTGCTGCAGGGAGCTCTGTGGCAGCCAGAGGCACTTCCCCTCCCCCACCTTATGCCTGGTGACTTGGTGCTGCCTCCTGTGCCCGGCCTGGGCTGCCTGAGGCCAGGATGGCTCCGAGGGACCCAAAGGGAGAGTCAGAGGCAGGAGGGGACCTGGGCCGGGTGCAGGTGGTGGCCGGGGTGGGGATGCTTTGAGTGTCGGGGTGTGTCCCTGGAAGTCCGAGTCCCAAGCTTGGGTAGTGGGTGCTGGCGGAGGCTCGGTGGACTGGCTGAGTGGGGAATGGGTGGGCCAGTGGCCCTGGCTCCTCCTCTGGGATGGGCCCACAACCCCTGGGCTTGCCTTTAAAGGGATGTCTGGGGTGACTTGGTCCAGATTTGCACTCTAGGCAGGTCTTGTTGGCGCCATTGACAGATGGGGAAACTGAGGCTGTAGTCAGGTCCTGTGGGAGCTGGGACCAGAACCCTGGTCCAGGACTCTGCTGGGAAGTGGGGCCTGGCCAGCTGCTGGGTGGACATGAGCCCCTCAGCCAGGCCTTCCTAGGGGCCAGTGTGTTTGTGGGGTTTGGCCTCTTGGGGTGAGTTCAGGAGGGGCCAGTGGGACCATCCAGAGAACTCACTGCGGGGCTGCCACTGTTTCCTGGGTTGGAGCAGAGCCCCTAAGGGCCCTCCAGAGGAGGGAGCAGCCCCTCCCTCGCCATGCCACTTCCCCCACTGCACACCAGGGGTGGGGCCCTCCCTGTGGGGTCACCACCTGGCCTGCTCCTGGCCTCCCCAGGTGGGGAGTGGGTTCTTCCCAGGAGGGTGGCAGGGTGAGGAGGAGCTGGTGAGGGCCTGGCTTGCCAATCCTGGGCAGCTGGGCCCAGACCCCTGTCCTAGCCAGGAACCCCATGCAGTCTGCTAGGGTCCAAGCCCAACCGCCATCCCAGGGCCCCCTGTGTCCCCCTCTCTCAACCACTGGGCTGCTTGAAGCAGCCAGTTTGTTCCTCCATGTGGACCCTGCCCCGGGAAAAATGGTGTTGTGAAACGTGAAACTAGCGTGGGGCGCTTGGCGGGTGGGTGTGCATGTGTGTGTGCACAGGCTCCTGTGTGTGCATGCATGCTGGTGTGTGTGCACGTGTTCAGGTGCGTTTGCGTTGTGTGCAGGTGCACACTGACGTGAGTCACAGTGCCACCCACTGGGTGACACCAGACTCCAGGCTTCCCATCGCCCCAGGACCAGGCCACTACTGGGTCAGCTGTCTGGGGCTGGCTTTGTAAGAGCATCCAGGGCGCCTGGGGGACAAGCAGGTGGGCAGATGGACAGGTGCCCAGCGGGCCCCAACAATTCCTCCTCTATCCCACCCCCAGGCTGGCATCCAGGGCTGACCTCAAAGGCCTGGAGGTGTGGTGGCAGGCAGGGGCTGACCTGGGGCAGCCGGGTTATGACGGGCACAGCGCCCTGCATGTCGTGAGTGCCCCTTCCCCCTGCACCCTCTCCAAAGGCTGCCACCTCCAGGAAGGACACCCAGACAATTCACCAGCTGCCCCTTTGCCCCATCCCCAAATGCCCAGCCCTCCCTGAGCAGGACCATGGGACGCCGTCCCCTTCTCAGAGCCCTGAGTGGTGGGGATGAAGGGGGTACAGGAGCCGCCGGGCCCTGTGTGCGTGGGCTGGGAGCAGGGAAGGGAGTCCTGGGGACGGGAATCCTTGGGCCAGCTGCTGGTCAGTGGCCCAAGGCAGGCCCTCCCCACTGCTTCCCCATAGGCGGAGGCAGCTGGAAACCTGGCGGTGGTGGCCTTTCTACAGAGTCTGGAGGGTGCGGTCAGTGCCCAGGCCCCAGGCCCGGTAAGTCCCTACCCAGGCGGGGCTGACACCCCACAGCCAGCTTCTAGTATGTGTGGCTGGATCCTGGCTCAGGGGCGTATCCAAGGGGGACAGAGCCGGGAGGCTGAGATGGATCCCAGCCAGTGTAGGGTCTGCAGAGCCCCTCCTGGGGGTGTCTGGGGCAGAACACGGTTTAGAGGGAGGGCTTCCTGAAGAAACTGACCAGACCTGAGCACAGAGGGCCCAGCCAGGGCTCAGCATCCTCTCACCCACCCGTGCCCCTGTGCCCTGCCCCACTGGGCCGCTGAGGCTGGGTGCTTCCACCTGCCTCCCAGGCCAGTTCCCAGCTGACACCCCCATTCCCACTCGGTCGCACGGCCCTCCCACAGTCTCATGCTGGGTTTGCTCTGGCTCTTGGGCCGTGCTGCACAGACCGCATGCCCAGGCTTGTCTCTCTGCCCTGACTTCGCACACTACTTGGGCCTCCACATGTTATAAGGAGCCCTCATGTTTTCAGGAAGTGCTGCCTGGTGTCTAACCTGAAGCTCTCCTGCTGCAGTGTAAGCCATCCCTTCCTCCTGTGACCTGCTGGAGGGTCTCAGGCATGACCCCCTGCTGGGGCTGCTTTCCAGCCCATTCTCAGGCAAAGCCTGAAGGCCTTTGTTGGGCAGAATGGCAATAAAGTCTCTGGGCATCTCCTCTCCAGGTCCCCAGAGCCTGGTTCTGAGTGGGTCTGTCTGGGTCTGGACTGTGGCTGTGTGTGGAGGCAGGCCCGGGCTCTGTGGGGGTGAGGGAGGCACTTGGCCCATCCTTCCCGAGGCAGCTGTGAGTGTGAGCCGGGTGGGGCAGTGCTCACGGAGGTGACTTGGCCAAGCAGCCAAACCGGCCTTCCTTTCCCAGCCTCTCCCCTCCCCCTTCCTGCCGCCCTGCCTTTGTTCAGGCCGGCCCTTCCTCCAGACACCCTCTGCTCATCTCCTCACCTCCTGCGCCTTCTTTCTGGAGCTTGAAGTCACCTCCTCCAGGCAGCCCTCCAGCCCCTGGACAAGCACGCTGCTTCTGCTTAGCTCTAGTCCTCACAGCCCCATCTTAGTTGCTGTCTGGTTTTCTGTCACCCCAGCTTTGCTGCACCTGGCCCCCATCTCAGGGCAGGGCTACACCAGGGCTCCAAGCGCTGCAGAAGCCCGTGAATGTCAAGGGGGCCCCTCAGGACCCTTCCAGCCCCTGCTCTGCCTGAAGCTCCTGACAACCTCAGCCATGAGCCAGGCCACTCTGCAAGGGAAGGGGTGACCTGGGCCGGCCTGTTGGCACAGCCTGGGCAGGTGGGTGCATGGAGTGGTCCCTGCTGCTGCCCAGTTGGGGTGCTGTGGGGCGGCCTCGTGCCTTCTTTCAGCTGGGGCTGAAATTGGGGTGTGGACCCCTGGCTCCTGCCATGTGTGCATGCATGGGCCTGGGATGGTCAGGGACTCCTGCTGCCACCCCCAGCCCCTGACCCCTTCTTGCTGGTGTGAGGAGCCTGGGAGCTGCCTCCCGCCAGGCCTCTCTACCTGCCCAGGGGACAGTTTCTGTCTGTCCCTCTGGCTGGTCCCTGGACTGGAGGCCCAGGAGGGCAAAAGTGAGACCCCAGAGTTGGCCCTTGGCAGCCAGGCACACCCCGGGCTCCTCAGCCTGGTTCCCAAGCCTGGCTGGCACTGCCGTCTGCATCTTTGCTGTCCTCACCCCGACACGGGTGTGCCTGGGCCTTGCACAACAAGGTGACGCCACGAGAGCATGGCATGGCAGGGCTGCGGAGGCCCTCGCTCCACACCTTGGTGAGGCCCGTGGGGGCTGCAGGGGGAGGGAGGGTGGTACAGCGCCCGAGAGCCAGGAGCCTCGGAGGGCCTTTCGGGAGGCAGCGGGACAGCTGGACAAAACACCTGGGGCAGGTGGGGACTGGGGAGACCACCTCAACATCCCTGGGCTGAGCCCACCTGATTGGCTTGGTCCCGAGGGCTGGGCAGAGCCTGTCACTCACACTGCCCCACTCAGCGCTGTTCCAGGCCCTGGGAGCCCCAGGTTGTGAAAGCTTCAGGTGGCTCACGGTAGCCCACATGGCAGTACCCTCCCAGAGCAGGTGCCAACCTGCCAGTGTAGACACAGCCGCTGATGCCTGGGGTGAGTGTCCTGCAGTGTGGAAAGTGCCACTCAGCCTGCGTGTCCCGCAGGGAGCACTTACCAAGCTGGTCTTTCTCCAACTGGGTCACTGACGGAGTTTGGCAGAGATGGCGTGAGGACCACAGAGGTGGGGAGGGGCTGGGCAGATGGGGAGTGCTCCTCACAGGGCTGGAGGGGGAGGCCACACCTGCATTTTCAGACCCTCCGAAGCCTCGTGGGGTGCAGGGCCCTACCACAGGGAGCCCAGGACTGGCCAGTGTCTCAGGAGGCTATGAAGAGTCATAGGCTTGAGTCTGGGAGCTTCCTTGGGGGCTGTTTGTGGCCCTTGGGGAGAGGTCAGAGGGTCCCTGGGTAAGGGGACTCCTCTACAATCACCCAGAAGTGGCAGGGGGTGCAGGCCCGCTGTTCAGGGCTCCCTGGGCTCTTCAAGGGACAGTGACTTGGCCCCGAGGCCTCTGGATCTCTGGTTTACAGCGGGACAGACAGGCTTGGAGCGTGGTGTCCTGCCCCATGTTGGTGTGTTTCGTCCCCACTGTGCGCCTTGGAGGGCACTGGGTCCTTGCCTCTCCTACTTCATGGCCGAGGAAGCTAAGGCGCAGAGTGGCCCCGTCCTGTGCCCAGGGCTCTGTGTTGGCACAGGGCAGAGCAGCGCTGTGAATCAGGGCCCCCTCGACTCTTGCTGTGGCATGAGGCCATGGGAGACGCAGGAACGAGGCACAGCTGGGTGCCTGGTGCGCGTGGGACCCACCTCCCCACAGCGGGGCGGTGTTGCTCACACCTGGTAATTTCATGCTGGGGGAGGCCTTGCTTCCTACAGCCCACCACAAATCACCTGGATCTCAGGGCTATCCCTGGGAAGCATCTCTCCATCATGTCTACTGTCGTTCTAATCAGCATTTTCTATCCTAAAATCAGACTCCTTAGTTGAGGGCCCTCCAGGGCCGCGCCTCCCCTGCTGGAGGTAACCAGACTTCTCATGCATGCGAGGAAGTTCCTCTTCTGGTGACACACCAGTGTTTCCTGCGGCTGGTGGGGACTGAAGGTGCTGGTGCTTGTCAGCTTCTCTCTGTCTTCTCTCAGTGCCCTTGGATGCTGGGCACGGAAGCCATGTTTGCTGCGCAAGGCAAGCCCACCCAGGTGGCTGCGTGTCAGGAGTCTGCCAGGACTGGACTAGACCGGGGCTTAGAATTAAGAATAGGAGAGGTGGCCGGGCACGCCTGTAATCCCAGCACTTTGGGAGGGAAGCTGAGGGAGGTGGACGGCTTGAGCTCAGGAGTTTGAGAACAGCCACCATGGCGAAACCCTGTCTGTAAAAAATAAATTCAAAAATTAGCCAGGTGTGGTGGTTTTTTTCTGTGGTTCCAGCTACCTAGAGGCTGAGGTGGGAGAATCGCTTGAACCCGGGAGATGGAGGTTGTGGTGAGCCATGATTGCACCACCGCACTCCAGCCTGGGTGACAGGAGAGCTGGGCTCTTCCTGCCCCTGCAGCTGTGGAGGGGGAGGAGCTCCCAAGCTCCTGTTCTGGATCTCAAGCCCCGGTGTCCCTACTTCTACCCGCACCGCCATGCCGCAGCCGCTTGGATGCCACTCACAGGCCCTGAGACCCACAGATGCAGCAATGCCAAGGCCTATTGTCCCCTCTCTACCACCAAGAGCTGTGGAATCCCCAGAAGTCACTGTCCCTCCCTGGGCCTCAGTTTCCCCAACTGCAAAATGGAAATAACAAAACCTTTCTGATTCCCTTTCCAGGGCGGCTGCCATAGTTAAGCCACACACAGCACGTGTGGAAGTGTCTAGGGGTCCCTCAGGTCTGGTGCTGTGTTCTGGTCTGGGTCGACCTTGGCCCCTGAGCACAGAGGCCGCTGGGCTTCTGGCTGGGCGGCGGTGGGATGGCGTGTCACAGCCCTGCTGCCCAGGACTGCACAGGCACAGCAGTGGCTCCAGACTTGGCACAAGTGCTTAAGCGGGTCACCTCCCCCTCCTTCTCTGTACTTCGAGAGCCGGAGCCCTCCCCTCAACTGCTGTGTTCTGCTGAAACAGAGTCCCTGGGAGGCGCCACTGGTCAGGCCGGGACACCTCCAGGTGACTAAGTGGGCAGGGCCGGCAGGGCCAGCTGCGCCAGGGCGTTCGTTCGGGGCTGGGCTGTGTGTCGGGGTAGCAAGGCGCAGGCTCCTGATGCGTGAGGGGGCAGGGCGCCCCTCCCCCCCCGCGTGGGAAATGAGGAGGCAGGTACCGGGCTCCCCCCCACCCCGTGAGCTGCCGCGTTGGGGTTCAGGGTCTGAGAAGCAGAAACCTGCTGGACGGTCCCCTCCCTCCCTCCTCCAGTTTCACTTTCTCTTTCCCCCTCCCACGAAGTTCCCTTTGAAGTGAGAGGGGCCGCGGTGGGTGTGTCCAGCCGCCCCCACACCCAGAGGGGCAGGCCCAGCCCTGGGCTCCCGTCTGGCCTGGTCCTCACCTGCCCGGGCCGCCCTGGGCCCCGACGCAGCTTAGGTGGAGCCCCGGACCCTCCATGCGCCCAAGCGCCCCAGGCCCAGACCAGACGGTGCGCGCGCTTCCCGGCGGGGACCCAGACCCCAGGAGGCCAGGTGCGCCCAGGCCAGGCGCTGGAGGCGAGGGCGCCGGGCGGGCGGGGCGGCTGCTGAGTCAGGGCCACCCCCGCGCGGGCGCGCGGAGCAGGTCCCGACCGTGGAGGATCTGTCGCGGGACCTGCGGGCCCGGAGCCGCCCCTCCCGGAAAAACCGGTCGGGCCAGCGCGGCGCGGGCGCATTCCGGCGCCGGGAAGGGCTGCCGCGCGGCATAAAAAGGCGCCGCTGCGCTGGCGGCTGCCGCTTGGAGCGCAGCCGCCTGCCACGCGGGGCAGGCGGGACGAGGGGACGTCGGGGCCGGCGAGGACGCGGCGGGGCTGGACTCTGCGGCCGGGATCCCCTGTTGCGCCTGGCCGGGGCGTTTGAGGCGCCAGGGGCGGCGTCGGGGCCGGGCGGCTGCAGCAGGGCCGGGGGCGCTCGGCCGGCTGGGATCCGGGCGCAGGGGCGGGTCCCCCGGGGTCCGCGGGCGGTCCCAAGGGCGTCGGGGCTCTTCTCTCCGCAGCTCGGCAAACTGACGGTGTCGCGGACTTGCGCGCTGGGTCCAGTGGTTCTTAACAGTTCAACAGTTCTGTGGCGCAATTGTGAAATGTTTAGGACCACTAGACCCGGCGGGCCCGGCGACGGCGACAGCGACGCAGCGTCCCGCGCGCGGCCTGGAGTCAGTCACAGCCGAGGGCGCGCCGGCGACCAACCCAGGGGAGCCCACGGGCCGGCTCCGCGCTCCACACCGGCAGCTCCAAGCGCCGCACCGCGCAGCCCCCGGGCCCTGGCGGTCCCCGCCTGCTGCCCGGGTAGACCCTCGGCTTCACAGCCCAGTGCTGCAGGGAGGTGGCCGGGGGCGGCCAGGCTGAGCTCTGGGAACCGCCGGGGTTAGGGGCGCCCTGGTCGCCCACGCTCCTGGCGCGCTGCCCGCCTGGAGACGCCGCCGCCGCCCTCCAGCGCCCCGAGGGCCCCCACCTCGAAACTCCGTGCAATTCCCAGCGAGGACCTGGCGGTGGGCCCGCAGGGTTGAGCAGCACTGCTTGCCCTGCGCTTCCGGGGAGCTGCCGCACCCTGCTGGCCAGCCAGCGGTTCCCGCTGCCCACTCCCTGGAGCTCCTCTCACCGAGGCCTTGGGGCGCGCTGCGCGGCTCCTATGAGTGTGCTTTAAACACCTGAAGGACCTCGAGTCACAGAAACTGGGAGTGGGGAGGAAGTTTGGAGACCATACCCAGGTAGAGGAGAGGCGGCGCCCACGATGACAGGCGCCTGCGCCAGAGTCTCCTTGGGCCTCGCTCGTGGTGGCGCCCACCGGAGAGGTCGGCGCCAGTCTGGGTGTGAAGCCACAGGCAGCCCTGGGAGGGGCTCAGCGAAGGGTCGAATCTGTCCCCATCTCCAGCCAGGGACGAGGGTTTTCTGCCTGGTGCTGCCTGGGCTGCTGTGTCCTGCGGGGCGGAGGGTCCCTTCCAGTCCCCACCTCCTCACCCAGTGATTAGAGAGCTGTGGGGCATCCCGGGAGATGGGTCAGACAGGCCTGGGTTTGAGGCCTGCTAGGGTGGCCTTGGGCCAGTCACCTGCCCTGTCTGTGCCCCACCTACACACGTGGGGGGTTGATGTGAAGAGGCAGGAGGTGACTGTGGAGGGCTGCTCTGGGAGAGGGTCAGCTGCAGGACAGCAGGGTCCCCTGGCCACCCAGGTGGAGGGAGTGGAGTTCCCAGGAGAGCATCCACTACTGGCCAGCACCTCCCCTGTTGCCCAGAAAATGCCACTGTGGCCACCTCTCAGGCTCTGGCTTCAGAGCCTGGGGCTGTGGGAGTGCCCAGTGGGTCTCTGGCATTGGAGGGGCCAGAGTGTCTTGCCCAGCTGCTGCCCACTGACCACCGCGGCTCCTTGTGGCCATTTCATTTTACAAGCACGTTCCCCCACACCCTCCGCATGGGCCCTCAACCCTCAGCAGCCCCGTGAGAGGGGCTGAGGCTCAGGTGGGGGGTGGCGGCTGTGTCCCCGAGCTGCAGCTTGGAAGCATTCTGTTTGGAATGCATCTGTACATTTTAGACTGACAACAATAAACACGTTCCAAAGCATCACTGTGTCCCTGCGGTCACTTGTCCTTTTCCCCAGGCTTCAGTGTGGTTTCTCCCTCGAAAGCAAACCACCCATTTCCTTCTAACCTCAGAGAAGCAGAAACCAGGATGGTTGGTGGAGGGGCATTGGCCTGGTCCTTACCCGAGGTGCACCCCTGCCCCCAGCCTCAATTCCGCCTCTGGCACTTTGTTCTCCAAGGAAGTCCCTACCTCAGCCCCTGCCGCCAGCTTTCTCATTGCAGTGACCTCTCCTGGGCCACTGGGCCAGATGCCCTGCCTTGGGTTTGAGCTGCACTGCCTCAGGGAGCCAGGGTGGGGAAAGGGCTTGGCTCCCATGCGCCCCACTTTCAGGAGCTCCAGCCCGCGCTTGCCACCCCACCCCGCCTATGACACTGGTCTCTGTGGCTCCTACCCATTCCCGCTGAAGCCTGTAGGCTGGCTCTGGGGACCTGACCAGGAGAATGGGCAAGGTGGGAGGGCAGAGGGGTTGAAGAGATAGAGGCACCTTCCTCCACCCTCCCTGCCCTGTTACAGGGGACCCAGAGTCCATTGTGCATTCAAACCCCAGCTCTATGCCTATTAGCAAGTGACCTTGGAAAGGCCCTTATCCCCCCGAACACCTGTTTCTTCCTTTTGTAGGATGACGTGGAGCTAGATGGAAGTTCCTCTGAGATGATGCAGCAAACTCCCGGCATGCTCAGCTGGGCAGAGCTGTCACCGGAGCTGAGGTGGTGGGAGGGCTGGTGGGGGATCCTTGGAGAGGCCGAATTTCAGCCAGGGCCTTGGAGGACCAATGGAAGGCCCAGGTGGCCATGAGGTATGGTCTCACAACAGGCCCACGCTTGGTCCCTGGGGACACCAGGAGGACGGGCCCCTACTTTGCTGAGAGGAGAACTGTGCTTCCCAGCAGCCCAACCTCTCCACTGTGGCCTCTCCAGCCTCTGCCCCTGACCCAGGTAGAGGATGGCTCCGTCCACTCCTTCAGCCACGGAATTCCCGAAGGGAAGCGGGACATGCAGGGCTCCTGGGTTGCTCATGGGGACATGTGCCACAGTTCTGCCCTGGTGAGTATGAATAGAGGTGGATGAAACTTCTGGGTGGAACTGGGCACCATGGCATTGAGCCGTGCGGCTGTGTCACTGGAGGGCCACGCCGGGGGAGGGCAAAGCATCCTGGCACAAGGCTGACCAGCCTGTCCAAGTGTGCCTGGGTTTTTCCAGATTTGGCACTGAAAGGTTCTTGCGATCTTCTGAGTCTGGGGCAAACTGGGACTGCTGGTCACCCTACCTGGACCAGCTCATGCACACACTGCCCCGCCCACCTGGACAGCTGACCAGCTTGTCTTTTCCATAAGAGAGAGGAAGCTTCTGCCTTTTAAAGCCACTGTTATTTTGGTCTCTGTTAAAGTAGCTAAGCCAGTATGGGAAGGCAGGGGTTCTGACTCACCGCTGAGGCCCAGGCTCAGTGAGTAGGACGGGCAGCAGCGATCTGTGTCTTCACCAAGTTCCCAGGCGAGCCTGCTAAATGCCCAAGGCTGAGAGCAGCTCAGAGGCCTCAGGAAGAGAGACGGGCTGGGGGAAGGGGAGACAGGCCCTGAACCTGTGGCTGTGGGTGGTGTCCTGGCCGCTACTTCTCTGGGAGCAGGAGCCCAGAGTAGAATTTGCATCTTAGCTTCTCTGTCCTTCCCCAGAAGAGTCCATACCCCCCACTGCACAGATAGCCTGCCAGGCCAAGGTTGGGGGTGTCCACTTGGGGCTCATGGAATCCGGGTGTATATGTGGGTCTCAGGCCATTTGTGCTGCTGTAATGAAACCTCTGAGATGGGTAATGTGTAAAGAACCACGAGAAATTTATTTCTTACCGATCTGGAGGCTGGAAGTCCAAGTTCAAGGTGCTGGAAGGTTCTATAGCTTGTGAGGCCTCAGTCTCTGCCTCCAAGTTGGTGCCTTGTGTACGTCCTCTGAAGGGGAGGGACGCCATGTCCTCACATGACAGGAGGCTTGAAGGGCAGAGAGGATGGGAAGGGCAAACTCACCCCCTCATGCCCTTTCATAAGGCACAGATCCTGCCCATGGGGGTCCAGCTCTCATGGCCTCCTCAGCTGCCGAAGGCCTCAGCTCTTAGTCCCATTGCCCTGGGGATTACGTTTCACCATGAATTTTGGAGGAGGCACAAGCACTCAGGCCACAGCAATGTGTCTGCAGTTGAGAATCATCAGAGAGAGGACAGATGATGGCTCCTTCCTAGGTGACTAGATAAGTCCCATGGGACAGCAGATCTGTCACAGTGCTGCGGGGCCACTGTGACTGGGCTTCTGAGTATCTGCTTGCGGTTCTGAGGCTGCTGGGGAGCAAAGTTGCACTGGGAGGGCACATGGAGAAAAAGAGCTGTCTTGAGCTCTCCGGCCTTTGTGGGAGGTGTCACTATTTTTCTTGGGTTTATTAAAATGTCACTGACATACAGTAAAGTGCACAGATTACAATCTGCTGGCTCTTGACATGTATGTGCACACCTGTGAAACCATGACCACAGTCGAGATGAAAAACAGACCAACCACAGCTGCCTGCAGGGTCCATCCAGCCCTTGTGATCTCGCTCTCCTTCCCCAACTCCTCCCACCCCTGGGGCTTTCTGTGTTGGAAAGAACTGCAAATTCAACATATTTCCTAGATAGAGGGCCATTCAGCATATCTATTTCTTCTTGAGTGAGTTTTAGCAGTTTGTGTCTTTTCACAGGATTTATCTAATCCAAATTGTTGAATTTATTGATATAAAGATATGCATACTATTCCATTATTATCTTTTAATATCTGTAGACTCTGTGGTGATGTACCATTTCTCATTCTTAATGTTGATGACATGTTTTCTCTTTTTTTCTTGACCCATCTGGATGGAGGTTTATAATTTTTATCAATTTTTGGAAAGAACCAGCTTTTGGTTTTATTGATTTTCTCTATAATTTTTCTGTTTTCTATCTCGATTTCCAATTTGATCTTTATTATTTCCTTTCTTCTCCTGACTCTGACTTTTATTTGCTCTCTTTTCCTGGTTTCTTTTTTTAACGTTTTATTTATTTGACACACAAAATTGTATATATTTATTATGTACAATATGTTGTTTTGAAACACATATACATTACGGAATGCCTAAATCAAGCTAATCAATGTATGCATTACTTTACATACTTATCTTTTTTTTGTGGTGAGAACAGGTCCTTAGCAATTTTCAAAACTACAATACATTGTTATTAACTAGTTACTATGTTATACAATAGATCTCTAGAACCTATTCCTCCTAACTGAAATTTTGAATCATCTGACCAACATCTCCTTAACTTCTTTTTCTAGTTTCTTAAGGTAAAAGCTGAGGTCACTGATATATGACCTTTCATCTTTTCTAATATAGGCATTTTAGTGCTACAAATTTCCCTCTAAGCACCGCTTTAGCTCCATTACACAAATTTAGATATATTGTGCTTTCAGGTTCATTCCCTTTAAAATACTTGCTAATTCCCCTTTTGAATTTTTCTTTGACATTTGGATTATCTAGAAGTGTGTGTGTATTCTTTTTTTCCTTTTCTTTCTCTGTCTCTCTTTCCCTCTTTCTTTCTTTCCCTCTTTCTTTCTTTCCCTCCCTCCCTCCCTCTCTCCCCCCCTTCTTCCTTCCTTTTGTTTCTTTTCTTTCTTTTTTTGATGAGTCTCAGTCTGTTTCCCAGGTTGGAGTGCAGTGGCGCAATCTTGACTCACCACAACTTCTACCTCCCAGGCTCAAGCAATCTTTCCACCTCGCCTGCTGGAGTAGCTGGGACTACAGGTGTGTGCCATCATGCCTGGATAATTTTTGTATATTTTGTAGACATAGGGTTTTCTCATGTTGCCCAGGTTGGTCTCAAACTCTTGGGCTCAGGTGATATACCAACCTTGGCCTCCCAAAGTTTTGGGATTACAGGCATGAGCCACCATGCCTGGCCTGGGAATGTATAATTTAGTTTCAAAATATTTGGAAATTTTCTCAATCTCTTTCCGATATTGATTTTTAATTTAATTCCATCATAGTCAGAAACTGTCCTCTGTATTATTTGAGTCCTATTATAGTTTATTGGACTTGTTTTATGACACATAATATGTTTTATTTTGGTTAATGTTCTGTGTGTACTGAAAAATAATGTGTATTTTGCTGTCATTGGGAGCACTGTTCTATAAATATCAACTACATTAAGTTGATTGATAGTGTTGTTCAAGCCAGCTATATCCTTGCAATTTTCCGTCTAGCTTTTTTTCCAGTTACTGAGAGAGGAGTGTTGAAGTATCCAACTATAACGTGGATTTGTCCATTTCTCCTTTCAGTCCTATTCTTTTTTCTTTCATGTATTTCTGGATGTCTGTTACATGGTGAATAAAATTTATAATTTTTATGTCCTCTTCTTCAAATAAGCCTTTTACCATTATGAAATTGCTTTCTTTATCCTTGATTATATTCTTTGCTCTGAAATTTACCTTTTTGTTATTAATATAGGCACTCCGGCTTTCTTTTGATTAGTGTTAATTTTTTTGGTAACCTTTTACTTTTAACCTATTTCTCTTTTTACATTTAAACTTCTTTTTTTGTAGGTAGCACAGAGTTGGATCTTATTTTTTTTTATTTGGTCAGACAATCTCTGCCTTTTAATTGAGATGTTAGGCCATTTACATTTATTGTGATTATTGACACATTTAAAATTTTATCTGTCATCTATCTTGCAAACAACAACTCCTCATTTCCCCTTCCCCAGCCCCTGGCAGCTATTATTCTCCTATTGTGTCCCTATGAATTTGATGACTCTAAGGACCTTATCTAAATGAAATCCTGTGGTATGTGTCCTTTTGTGACTGGCTTATTTCACTTAGCATAGCAACTTCAAGACTTATCCGTGTTGTACTATGTGTCAGAATTTTCTTGCTTTTTAAGGCTGAGTAATATTCCGTTGTGTGGGTATACCACATTTTGTTGTCCATTCATCCACTGGTAGACACTTGGGTTGCTTCCACCTGTTGGCTACTGTAATGCTGCTATGAACATAGCTATACAAATACCTGCTTTAGCTCCCAGCGTGGTTTGGAATATGGGCAGCTTCCCCTCAGCCCCTTTCAGGTAGTTTTATCCAAAGCCTTGGGTAGTTTATGAACCCTCATGAGTTGATCCATACTCAGCTGAAGAGTCAAGGGGCGCCCTCTGCAGAGCTCCAGAGCTAAGTTTTTGTGCTGACTCTATTGTGTATTCTCTAACCACCCTGGTCTTTCCACACTTTCAACCGTGTCTCCCCTGTTTAGGGGCACCTGTGGGCCCCTCCTGGGTCCTCCTTTCTCATGCTGAGGCCTGTCCTTTCTCCAGGCAATGGGCTGGGGCGATCAGGGCTCACTTTTGTTTTCCTGCTCTCAGGGTTCACTCTCCTGTCCTGCATGATCGACAATGCCTGTAAACTGGTGTTTCATATACTTTGTCCAATGTTTAAGTTATTTCTGCTGGGAGTATAAATCTGGCCTCTGTTACTTTATCTTGGCCCAGAGTGAAAGTCTTTACCCATCTCCTTATTACCCCAAGAACACTGGCTCCTACTCCTACCTGTAGACTGTTGACATTTTTTAGAAAAACCACATTTCTTTTCCTGAGACATCTGTGGCTGTCCCTAGGGCCTGCCAATGTTGTTGCAGGTACGCCCTGGTGGCTTCTGCCATGCCCTCTGTTATGCCTTCCTTTGGAGCGAGAGCTCTGCCAGACTGCTCATACCACCTGCTGGGGGCTCAGATGCACCAACTGGCTCAGGGATGGGACGAGTGCTTCCCCATCATAAGCAAGTTGCATGTATATGTAGCGCTTCCTGTACTCACACAACTTCCCTGAAGGCTTGGGGCCAGCAGAAGTACCATGCAGGACAGAGGCTACCTTTAGAAGTGGCCACTGATGGTGTCTAAGTAATATAGCCAGCTCAGTCCCTTCTGAGGGACCTCTCCAGGTATTCCCCCTCCCCCGCCTCACTCCTTGCCAGCCTTCCTTTAGTTCCAGTTAAAACTTTGCCCAAATCATCCTGACTGAGTAGTTTATTGGAAAGACACCCCAATACGCAGGCTGAGCAACACCCTATGGCTAAGGCAGCACTTGGCAGCTCATTTTGCAAAGTCTCGCTTATTTAGTCTTTTTATTTATTTATTTTTGAGACAAAGTCTTGCTCTGTTGCCCAGGCTGGCATACAGTGGCACGATCTTGGCTCAGTGCAACCTCTGCCTCCCAGGTTTAAGCAGTCCCCCTGCCTCAGCTTCCCGAGTAGCTGGGATTACAGGTGCAAGCCACCATGCCCAGCTAATTTTTGTATTTTTAGGACAGACAGTGTTTCACCATGTTGGCCAGGCTGGTCTTGAACTGCTGACTTTAGGTGATCCACCTGCCTCAGCCTCCCAAAGTGTTATTTATTCTTTATTAATACTCCTTCTCGTCTTATAATAGACACATGTAAGGATTTAATTTTCCTTTGAGAACCACTTTGGTCTCAGACCACACATGGTGATATGTAGTATTCATTTACTTGCCTTCTTTATAATTTCCATTGGGATTTCTTTTAGGAGTTACTCAGAAGTATATATCTACATATTTAAATTAAGCAAATAATTACTTTAAAATGAAATTTAAACAGCATACAATATAAGAAGTCAAATGAGCATAAGTGTTGGAGGAAAAACAGAAGCCTCCTGCCCCACCTATTCCCACCCCAAGCCCTACTTCTTGGCAGGGACCTCTTTTAGCTGCTTTTCCTATTTCCTTCTGTCTTCCAAGTAACCCACTTTCCTGCAATTTTTACTTTTCAGTTTTATGTCCTTTCTAGGGATCTACTATGGAGGCTGAGGATTTTACAGCACTCTGTTTTCTCTGCCGACCCCACTCCTATCATTCTTATAACTTGGTCACAATTTTTGATTAAATCAGCATTCAGAGTTTACATCAGCATTGTCAGCTGTGTAAAGATGATTCACAACTGAGCCTGGTAGCATACTATGATCACAGTGCTTTTCCGATACAGTTTTCAACTTAAAAAAATGTTTTATTTTAAAGTTGGCATAATTACTTTTTGTACTGTGAATAATTCCCATGCTCTTTTTTTTTTTTGAGATGGTCTTGCTCTGTCACCAGGCTAGAGTATAGTGGTGTGATTTTTAGCTCACTGCAACCTCAAACTCCTGGGCTCAAGCAATCCTCTGGCCTTAACCTCCCAAGTAGCTGAGACTACAGGTGCACACCACCATGCCTAATTTTAGTTTTCTGTTGTTGTTGAGTCAAGGTGTTACTAAGTTGTCCAGGCTGGTCTTGAACTCCTGGCCACAAATGATCCTCCTGCCTTGGTCCCCCAAAGAACTGAGATTACATGGATGAGCCAATGTGCTCAGCCCCATGCTAATTGCTAGAAGTTTAAATCTCTTCTAAATGTGTTCAAATACATCAAGTAATATAATTACTTTCTTCTTTTCTTTTTCCCTACCTATAGAGAGTGGTTAATGCTTGCTCCAGTATGGACCTCTTGGGACTGCAGTTCAGCGGACATCCTTAATCTCCATTCACCACTTCCTTGGGTTAGTTCCCATCTCCTTGATTCCACATCCTCTTTTTCCTTGGGTTTAGTTTCTTGCTGTAGGGGAGTCCATTATCCAAGAACTTTAAGAAAGAGAAAAATTGGTGGGGCACTGTGGCTCATGCCTGTAATCCCAGCACTTTGGGAGGCTGAGGTGGGTGGACCTACCTGAGGTCAGGAGTTTGAGACCAGCTTGGGCAATGTGGTGAAACTCCATCTCTACTAAAAATAAAAATAATAAAAAAATTAGCCAGGTATGGTGGTGCGGGCCTGTAATCCTAGCTAGTTGGGAGGCTGAGGCAGGAGAATCGCTTGAACCTGGGAGGCAAAGGTTGCAGTGAACCGAGATTGTGCCATTGCACTCTAGGTTGGGCAATAAGAGTGAAACTCCATCTCAAAAAATGAAAAAAAAAAAAAATAAGGAGAAAAATCAAAGGCAAACCTTTTTGTTTACTTTTATGCTAAGCTGATAGTAATAGCTTAGCTGGGTATAGAATTCTAGACAGGAAATCATTTTCCCTCAGTTTTGGACACTAAAGTCCATCATCTTCTCATTTTTATTGTTTCCGTTGAGCAGTCAGATATCTGTCAGTCGGCTTCCTGATCCACCTTCCTCCTCTCAGCCCCAGAAGCTTTTAGTATTTTCCGTTTGTTCCTGGTGTTATTTTGAAATTTCAAGATGTTGGCCTTCCCTGCCTGCCCCTCCCCCCACTGCCCTTTTCTTGCTCTGAGCATTAAAGATTTCTAGCTCTTAGTTCTGGGAAAATGTTTTTGCATTATTCCTTCACTCATTATTTTTTTTGTCCTCCTCAGGAACTCCTGTGATTCAGACACTGAATTTCCTACTCTAATTCTGTAATTCAAACAATGCTCCCATCTCATTTTCCAACTCTTTTACTTTCTGAGAGGTTTTTAAAAATTTTATCTTTCAACCTCTCTCTTGAATTTTATTTGTTATATTTTTATTTTCCGAATGCTTTTTAGATTGTCCTCTGAATTGTCTCTGCACTTAAGTTCATGGAAGTCAATATTTTCCTTCTCTGAGGAAATTCCACCATCATGCCCAGGACTAGTTTTGGAGATGCCATATCCTGTTTGGCCCAGGGATGGCAGCTTCTGAAATGTGTGGTGTCTTTGATGTGGTTAATGGTGTTGGCTGGACCCTAGAGTCTGCAGGGAGTGGCACCCTCCACATTCCCATCTTCACTGATTCAGCACCTCACTCTCTGTGTGGTACATCAATGTTCTACACTCTTGTGAACATCACATTCTCACACAGACACACACACACACACAGACACACACACACACACAGCCTCTACTCATGAGGCTGCCTTCATGTCCAGCCTTGGTCCCTGGAGATCCAGAGCTGAGGGGGGCTGGGAGTTTTGTATGAGATTCACCCCCGGGCTCTTCAGGAAGCACTGGAGCCAGTTCTGGCATGGCGGTGAGGCTGTCCAGGCACTGCACCTGTGCTAGGGGATTTCCCAAAGTTTTGCGGCTTGCACCGTCAGCCAAGGTGCCTGGGGACTCGGTAAGACTCCTCACCCATGTGTCCTTCTGCCCAGTCACTGCCTGCCCTCAAGCTGGAGGCTGAGCCCAGCCTCCAGGGAGTAGAGGGAGACGAGGCAGGAGCAGGAGGGAGAAGGAAGTCAGGGCTATGGGGTTAGGTGAGCCAAGGCCTTAACAGGTGAGGTGGGGAGAACACAGAGGGACACTGGTGAAGCCACAGGGCGGTCTCATGGGCCTTGAGCGTGAGCCCTAGGTTCCAGGCCCTGGTGCACCTTCACTGTCTCAGGGACTCAGTTTTCCTATCTGCATGAAAGGGGAACTGGACCAAGAGGGCTCTTTCATCTTCCTCTGGCCACAGACTGTGGCCAAAGTGTGCCATCTGCTGGCCACAAGTGGCAGTGTCTCCATTCAGATACTCCGGAGTCCTGCCAGGGCTTGAGTGCTGTGGGCATGGAGAGGGGTTCAGGGAGTCAGATCCTGTGGAGGACGGGGGACGGGAGCCAAGCACAGTGAGGAGAGAGCCAGGCTGTGGGCCCTTCGGGCTGGCCTGCTGGCCAGGGCTCTCCCCGCTGGTGGTGACGGCACTTGCTGGGAGTTTTGGAGACCGCATGGTGCTACATGCACTTCTGCCAGGGGAACAGAGAAGGTGCAGGTTGATCAGGAATGCTTCCACCTGGGCCCAGGAAATGTCCTCAGGCTGGGGCAGCTGGGAGCCACACGCTGCCTTGCAGGTCCCATGAGGTCAGCCTGGCTGACTTCGGGCTGGGCTGCGGGGGCCTGGGCAACATATCCTGGGGTGGGGTCTGGCCCTGCAGCCTTGAGGTGCAGTGTGGTGGGGGGGAGAAGCCAGGGTGGAGCCAGTGAGGGGGCCAGAGCAGAGATCTGGGGGGGGGCGGGAAGGACAGGAGCCCCTCTGCAGGGGGAATGTGGCAGGACCTGGTGGCACAGAGAACAAGCCTGGGGATCATACATGCCTTTATTTTTTCAACAAAAGTGAATGAGCTTCAATGCTGTACCAGATGCTCAACCAAAACTTTCCTGCCCTCAGTGAGCTGATATTCTAAAGGGGATGAGGGACAATACACTAGACAAGTAAGAAACATCTAAGTCAGCTCCTGGTAAGGAGGGACAGGAAACTTGGGTGGGGCTGTAGAATGAAGGGAGGGCCTGGCATTTTACATAAGGCTGGTTGGGAAAGCTTTGCTTAGAAAAGGCCTGGTGGGGCCAGGCGTGGTGGCTCACGCCTGCAGTCCCAGCACTTTGGAAGGCTGAGGCGGGCAGACCACCTGAGGTCGGGAGTTTGAGACCACCCTGATTGACATGGAGAAACCCCGTCTCTGCTAAAAATACAAAATTAGCCATGTGTGGTGGCACACATCTGTAATTCCAGCTACTCAGGAGGCTGAGGCAGGAGAATTGCTTGAACCCAGGAGGTGGAGGTTGCAGTGAGCAGAGATTGTGCCATTGCACTCCAGCCTGGGCAACAGAGAGGTCCTCCATCCAAAAAAAAAAAAAAGAAGAAAGAAAGAAAGAAAGAAAAAAAGGCATGGTGGCTCACGCCTACAACCCCAACACTTTGGGAGACTGAGGCAGGAGGATTGCTTGAGCTTGAACCCAGGAGTTAGAGACCAGACCGGGCAACATAGTGAAACCTGGTCTCTATAAAAAAATTTCAAAAAGTTATCTGAGTGTGGTGGCGTGTGCCTGCGGTCCCAGCTACTCAGAAGGCTGAGGTGGGAGGGTCAGTTTCGACTGGGAAGTCGAGGATGCAGTGAGCTGTGATTGCACCACTGCACTCCAGCCCGGGTGACAGGGCAAGACCCTATCAAAAAAGGAAAAGGAAGGGCGTGGAGAAAGGCATGCATGTGGAAGTCTGGGGGAGGACCCCCCCAGGCAGTGGGAACGGTGGGGCAGACACTCAAGTCAGGGTGGCTGCACGTTGGGAACAGTGAGGAGGCCCTTGCGGCTGGAGCAGAATGTGTGGGGGCAGAGCGGCGGGAGAGGGGTCGGTCAGGGCTGAGAAGTGGAAGGAGCCCACCACCTTCCTGAAGGCTCACCTGGCGGCTGTGCTAAAGCGGGCATGGCATTGCAGAATCCCCTCCAGGGGCTGACATTCCATTAGGGTGGTGGGGACAGATCTGATGGATGGGAGGTGGGGGTGGTGAACAAGCAGGAGTCAAGGACAACTCCAGGAGGACTGAATTGAAAGGGTGAATGAGCCAATGACTCATGGAGAGCTTGACGCCCCAGGACACTCCCTCATCCCCCCTCCCCAGCTGCCCTTGCCTGCTGAAGCCCCCTCCTGGTGATGACTCAGGTGCTGAAGCCACGCATCCCCAGCTGTTCCTCTGTGCTGGACCTGGGGCTCCTCTGGCACAGGGCAAGGTGTTCAGAGCCGTGAGCCCGGGACCAGCGGGCGTCCCTAGTCTGTCCTTATTCAACGAACCCTTAGCACAGGGTCCTCCGTGGGATCCTGGCTGGGTTCCCACAGCTTGCTTCAGAGCTGACCGGCCCTCGATCCTGGGCCGTCCTGGTCCCAAGGCAGGGCTGGGTCCTTGCTCAGCAGCCGCACTCCTGAGGCCAGGCTCTGGGGGAAGGGAGGAGGAGGCTATAAACAAAGGGCTTGGAGCACAGACTCCTGGGGTGACACCTGGATACTCACCTCCCCACTCTGGACCTCATTTCCTCATCTGTAAATCGGCGATCATGCAATACCCACGCCAGCACTGTTGTGCAGATTAAATGAGTGGATATCACCACGTGGGTAAGACAGAGCCTGGTCCGGAGAACATGCGGTGCTGGCTAAGCCCCAGGGCCAGCCACCCCCTCAGGCACTCAGATGCCCTCTGAGGAACTGGTGCAGTGACAGCCCGAAGCCGGCCCTTGGTGCTGGGGAGGAGGGGTCTTGCTTGACCAGGAGGCCCTGCCCTGAGCCGGGTTGGCCTCCCTTGTGGCTGCCCTCCTGAGGCACCCTGTCTCCTGTACCCAGACATAGTCCTGGGCTCCAGGAGGGCTGGGTAGGCAGGGAGCCCAGTGAGCTGGTCAAGCTTGGGAAAGCATGAGGGGCGTCCCGAGGCCTCCTTGAAGTGGGGAAGGGCTTTTTCCCATCCCCCCAACTCCTGGCGAGGATGAGGGTCCGTCTGATGTTCCTGTGTGTTCCTAGGGCCATGGGTCTCAGAACATTGTACTGTGGACAGTTTAGGCCCTGTAACCCTTCCTTACCTCTTCGCTAAACACTAAACACTAAACAGGCTGGTTAAAAAACCCACAGAAGTAAAAACCATGCAGACGGGTGTAAAATGGAAGTGAAGACTCTCCCTAGCTCCACCCACACTCTCTCTCCAGAGAGAACAATTATTACCTGTTTCTCGTGTCTGTCCCCGGAAAGGCCCTGGCCCTCACAGGTGTAAACCTTCTCTCCAAAGGCGAACGGGGCTGTGCCGCACAGTGCTGTCGCAGGGCCGCAGCCCTACAGGGTCGTGGGGTGTCCCCTATCGCTGTGCTTAGGCACAGGATGCAAGAAGTAAAGAGACAGGACCCGGCCAAGGAAAGTGCAGCTGGGCGCAGAGGGGCACGCCGCCTATAAGCACAGACAGGTGAGGCCCGAACGTCCAGAGGCGTCTGTGTTTATTGTGTGCAGGTTAGGGGGCAGGGTAGTGAGTGAGGTCATCTTTAAGAATAGTCACAGGGTCGTGAGCAATAAACCAGGGGTCCACCCCCATTAGGTCCCCGAGGCATGGAGGTGGGCGTGCGCAGCGAAGAGGGTGCAGTGTGCAATATATCTCTGGCATGCTACTTCTAAGAATATCTATAGGAGGATGCTTTGACTCACAGCAGCGGCAGAGCTGTCAGGGTTACCGCCACCTTCTGGCAGCTTCCAGTGATTTCTATAGGAAGATGCCTTTCGAGCAGCACAGTAACAAGAGCTGGTAAAGTTCAGCCACCAAGGCGAGATTATACCGGAGGGGTTTTAAGCCCTTGGAGGCTCTTGGGATTGCAGGTCTGAGGGCAGCCTTCCGCAAGAACTGGAGCAAGGTCCTACAACTCCTTTATCAGGAGGAGTGGCTCTTGCCCCAAGCCTGCCATACAGCGGGTATCTTTACAATGCGGAACGCTGCCGCCTGGGCCGTGGATTCTTGTCCTGGTATAACTGCTTTTCCCTAAATCACGCTCTGTACCGTGTCTGTTCTATACATTCCTCTGACCATAAGCTGCTTCTTCCTTAATTCATGCTCTGTGCTTTGTCTGCTCTGGGCATTCCTCCGACAATGAACTAAAATAATATCTATATGGAAATAACAGATTAGTAGGACGTTCTTCAGGCACTCATTCTATAAACTAATATATGATTATATATAAAGGATAATATGAAAGGAAATAACTGAGTAGTGCTGCTGTAAGCTAAAATATTCTTCAGGCACTAATTGTGCTAGGAATCTGCTTAGCTCTCCTTCCTTGGTGCCTAAATGGGGGGTTACCCGCAGCTGTGCCTGTCCCTGTCCCGGGCCCACCTGCCGTCCATCGACTGTCGCCAAGGATGAAGTAAGGATTGGCCATTCCTACCTGTCTGTTTTCCACTACTACAGACACCTCTGCCAGGTTTTCAGTTTCTATGGGAGCGTGTCTGGGATGCCTCCTAGCTCTCTCCCTGCAGGCTGAAGGGGCATGGATGGGGTGGTCTGGGCTCTGGAGGGTACACTCTACCTCATCATGCATGGAGACATGAAGGTGCGGAGAGGCGGTGGGGGGGGGGGCTCCTCACCAGCACCGGCAGGTTGGGGAGAGACGGCGATGTGGAGGGCCCTGGGCTCCAAGCGCCCAGGGAAGGAATCTGATCACTGAAGCCTCATGGCCTCCTCCCTCCCTGAAACACTGCTGCCTGTGGTCTGATTGGAAGCTGAGTTCCAGCAGTTAATCCCATCACAGGGGCTCTGCCGAATGGTAGGAGGTTTTTTCTGTTTTGCTCCCTTGGTCTAGATTTCCCCGGGGACAGCTCTGACCAGCCTCTGCGTGCCTAGTAAATTAAATGTTAAAAAAATCCTCACAATGACTTTAATCAATCCACTGACATGGCGGGTGGCCTCCTCCCAGAAGCCCTTGGTCCGCTGAAGGGAGCCCAACCCCCCAGGCTCAGGGTCTTGGATGAGACAGGATGGGGGAAAAGGAGCCAGGACAGCCTCTCCAGTCCCCTTCCTGTGGGAGAGGGATGAGGGTGGGTGGTCCCTAGAGTGTCCTCCTGGAGAGGGACAGGGAGAAAGGGGGGACTCTGGCCCTGATCCCAGACCAGGAGTGATGGTGGGCGCAGGGAGGGGGCAGCTCTTCCTCACTTCTCTCCTGACCGGAAGCCTAGGTGGGTACAGGGCAGGTGGTCATGATCAACCATGTGGTCAGCAAGTCCAGCGTTTATGGTGATGCTGTTGGAGACAAATTGAAGTGCTGGGCTCTCTGGGTTAGAGTCAGGTTGAGACAACGTCCTCCAGCCACCACTCGGGGGAGTCAGGGGAAGGACCCGGTCAGCAGGCTGGTCTTCAGACACTGGGGCAGTGGGGTTGTGCGGAGTGGCCAGGGTCCTTCCCAGGGGAGAGTAGAGGGGTGTAGGGGGCAGAGAGCACAGAAGGTCTAGCCCAGCCTCAGCACCCCAGCCAGGCCATAGGTGCGCGCTGGCGCCGCTGAAAACGTTCTCCTTCCCTTGTCTGCTCACCTTCCAGGTCCTGCTCAAGGCGCATCCTCTCTCCTGGGCAGTGTCCCTGACACTCCCTAAACTCCCAAGGACCTTCTGCGTGGGCCTAGCGCATTTAGGCGAGCCTCTCTGCCTGCTTGATCCTCTCCCAAGCCAGGCACCTCACTCACTTGCGCGCCAGGCTGGGGCAGCCCACAGGAGCAGCGCGGGACCCGGGCTAGAGTTCGCACCCAGGCAGAGTGCCCGCCCCCGCCCCTAGTTCCGGACCCTTAAAGTCGAGCCGTCGTGCCAGGCGGCCAACTCGAATCTTCCAGCCCTCAGGGAGTCGGGGTTGGGGTAGGGAAGGCCACGGGTGTTGGGAGAATCGGGATCCTGGAGGGGAGGCTTGGAGACTGCAGTCCGTGGGCCGGTTGGGGTGGGCCTTGGAGGTCCACAGGCCAAAGTTGAATGCGGGCCCTGGAGCGTGGGCGGGGTGGGGTGCACAGGTCACTGGGCTCTGAGCGTTTCCACGGGCCAGGACCCCAACGCGAGGAGTCCTCAGGACAGACTGGAGGGGGAAGGGGCTGCGACTGTGCCCCAGTCGGCAGGGTTTTACAGCAGCCGCGCTGCCCCCTCCCTGCCGGGCACCTGGCAGGAGGCGCCTACGTCTGGGGGCGTGCGAGGCAGGTGGGTGCGGCCGGGACCCGATTCTGGCCCCCATCCTCGCCCCGTTGCGGGCGGGGCCGTCGCCCCCCACCTGCAGGCCGCGTGGCTGGTGTCTGGCTCGCCGCCCGGGCGGAGGGGGCGCTGTCGGCGCGGGCGGGCGGGGCCGGGGCGCGGGGG